>NW_020945237.1:12438308-12711850 GCF_900497805.2 Vombatus ursinus | reverse complement strand
CCTTCCTTCCTTCCTTCCTTCCTTCCTTCCTTCCTTCCTTCCTTCCTCTTTTTCTGTTTCATTTATTTATTTAACTTGACAGAAAATCCTCTTGGTTTGCAAAGTCTAAAGCACTGAATCAAATAATGGATGATAGATGCTATAATTGTTCTTGATATTCTATTGTTTCTCATTAATGATTCTGTGAAGGATAAAGTAATTGGCCTTCAAAAGTCATCAGCTGCTTCCATTGTGCTACTAATGCCAACGTATCCCCAGTGTATTTTGTGTATGGCATATGTTTGTTTGCTCCTTTAACAAACGTTGAGCATCTACTCTGAGCAAATCTCTGGGCTAGGCACCATGGGACTACCAAGATGAATATAACGTGGACCTTACCCTCATGGAGCTTATAGTCAAATAGTGCACCTGCACAAATAATCCCTATACACTAGCTATAGGGATAGGAGACAGGAACAGAACATGTAATTTAAGTGTATGGTGGAGATGTTGTTGTTTGTCCTGTTTTTGAAGAAGATCAGTGACACCACTGGGTGATGTTTTGACTTGTGCACGAATTGGATTTAAGTGAGGCAGAATTGCACAAAGTTGTCAGCCTTACTCTGTCTTCTAGAGTCATTGCAGTCCAATGGCAGGTCAAAAGTTAAGAAGACTGGCAATGGCCCAGGGTGCAGTGGATGACCGTGGAGTCTTCCATGTTTGATCAAACTCTAAGTGCTCCACAGTACCTGCTTTAGCTGCCTTCGTGACCATTGGAACAAACTGTTTTCATTCCCCTGTTCTGCTGGAGAGATAGAAGGGTAAGGGAATGAACATCTATTAAGTTCCTCTTATGTGCCAGACATTGTGCTAAGCACTTTTATAAATGTTACCTTATTTGATCCTCATAACAATCCTGTGAGGTAGGTGCTATTATTATCCCCATTTTACTAATTGAGGAAACTAAGGCAGACAGAGGTTATGTGACTTACTCTGGATCACCCAGCTAGTAAGCGGTTGACTGCAGGCCTTCCTAACTCCAAGCTCAGTCCCTTATCCACTGCTCCACCTAGCTTCCTTTTACAAGGAAGCTAAGGAAGCAGTGCAGTGCCTTCTTTGCAATTTACAATCTTAGAAAATTGGCTGAGAGATTAAGTGATTTGTCCAGGGTCACACAGCCAATACATGTCAGAGATGGGCCTTGAATCCAAGCCTTCATGGCCCCAAGGCCATCTGCTTTATCATGCTGCTTCTCACAACTAACAACAAAAGACAAATAATTCTAACAGAATGGCAGAGGGCAGTTAAAGACTCATTTCTGTCAGAGTGTACCAGGGGGAAAAAGGATTGGAATTAAATTAAACTCAGTAGACATTTTAAAAAGTACATGGGTAAAGCACTGTGCTAGCTGATGTAGTTATAAAGATATAAATGATAGAAACTCTGCTTCTAAGGAGCTTTCCATCTGATGGGGAAGGAAAAAAACACATACAAAGATTACTGGGATGTAAGGTGAAACGTGATAAATGCAAAGGCAAGTTTGGGCAATGGAGAAATTTGAGGAGGGAGAGATCACTTTTGTTGGAAGGGGATGGGGAGATTTGGGGGAATATTCATGGAGGAAGTGATGACCCAGTTGGGTCTTGAGGGAGAGTAGGAACTTCAGCAGGTAGAGATGTGGGTAGGAGGGGGTGGTGCGAGTAAAGTCAAACAAGATAAGAACAGGCAATGAAAAGTGGTTCAGTTTGGCTGAATGTCGATTTTGGTTGTATGTGATACAACTGGAAAGACAGGTTGGTGCCAGATTGCAGAGGGCCCCCAAAGGACAGGATCAGTTGATTAATAATAGTAGCTAATGTTTGTATAGTGCTTACTTTGTGTGGGCCATGCAATGCACTAGGTGCTTTACAATTATTATCTTATTTGATTCTCTCAACAGTCGTGGGAGGTAGGTGCTGTTATTAGCCCTGTTTTATAGATGAGGAAACTGAGGCAAATAGAGGCTAAGTGACTTGCCCATGGTCACAGAGCTAGTAAATGTCTAAGGCCGGATTTGAATTTGGGTTTTCCTGATTTCAGCTGGGTCTTCTCTTCACTGTGCCTCCTAGCTGCCCCTAAATTATTCTTTACTTAATAGGCAAATAGTAATCTAAAGGTTTTTCAGTTGAGGAATGACCTGACCAAAGCAGTACAGTAGGATGATTATTTAAGTGACAATGTAGAAGATGGAAGGCATATACTGGAAACAGAGAGGACAAGTTAGAGTTTCCTAAAATAATATAGTATAGAGACATTGAGGACCTTGATTGGATAGCTGCCTGGGTGATACTGAGGGATCATAACAGAAAGGTAAGAGTTAGTTTTGACTCTGAGCTTATGAGCTTGAGAGGATAAAGTTCAGAACTTTAGGGGAAGTGGTGGTATATCGATCTGTCAATCTATATCCTTCCTTCCTTCCTTCTTATATTTTTCTCTCTTTCTCTCTCCCCCCCCCTTTCCTTCTCTCTCCCTTCCTAGCTAAGAGGTATAGATGAAGGCCAGAGATGTAAAGAGACTTACCAAGTATTACATAGAATTAGTGGCAGAATTTGGTTTAGAATCAATCAGCAATCATTTATTAAGCATCTACTACTGTGTACATTGGGTTCTGTACTGGGTATTGATAAGACAATAATAAAACGGTTCCTGCCCTCACAGTTTACATTCTTTTAGGATAGCAAAATGAACATAAGCACTCATGTATATCATACTTGTATATATGTATACATGTCCCTTAAATGAATGTAAGTTCCCTATGGGCAGGGATTATATAACCCATAATCTCTCTTTGTCTTTGTCTCTCTACCTTGATCTCTGTCTCTCTCTGTGTCTTTCTGCCTTTTCTTTGTCTCTCTGTTTCTTTCTGTTCCTCTCTGTCCCTGTCTGTCTCTCTTGGTCTCTCTTTCTGTCTCTGTCTCTATGTTTTTGTCTTTGTGTCTGTCTTTTTCTGTTTCTTTCTCTCTCCTCCTCTTTGGTCAGTATTGCACTTCTTCTAACGGTCTTTTCATAAACTACTTTAAATCATTGATCCAAGAAAACATTTTGTTCTAACATTTTTCACTAATTTGAAGTTTCTGGTCAATGGCTGACACGTGGCTTTGAGTTGTAAGAGGACAATATTTAGGTTTCAGTCCGTGTGATATTTTTTGCCTTAAGGCATGTGGCTAATGGTCAGTTAATTAATTTGGGCATTTCAGAAAAAAAGTTCAGGCTCAGTATAGTCTGACATTTTAAATCAGAAGGAAAACGTAGGCTTAGAAAGGACACAGAGATCAGCTTCTAAAGGGACTAACCTTGTAAAACACTTTTAATAAGCTTTTTGATAGATATTTGGTTTTTTAAGGAGGTCACCTAGCAGGAAGAGGTAACAGCTGCTTCTCATCCAGTACTAGAGAGATAGAGTAGTGGGTTGGGGTGGATGTAGGGAATAAAACAAAGAAGAATGTGAAAGCTCTTTGAGTTCATGTGGGAAGTCCATGATGGTTGAAGAGATATCCAGAGGGCTAGGTAGCCAAAAAGAGCCCAGTGGACCAGTGGATTAGCCAGACCTGGTATTTGGAACCAATTTGGTCAAAGTTAGAGTGAGACTAGGCCAACGACTAGGCCAGAGTCTGGAAGGTAGTGTCTGGGGCTACAAGGGAAACCCAGAAAGGAAGTATAATGTTAATTTTAAGGAATATGGAAAATTGGGAGTTTTAAATTTCTAAGAATAAGGAAGCAGCGGGTTCCTTTTTATAACAGCTTGAAGGGCACTGTTATATATACAAATATGTATAATAAAAAGGAGGCCTGATTCTTGCTTTGGTCTGTGCCCTGTGGAGCACATGTTCACTTCAAAGAGAGCTCTGTAGGGTGCAGACAGAAGAGAGAATGCTTTTATTTCAAACTTTGGCTTAAATCCACCACCCAACTATTTTTCATGGCCAAGAGACAGCAAAGCCCACTCCTTTAAATTCTTCTGCTTTTCACATTGGCCTACCTGTTTGTTTGTTTTTTTTTCCTCCATAATGACATCTTCCTTTTCTGGTAGAGCAATCTGTAACATCACCCCAACAATTTAATAGCTTTAATGGAAAAAAGCCAATGATTGGATGGTTCCTTTTCGAACAGGAACCTGTTTCTTTCATTCTTCCCCCATCCTCCTATAGTAAATCTTCAGAATCCAAAACAGTTGTTTATGGGGCTGTTTAAAACATAAAGCATTCTCTTGAAAGGAATTCCATGATGTAAAAACGAACTCATGGTGATTTCATTTCAATATAATGAAGGCCCCTTAGTGATGTGAGATTATAGTTTCATCATAATGTGCAGTCATGGGGCCATAATGATTTTTGTGTAAGCTTACAGAGACCCTGTGATTCCATTAATCATAGAAATTAGAGAGGTAAAGACAGCTTTAGATGATTCAGTCTATCTTTTGCTAACGGGAGATTGTTCTTTACATTACATTTTTCTAGTGAGCTTCCTGTGCAGTTTTAAATGCACATTATTGTCACTCTTCCCTCCTGGTTTACATCCTGCCACTTGTGTTAGTCCCATGGTTTATTAGAGATTTAGATGAGCTGCTGCTGTTGTTTTTTTCCGATCTAGTTTTCAATCTATTCCGTAATCTCCCTTTCGGATCCTGTTTCTCTTTGTCTCGCTAGTGTGTCTGGTCTAGTTAATTCACTTAATTACACCTTAAAAGAGCAGTGCATCTCAATCCCCAGCCCAAGGCAAAGTTTTACCGGTCGGTCGAAAAAGCTCTCACCTTATCTTGCTGCTGAGTTGTTTCAGTTGTGTCTTATTCTTTGTGACCCCATTTGGAGTTTTCTTGGCAAAGATGCTGGAGTGGTTTTCCATGTCCTTCTCCAGCTCATTTTACGGATGAGGAAACGGAGGCAAACAGGGTGAAGTGATTTGCCCAGAGTCACACAGATAGTAAGTGTCTGAGGGCAGATTTGAACTCAGGAAGGTGAGTCTTCCTGACTCCAGGCCCTGTAGTCTATGCACTATGGCGCCACCTAGCTGCACTACACCTTATCTTACTATCCTCCTTACTGTGTGCTGCTTCTCCTAGTCTTTGTCCCATTGCCATACCTAGTCTAGTAAAGGGTTGCTGAAGTTCTGTCCCAAAATGTCAAGATCTGGGGATATGAGGTTGAAGGCATGGAGATCCACTTGAGGATAAACCCCATGTTCATGCCCTGGGTGAGGTAGAGTGAGCCCAGTGCTGCCCTGCCCCGCCCCACCATTGTTCACCAGTCTAGTGTGTCCCTCTACTCCTACACAAGGTTTTGTGGGTAACATACTCCTTTCCTGGGTTGTCTTTTACTCACTTCTGTATAACTGCCCTTCACTGGAGACCTATTTCATTGGCAGGATCAGTAGCCATAGCTATCCACGATGGCCTCAGAGTACCGGGGGCTCTGTCTCTCCTTTATCCCTGACCCATGCCCCCATTTCCCTCCATCAACCTGACTTGCTCAGGTATAGCTCTTTTCTTGCCCCCTCTTGTGCTGAGGCTTTGGAAGGTAGAGCAGTCCAAGGCAGATGATTCATTTATTTTACTGGTTGGCCCACAATAGTATAGTTTGGGCCAGGAAGCACCGAATTAAAGAGTGGGGCAAATGCAGTCAAAGTTGATTTACTCACCATAAAGGCCAATTGGCTTTACATGGGGAAAAACTGGATCACTAGATTAAGTCAAGTCCAGAAGCATTTATTAAGTGCTTACTATGTGCTCAATGCTCAGACTATAAATACAAGCAAAAAAAGACAGCCCCTTCCTTTAAGAAGTTCACTTTGAATGGGGAAGACATCAGGGGCGAGTACGGAGGAAGAAGTACCCATGCTAGACATTATGGCAAAGCCTGAAGAATCAGCCCTGGTGCCTGGAGAGGAGTGAAGGATGCTGGCCTGGCCACTTCCTCAGATTGGAGGTTCTGGAAGGAATATACCAGTGATAGGAGGGGACTGCAGGAGTGAAGAGGGTGAGAAGGCTGCAGCAATGGAGGGAACTTCCAGGATGAGAAGGCAGCTTAAGCATGGTGGCCAAGTCTGAAGAGTCAGGAATGGATCTGGGAGAGTAGTGAATAGGATGGAAGGTAGCTTTTTACTTTTTCTCATAAGTGAGGACTTTCTAAAGAGGTTGTAGAAGGGATTATATTTTTGGAGGGTGGTGAACAGAATGAATCAATCAACAGGCATGTATTAAAGTGCCTGCTCTGTGCCAGGTACTGTGCTATGCACTGGGGATATGAAGCAAAAACAAAACAAAACAAAACATAAAATAGTCTTGACCTTAAGAAGCTTACATTCTTTTTAAAAAAAAATTTCTTGGGGACAGCTAGGTGGTGCAGTGGCTACAGCACAGGCCCTGAAGTCTGGAGGACCTGAGTTCAAATCTGGCCTCAGACCAAACACTTGACACTTACTAGCTGTGTGACCCTGGGCAAGTCACTTAACCCCAATTGCCTAAAAAAAAAATTCTTAAAAATTTTTTGTCCTTAGGAGTTGAGTTCAAATCCAGCTTCAGACACCTGACACTAGTGAGTGTGACCCTGGGCAAGTCACTTAATTCCTATTACCTCACCAACAAGCAAAAAAAAGTGCTTATTTTTATTTAGTATTTTATTTTCCCCCAGTTACATGTAAAAACAATTTTTAACATTCATTTTTAAACTTTGAATTCCAAATTCTCTCCCTTCCTCCCCCCCACCCCCCTTGAGAAGGCAAGCAATTTGATATGGGTTATACAGAAGCTTACATTCTTTTGGAAGGAAATAAAATGTACGTATATAAGCATATGCTAATAAATAGTAGGGAATTTTGGGGGAAAATTCATTTTGGTTTTGGAAATACCTTTACCAAAAAGTAGGAGTAGATAAAGTCCCGCATGAGGTACTTTACAGGAGGGTATATCAATCAAACTGATTTTGAAGTGGTTCTTCTGTGCCTGAGATTCTGCCTTGCCCTGTAGAAGAGAAAAAGAAGGATGCCATTATGAGTATTCTCAAGAATTTACTTCTTAAGGAGAAAAAATTAATGTCAGAGAGGTAGAGCATGGTGAGCAGGGATTTGTGCTGGATTGGGAAGCTAGAGAGTCCTGCCCATCTCTGTTGCTTAGGGTCAAACAATCATGGATTTAGAGCTGAAAAAGCAAATTAGGAGTCATCTTGTCCATCTTGATCGTTTTACAAATGAAGAAACTGAAGCACAGAAGTGAAGGGACTTGTCCAAAGTCACATGATAACAAGTCAGCGCTGGGATTTGAACGTGGATTGTTTGACTCTAGCTTCATTCCTCCAGACCAGTAGTTGTGTTGTTAGATTATGAAATCTTTGAGGTCAGGGACTGTCTTTTGCCTTTCTTTGTATTCCTAAGCACTCAGCAAACTGTTTAGCACATAGTAGGTGCCTAATAAATGCTTACCGACTGACTGAGCTTCAATTTTTTTCATGTGGAAAGTGGGGTTAATACTTGAAGTACCTGCTTCCTAGGATTATAATGAGGGTAAAATGAGATAATGTATGTAAAGCACATTATAAGCCTTAAAGAATCTCGTAAATATCAGCTCTTACTATTCTGTGGCAGAGAATGATGCCAACATTTCTAGTTGTGTGGTACCAACTATGCATGGAGTAGAAGTTCAGATGATGGGGACTTTGGTACGGACTGAATGAGTCAGGAAAGGTAGCCTTGAATGATGGGAAGGGTTTGGATAGGGAATGTTGCAGGCAGGAAACAACATGAGAAATAGCATCAATTTGGAAATGAGCATGTCTTTGTGGGAACAATGAGTAATTAATGATGTTTAGCTTTAAAGAGTTTTTCATCAACACTTGTGAAGTTTTACTATATTTCTAAAAGATCTGGTGTAAAATCTCCTTCTGTCCTCTAGGATGAGAAACCAATTTTATATAGTGCATCCCTTATGGAAGGGAGAAAGAGGGAAGTACTGTTACTCCCCACTTGAATTTTATCTTTATGAATATAAAGATGTGTTTCTGAAATGCTCTTTTGTCACCTTTTAGGTCACAGATCTTATCATCAGATCACTTTATAGCCCATCCTCCCCCAAAATCTTTATGGAAAACTATTTATTATTGCTGTCCTTGTCACTGATGAAGATTTCTTAGTATGTTCAAGGTTTCCCTTGTTCTGTGTATAGTGATGAGGCCAAAGGTAGGGTAACATTTTTGTCTTTAATCTTGACTATCCTCCAAAAGGCTTGGGTAGTCCTTCCTCAGATTATGAGAGGGAGAGATAGGAGAGATATTTTAGTAAAGGTCTCTTTAAAATCTCTAGCTTCATCAACAAATGCCATGACTAGCAATTATCCCCACACTAAATGGCTGCTTCCTTTAATGTTTGGTGGTGGTTCATTTACTCGTTTTCTTGGGTGGTCAGGAAAGTTGTCACTATTGCATGGTGTAGCTTCATACCACCTATTTTCTGTATTCGGCCTTGTCTCTCATTGTTTCCCAGGATGAACCCTCACTGATAGCTGACTATGCTTTCCTCCATTTCCCCCAAACATGCCATTCTCTTTCTCCATTTTGGATCTTTGCATATGCATGTTTCCTTTTTATGGAATGATTTTCCTCATTCCTTTTGTGCTAGATCCAATTCATCCTTAGGAAGCCATATCACATTTGGACTTTTGACTTTAAAGTAATTATGGGAAATTCAAGGAAAAGTGTTGAGTAGTTAACTGGATATATAGATTATAGACTATTTTTTTAAAAAAAATAATTTATTTTTTCTCCAGTTACATGTAAAGACTGTTTTAAGCATTCATTTTAAAATTTTTTTGAGTTCCAAATTTTCTCCCTCCCTTCCTCACATTCCCCCTTCCCTGAGATGGTAAGCAATTTGCTAAAGGTTATATATGTGCAATTATGCAAAACACAGTTCCATATTAGTCATATTGTGAAGAAACAGAACAAAAGAAAAAAAATGGAAAAAAGTGAAAAAATAGTATGCTTCGATCTGCACTCAGATTCTGTCAGTTCTTTCTTTGGATGTGGATAGCTTTTTTCATCTTAAGTCCTTCAGAGTTGTCTTGGATCATTGTATTGCTGAAAATAGCTAAGTCATTCACAGTTGATCATCATACAATATTGCTGTTACTGTGTACAATGTTCACCTGGTTCTGCTCACTTCACTTTGCATCAGTTCATGAAAGTCTTTCTAGGTTTTTCTAAAATCAGCCTGCTTTAGACTACTTTGAACGAGAAATCAGGTTCAATGTATATTTTGAAGAGATATGATAAGAGATGCTTGTTGAGAGGATCAAACGAGCTAATAATCGTAAAGGGCTTAGCACAGTTCCTGGCACATAGTACTATATAAATGTTTGTTATTAATGTTTTGCTCACCATTATCTCCCTTACTAGAACATAAACTCCTTGAAGGCAGAGACTGATTCACTTTTGTATTTGTATCCTTACTGCGTAGTGCAGTTCTTGGGATATAGTAAGCCCTTAACAAACGTTTTCAGCCACTCATCTATCCATTACAAACACTAGTCTTGTAATTGTCATTGGATAAAGATCCTCTTTAGACAATCAGCTCTGGATACCAAGAGCCACAAGTGAAGTGGAGGTAGGCCCAAGAATGATGAGAAAACCTCTTTCCTTGAACTGAAACACATATGAACATGGTGGAAGGATGGGAGTCCTTGATGTGTAATTCCAGGATGCTTAACCAGTTCTAGAAAAACGCCAGGTTCTCTGGACACTTTCATAGCCCAAGATTTCTGAAATGATTTTCTGGGCTTTCTGAGTGTGCTTGGTTTTCTCAGTCTGATGTTTCAGCAGGTCCTCCCTCCTCTTCAGGGAGGAAGTTAGAGGTTACCGTATGGTGCATGAAAAATGCCGTTTGTTAGATCCTTTGCCAATATTCCAGCCTCCCCTTGGAACACAGAACATGTTATACATACACAACTTACACAATGGGAAAACTCCTTTGAAGAAGTAGCCACGGCCATAGAGAAAATTCCTCCATAACAATAAATGCACATCTGCATCCAGCATCAGTATCATATTTCACTCCTGCCTTCATACATCACGTCCAAAGGTCTTTCTCCCGAGATGCTTTCTTCCCCAGCTTCTCTTTCCTACACCAGTCGAGTGTAGGTTGAGTCACTATAGCTAGGCACTTTTATGTCTTAAGAACTAATTATTAGGGATAAGGTGATAGAGCTTTGACTGAAAAGTATTAGATTGTTTTTATTACAGAATATTAAAAGCAAATTTCATGTTATTTTTAGAGCTACTGTGGTGCATTGGCAAGACCACTAGATTCAAAGTAGAGAGATTTACCATGATAGTTCCTCGCTATCTGACCATGATCAAATTACTCACCCTGTTAGAGCCTCAGTTTCCTTATGTGTAAAATGAAGATAATAATGCTTTTTTATTTAGTTTCTATTTATTTTAATTTTAATTTATGGAATAAAACAAGCATTTTCATAACATAGTAGAATAAAAAAGATGATTGCACGTGAAACTGCCAATCTGCTATGCACAACTTGCTATTCCTTTCAAATATACAACAAAATTATCATGTACATTTCTTTTTTTTTCCTTCCCTTCCTCCTGCCTTAGAGATGGCTACCATTAGACACAAGTAGGGGTGTGTGTAGGTGTGTGTGTATGTATGTACGTATATATACACATATGTATACACACATACACACATATATGTAAAATTATTCTATATATCTATTTATTTTTCTCTGGATGCAGATAGTGTCTTTCTTTATATGTCCTTTATAATTAATTTGGGTATTTATAATGGATAAAATAACTTATTTGCTCAAAGTCGTTCTTAAAACATTATTGCTGTTACTGTATAAATGTTCTCTTGGTTCTGCTCATTTCGCTCTTCGTTATTTCTTGTAAATCTTTCCATGTTTTTCTAAAGTAAACCAGCTCATCATTTCTTATAACACAGTAGTGTTCCATCACAACCATATACCACAACTTGTTCAGCCATTCCCTAATTGATGAACATCCCTGTGATTTCCAGTTCTTTGCCACCACAAAGAGAGCTACTATAAACATTTTAGAACACATAGTTTTTTTTTTCCTTTTTCCCTAATCATCTTTGGAAATAGATCAAGGAGTGGTATTGCTGGTTCAAGGATATAGGTAGTTAAATAACTCTATATAATAGTAATACTTTTAATGCTTACCTCATAAGATTGTAGTGAGATAAGCAAACCTTAAAGCACTATTACAGAGTGTCCCTAATATATTAGAACAGTTTTAATCTTTAAAGCTGCACTATGATTTTTTGGAAACATGTTGTATGTATCATCATAGTAGATAATGGCTTTATGGCATGTCACATTTAATGACACTATTGAAACTAAAAAAAAAATCAAAAAGACTTTTGAATCATGATGTATTATAATGAACAATCTCAGTCTCAAAGAATAAGGATAAAGATACTGACCTTTTTTCCAATAGAAAGGTGAAGGCTATGCATGTAGAATGTGCTATATAGTGTCAGACACAATTACTGTGTTGATTGCTTTTGCGTAAATATATATTTTTTTGTTACAAGGAAAGATGCAGTGATGTTGGGGCAGGGTAAGGAAAGATGATTATGTCCTTAAAAAAGAAAAGACTATAATGAAATTATGAAAGTAAAACCAATATCAAATCACTATCAAATAATTCCTTATTGATGTGGAAAGGACACCAGTTCCAAAGACAGAGTTCTTAAGTTCAGATCCCTTCTGTGATGCTTACTGCCTTCAAGATTTGAGTCAGGTAATCTCCCACAACCACATTTTTCTCACTTGTAAAATGAAGGGATTGGACTAAATCTCTGTAGCACTTCCTAACTCTGCATGTGTACATTGTTGGAAGAGGTGGTTACTGGTAATATACTGTGAATTATTGTCAGAGTTTAGAAAGGATTTATTATTGAATCTTTTAATAATAATAATAATTTAAACTGTATACAGGGCTTTGAAGTTTGCAAAATGCATCAATACATGATGTCATTTGACTCTTGAAACAGTCCTGTGAGATAGTAGGTGCTAGAGGTTTTATTATCCTTCTTTCACAGAAAGGGAAACTGAGGCTCAGAGGCATCAAGTGATTTGCTCATCATCAAATGGGCAAATGGCAGCTGCTGTCAGAGATGGAATTTGAACCCAGCGTTTCCTTATTCTGAGACCAGGTCTCTATTCGCCGATTTTTTTTGCCTCCCCTCTATTCTTTGATTTCCTCAATATTAGTAGTTAAATTTTAACATTGGATGTTGTACAGGGTCCCAAAAGTCTTATCGCAGCTTTAAACTATTAAAGCTTATCAGTATTCATAGCATAGCAATAAGTTACGAAGCTAACTATGAAGACAAATGGATGCTCTTATTACTACCCATAACATGCATAAGTGGTTAAGAAATCCATCAAGAAACTGCCTTTTTTGGGGGATAAATATAGTTTCTGCCTTATGGTGTACCCATGATGGTGTCTGAATATAGATAACAAATGAGTTTATTTGGCAGTAGGAAAGAAACTTAACTTCCTATTGTATTTACTTAATTGGTTCTATGCATAATAAATTATTGGCTTTCACCCTAGAGACTGGAAAGGCAGATGAACTTACTATTTCATGGGTAAAGGGAACCTGTAGGTAAGGAACTTTCTCTACTTGACATCTTTTCTGCAACTGTGACATTAAGTGATTTGTTCAAGGTCACACTGTCAGTATGTGTTAGAAGCAAGTCTTGAACTCATCTTCCTGGCCTTGATGGTTGGATCTCCAAGGGCCTTTCTGGCTGTAAATCCTAGCTTCCTGTAAATGGTATTGTGTATTGGAAAGAACGCTGAATGAATGTTCCTGGAGAGCAGAGACTGATTATCTTTTGCGTTTGTGTCCCCAGTGCCCAGTACAGTGCCTGATACATAGTAGATGCTTAATAAATGCTTGTTTAATTGAATTGAATAAAAGTCTGAGATCCAACACCTGGGGTTTGGCAAGAATCCTAATTTTTGCCATGAATGAAGATAGTTTCCTTGAAGTCTCTTCATCGTGTGCATCTACCCCCCTCCCCCTTCAGAGGCTTCTCTGGAGGTTCTGTCTTTCTGCTCTCCCTTGTGTCCGAGTTAGACTCTCCTGGTGGAATATTTCATCTAAAGGATCACAAGAAAGGAAACTCATAGGAGAAGCACTTTGCTTGTATTTGTACTGAAACCTTTATGCTCACAAGGACTCCTTTTAGGGAAACTATTGCACTAATTTAACAATCTGTGATTTGATAATTTGTATTATTCATGCTTTATCACAACTTTATGGAATGACTCATTTTTATCCTAATTTTTCAGACATGGGAAACTGAGTCACTGAAGGACAAGTTGGTATACACAAACACAAGTTGGTCTTTACAGAAACACTAGTAGCAGAGTCGATTTTGGAATTCAGAATTACCTACATAAATCTGTTGTCTGTTTCTTAGCACGTTGAACATATTCCTCTTGGAGAAAATTGTGAAGTCAGGGAGAGAGGGCATGTAGGGAAGAAAGACATCTCCACTCCCAACATAGAATTGCGATTGTTTGAGCAGAGGTATGTGCCCTGGGGTTCCCTGAAAATCGAACTACCATGTCCTCAGAAGAATGGATTGAGCGCCTTTCTCTTTTACATAGGGTGCAAAAATGTTGCTTAGCAACATCGATTCTGCTTGCTGTAACAACTGCTGCTACCCACTGAAACTGACAAGAAAGCTATCTTCATTTTCCACCTTTTTCACCATGATAGAGGAGGGACCAAAAAGGGAGGTAAAGGTAATGAAGAAAGAACATGATGGAAGTGGTATGAAACAAAACTGATTGATGTGGGAAGACTGATAGAAAGAGTATGTTGTTAGGAATGATGTAGATGCTTATTGATTGTTTGAGAAGGATTACTTTTAGGGAATAGGGCTAATGAATGAAAAATAAAAACAGTGGGAGTGAATTGAACATATATGTCAAAATGGGAAATGTTACTGGTCTGATGTTCATCTTCACAATTTGGAACTGGTTTCTAGAGCATCCAGGTGACAGCCTTGAATGTGACAACTAGATCTCTCAACCCCTTTTCTCTTGTAATTCTTAGATTTCCTGGTTTCCTGGGTGAATTAGGCATGAGGGATTCTAAGGTATCTGATTTCTCAGGGCAAGATTTTTCTCTTATCTCTCATACATGAAAAAAATTGAGCTGAGTTTCCCTAGGCTCCTCATTTCTTGTGGAGGCATGCCTGATTCTAATGACAAGCAGCACTCAGGAAAGTGAGATTCCTGCCAGGTAGGAGAAACCACAACCCTTAGTTCTAGGCTCTGTTTACAATCGTATTTTCATGCTTTCACATAGAATGTTGCCTGAGCTGCTGCACTTAGGGATATGGCTTCATTCTGATTTCATAGAAACAACCAGGACAGTCGGAGCAGAGCCCACACTGGGACACGGTCATGTTATAGAAGAGGAAGTGAGTAATTATAGATGGCTTATGCAGCTCTTCTACCACCTACCTCCTATTTCTAGGCTTCATCTGGCACACAGTAGGTGCTTTATAAATGCTTGTTGATTCATCAATTCATGACAGCTTTTTGGATTGGATGGAGATGACCTTGGATTGTCAAAGGTTAAGTCAGGAGAACAAAAATTTTGAAAGGTTAATTAGTCAATAAACACTTATTACTTCTATGTGCTAGGCTTTGAGTTAAATGCTGAGGATTCAATGAAAGGCAAAAACAGTTCCTGCCCTCAAGGAGCTCACATTCTAATGGGCAAAGGCTACATGCAATTAACTATGTATAATCAAGATTATATAAGTATATATATAAATATATACATGTATACATGTATGTACATATAGTATATCTATATGTCATATATTATGTAATATATAGCATAACACCTGTATCTATATCTGTATTACAGATTGAAGGTAATTTTAGAGGGAAGTTACTAGCCATGAGGGGAAACTGAGAAAGCTCTCCTAAAGAATGTGTGATTTGAGCTGAGTCTTGAAGGATAAGCCAGGAGGTGGATTTGAGGAGGGAAAGCATTCCAGTTATAGCAGACGACAAACGAAAAGGCATGGTGACAAGAGATAGAGTGTCATGTGATAAACACCAAGTAGCCCAAAGTAGCTGGATTGTAGAATAGATAGAGGAGAGTAAAGTTGGCTGGAAATATAGGAAGGTGCCAGGTTGTGAGGGACTTTATATTTGATCCTGGAGCCCATAGGATCCTGGAGCCAGTGGAGTTTACTGAGCGGGGAGGTAATATGGTTAGACCTGTTTTTAGGAAAACTATTTTGGCAGCTGAGTGGAGGATGGATTGGAATGGGGAGAAGCTTGAGGCAAGGAGTTTGGTTAGAAGGCTATTGTAATGGTCCAGGTGAAAGGTGATGAAGGTAGGCACCAAGGTGGCAACTGTGTGAGTGGAGGGAAGGGGATGTATACCTGGGATGTTATGAAGGTACAAAAGACAAGATTTAACAAGTGATTGAATGTATGAGTTGTCAAGTATGATGCTAAGATTATGAGCCTGGATGATTGGGAGGATAGTGATACCCTTGAGAGTAATGGAAAAGTTGGGATGAGGGGAGGATTTGGGTAGAAAGATAATGAGTTCTGTTCTGGATATGTTGAATTTGAGCTCTCCATGAGACATCTGACTTAAAATACCTAAAAGGAAGTTGGTCATATGAACAGTTCAGGAAAGAGATAATAGCTGGATGGATATATAGATCTGGGAATTGTTGGCATAGAGATGGTAATTGAATAGTAGGAGTGAAAAGAGAAGAGAACACAAGGTAGAGAAAGCCTTGGGGGACTTGAACAGTTTGTAGGCATAGCCTGAATGAAGAGCCAGCAAAGGAGACTGAAGAGTGATCATATAGGTAGGTAGAAAGAAAGCTGAGAGAGAAAACCTGGAGAGTATCCCGAAAGATACCATATTGTATACTTGTGATGTTGTTGAGTCATGTCTGACTCTTTGTGACTCCATTTAGGGTTTTCTTGGCAAAGATACTGGAGTGGTTTCCTTTTCCAATTCATTTTAGAGATGAGGAAACTGAGGCAAACAGGGTTAAGTGACTTGCTCAGGGTCACACAGGTAGTGGTTTGAGGCCAGATTTGAACTTAGGAAGATGAGTCTTCCTGACTCTAGGCCTGGAGCTCTATGCACTATGGCACCACTTAGCTACTCTTGTATACTTGTAGAGAGGAGAGAGTGCCCAGGAGGTGGGAAGCAGTGTTAAGGGCTAGGAGGGGTTGAGGGATGAGGAATGAGAAAAGACTGTTAGATTTTGGTAGCAAGATCATTGGTAACTTTAGAGAGAGGAGTTTCATTGAATGAGATCAGAAGCCAGATTGCTAGTAGGTTTAGAGGTAAGATAGTGGAGAAGTAGAGTATAAGCCACCTTCTCAAGGAGTTTAGACAAGGAGGGGAGCAGAGATACCAGAAGCATTTCCTAGCTACTTTCCTCTGTCTCTTAAGATTTGAAAACTGGTACTCTCTGAGGATTGCTATTCCACTAGATCTTTCTACAGTGAAGTCTGTGATCCTTGGCTTAGTGTTTCGGTCAGACATTGATCAAAGTTGGTATCTCCACTAATCTATTAACTTGAGTTTGAATATGAGAAATAAGCATATTCTACTGGAATAAAAGTCCTCAGGAGCTATCAAGATTCAAATACTAAAGCGTATCTATAATCTCATCAATTTGAGAGTTGCCTTCGATGATGCAGATTGCATCCCATCCATGCCTGCCTAGCTTTGCAACTCTTGTTCGTGTCTTCCTATAATTCCTCTGCAGAGGGTCCACCCAATTGGCTAGAAGCTCTTCTTACTTTCTCTTGACATCATGAGGATATCAATGGTACGCTCTGATGAGACACCTGTCGTTCATCATCCTCACCATGTGACCAAACTGTCTTTTCTTTCTATCATACATCTCTAGATGACATCATCTTTTACTCTCATCCTCCTTTTAAGTTCTTAGTTGTTTATGAGCTGCAGCCTGTACACCACCATGTGCCTTTTTCATTGTCTTTTGTGCGATACTAATTTTTAATTCTTCAGAGATGGTTGTTGTATTCCATGTTTCATGTGTATTTAGCAACACCAACATAATAATGGAAGAAATGACCACCAGAGAGATAGTAATTCCAAACATTGAAGCTAAACCATACAATCTTTAATTGACCCATTAGGCAGCAATGTGCCTCATGATGTAGATAGGCATAGTTTTTAACATTGATTTCTGAATGCTGTGAATGACTTGAGCTGCTATGTAGGTATTTTAATGTTGGAAATGACTTAACATTTCAGAGAATTCTTTATCTGCAGAAATCAGGACCTAACCGTACTTATTTTATCCTGTTAATCTCATGCACAGAGACCCTGTCTTCACATCCCTTTTAATCAATCCATAGAGGGTAGTGGGTATTGACGACTCAAATGAGAAGTTTCAGCTGTTGGAGATTAAATCTCTTGGACCAGACACAGTCACATTATTGCAGCTTTTTGGAGGGTAGATTTTTGATGTACATTGCAGATGATTTTTTTTCAAAGTTAAGGAAAAGTCAGAGGATGAAATAAATAAGAACCGGGAGGGAATTGAGAGGGGTAAGGGGGGAGAAAACATATGTTTTCTAATGATATTTTAAAATAGATGCAGGGTTGATGAGACAGAGACAGAGGAAAACTGTTCCAGATGGCATAAGGAGCAGGAATGGCAAATTCTGTGAAAGGACAGAGACTAGGCTGGCACTAGACAGGTGGAGGAAGTGAGTGGGGAGGAGAAAGAGGAATGACTTGTGAAGTGGGCTGAAGGAAGGAGCCATGAAAGGGAAAAGCTGGTGGTATTTTGAGGTTATGCAGCTAGGGAATTAGACTAGATTTGTGGGAGTTACACCTTTCATTTTAATATTTTACTGAGTAGTTTGATGCCAGTCACAATTGGCACATAAGAAGATATGTCTATACATTAGCTCAACTTGCCTAATTTGATTTTTTTCTATAGTTGTGAGCAACCATGACCACTGTCTCAGCAGCCCCAATACTGCCCAGGAAAGGAGAGGTTCCCCTCAGGGTGGGTGATGAGAGGGCGGGAATAGAGGGAGAAGGAGGGAAGGAATGTTCCCCCCCCCTTTTTTTTCTTTTCTTTTCTTTTTTTTTAATAAGTTTTGCTTGGGGGTTAAGAATTTCAATGTTGTTTTTGGTTGTTGGAATACCTTTCATTTTATTTAAAGCCCATGATTGAATGTTGAACAATAGTGATACCTTACTGGAAACAGCCTTGTAAGTTATCCTTTAGGTTCAATTTCTGGTTGATTTAAAAAAAATCTAGTCCTGCTTTATTTTTACAAGGGAAATGATTTTCTCTTTGTACATTTTGGCATGATGAGTCAGTCCATTTAATGGCTTTTTTTTTTAAAGCACCTAATGGATTGCTTGACATTAAACTAGACTTTATATTCTTTCCCTTCAGATTCAAGATCCTTTTTGTGTGTGTGTATGTCATCTGGTTATCCTCAGAGGCTGAGCTGCAGCTCCATCCATGTCACTGCGGTACAGCCACCCACCTCTCTGCTTCTGTAGAACATTCCTATTACGTTTTTTTTTTTTTAAATGTGCCTTTTCTAATAGGATTCTTTTCAGTCTTAGGTAATTGTTGGTATCAACATTTTGCTTTCAGGATTATAGAAAATATAAAGGATTCTAAAATAGAAAATTATAAGTCTTCATTCTAGGGCTTAAGCATGTTATCTGGATGTCTCGTCCTATTAAACAAGAGAAGAAATTGTACCCCAAAGGTGTTTGCTGGTCTATTGCTGGGTTCTTTTATGTTACCAGTGACTCCTACATCAATAACAAAGTCCGATATCTTTGTTTATTGTCTGCGCGTCATGTTACAGGGAAATGCCAATAATGTCATTTGTTAGGGCTACAGTGGCTCTTTTCATGCCAGTTGCATCTCAATGTCATCAGGAATCGGCCTCAGCTTATCTTTTCTGTTGACATTTCTCAGGCTTCTTCATTTTGTTTTGCTCTTGCTTCCCATACTGACAGGTTTGTAAATTCGTGGTAGGTACTGATAACCAGAATGATAAAGGTAAAAAACCATTTTAACAAGTCTGGCGGTACATCAAAACTTGATGTTGTAGCCAAGCATCATTAAATTGGGAAGTCTATTACGACAGTGTACAGAAGAGATATGGTTATTATTTAGTTTTTTTAATTGACATGCACCACACATCAAATATTTACTTTATTTGCCAATAGTAACCACTCCTACAGCAGGGTTTTGCAGGCAATAAAAATAGCTCACCTTTGGAGAATGCTTTACAGTTTGCAAAGCACTTTCCTTTTGACAACCCTTTGATGAAGGTAGCACAGTTGTTTTTATCCCCATTTCATATGAGAAAACTAACGTACAAAGTTTGTGGTTTATCCATTTAACACAGCATGCAAACAAGAGCCAAGGCTCAAACTCAAGGCTTTTGACGAATAGATTTTTTTTTAAATTTGGGAATTTTATTTGACTCATTCTGAACTTAAATATACACAATATTAGCATTTCCATACACACAGCAGAACACAAAAAGAAGATTGTATATGAAACTGTGAGTTTCCATTTCTTAATGCTTTTTGGGTACATTTTAAAAACATTTCAATGGTCTTTTTTTTTTTTAACATCACTGGAGCCTCTTCCAATTAAAAAAGAAGAAAAAAACTCACTGTAACAACTAAGCATAGTCAAGTCAAGACAGATCTGCACAATGGCTATGTCCAAAAATGTTATGTCTCATTGCACCTGGCGTCCATCATTTTGTAAACACGAGGTGGATAACATGCTTCATCGTAGGTCCATTGAATATGTGGTTAGTCATTGCTTTGATCAAAATGCTAGTCTTTCAGAGTAGTTTTTATTTCTGATGTTGTCATTGTATAATTGTTTTTCTGGTTCTACTTGCCTCACTCTGCATCACTTTGTATTTCCCAGGATTCTCAAAAATCGTTTCTTTTCTTATATCTTATGGCACAATAACATTACAGTTTATTTATGTAGCACAGTTTGTTCAGCCATTCCCTGATTGTCACTCTCTCAGTTACTAGTCCTCCTTTCTTTTTTCCCTCTCCTCTTCAAAATCAGAAGTTTCTCTGTCCCTCTCTCTTTTTCTTTCCCCCTCTCCTTCCTTCTTTCCCCCTCCCTCTCTCTTCCTTTCTCTCCTCCCTCTCCTTCTACCCTCTTTCTTCCTTCCTTGTTTATAACTATTTCTTCTCTGTTAATATCCTTCTTCTTAGTTTCCCTCTATTTCTCCTGTGTTTTCCTTTTAAATTTGATATATTCTTATACCAAACTCTATGTATATGTGTATGTATGTTTCCAACCCTCCTTTGTCTGGTTCAGATAATTGTTAGACTTCACTGAAACCTGTGTCTCCCACCTCTTCCTCTGTGTTTGTACAACACTCTTCACCTTGTATACCTTAATTAAAAAAATAGCCGGTTTTACCCCCTACTTTCTTCTTTCTACATTAGTGTATTCTTTTTATTCTCACTTCTCTTTCTCCTCTTAAAACTCTTAGAACAGAGCTAATACACTCACTAGGTCTTTTTCTTTTCTTTCTTTTTTTAAAAACTCCCTCAATACTTTTAAAAGATAATATAATTCTGAAGGGATATTTGTTTCTGTTCACCAATTAAGATATTAGCACTGCTTCATTTTATAGTCCCTTCCAATTGCTCAAATAAGTTTACCTTCTAAGTTTCTCTTGACTCATGTTTGCATTGAAAGTCCTTTATTTCGTTAAAAGTACATTTTCTTCCCATAGATTTATTCTCATCTTTCTAGGCTAAGTTATCCTCCATTTAAGATTTTTAGGTCTTTTGAAATACTGTATTCCAAACTATCCTTTCTCATATAGTAGAAACTTTCAAGTCTTGTTTGTGTGATCCTGACTGTGGTTTCTTGGTATGAGAACTGCTTTTTTTCTTTATGCTTGCAGTAATTTTTTTTTTTGATGTGATAGTTTGTGATTTTTGGCTCTAATAGTTCTTGAACTTTTCCTTTCGGGGTTTCTTTTAAGAAGTGATTGGTAGGTTCTTTATATCTTTACTCTGATCTCTAGTTCTAATAGATCTGAAGAGATTTCATTCATATTCTTGAAATACAGTGATGAGGATTTTTTTAAAATTGTGGTTTTCAGTGAGTCCAGTGATTCTCTAAATTATTTCTTGACTTTTTTTTAAAAAGTCAGTAGTTTTTAATTTCATATATCTTTCACTTTCTTTTTTTCTTCAGTCATTTAATGCTGTTTTAATATTTCTTACTGTCTCATGGAGTCATTGATTTCTGTTTGAGCTAGTCTAATGTTAAGGAGTCTATTACTTGGGTAAGATTTGCCACTTTCTGTTCTAAGCTGGTTATGTCCTTTCCAATTCTTTTCTCCAGAACTTCGTTTTCATTTTTTATCTCTTGCTTCATTTCTCCTAGGTATCTTTGAATATTCTCTTGCCATTATTATGGCATTTCTCTCTCTCTCTCCCTCTCTTTCCCTTCCTCCCTCCCTCCCCCCTCCCTTTCTTTCTTTCTTTCTCTTCTTGTCCATTGCTTAGAGACTTTTGGCAGAAATTTTGTAGAAGTCACTCATGGAGTTTCCCACTGAAATTCTTTACTATTATTTGACCTAGTGGGATTTTTAGGTTTTTACTGGAGTAGATGTGGGACAGCTTGTTTGGCTTTGTTTAGGCTGCCATTTTTGCCAAAAGTTGACTGAGAGTATTTCCCCTTGAAATGTACTAACTCCAGTAGGTGCCTAATAAATGGTTGTTGAATGAATGAATAATAAATGGGAGGTATATATGCAATAAAGGATGATTTATTTTTCCAAAGTAATGGCTCTTAATAAATATGTACATATCTATATTTATTCATTTTGCCATTGTATGAAATACATTCAAAGACCTGAACTATATTTGTAGTATAAATAATGCCATATTCATAAAAGTCTTATGGAATTGAAAAAGTAGGTGTATTAGCCCAGGTGGCTATTGTTTCTGATTAACTTTTTTGATACTGTCATCCATAACTTTTTTCCATTCTTTTTGAGATGACATCACCATCATCATCATCATCATCGTCATCATCATCACTTTGGGGTTTGCAAAATGATTTATAAATATTATTTCATTTAATCCTTACAACAGCTGTAGGAGTTAAGTGCTATAATTACCCAATTGTACAGAAGAGGGAGCTGAGATAGCAGTTAACTGACTTGCATGGGGTATTTAAAATTGAATTTGATCTCAGATCTTCCTGACTCCATGTCTAGTCCTCTAATTAATTCACCCCCTAGTTACATCTAAAAATTAATCCTTTAGTAGTTTCAACATTTTGTCACTTGTGGCATGGATTTCTTCTGTTGATGTTTGGTCAGGTCCAGATACTTTTATTTCTAATACAAGATAGTATATGTATCCATATTAGATGAAGGTGTTAATGAAATGTAAAGTGATGCTAGCTGGACACTCATGTTGAACAAAAAACAGAAGGACACAAACTGTATTTAAATTATGTACCCTAATGTTTCCCAAATTGTATTCTGATGAAGAACTCTGGTGTTCCGTGCAATGTAAAATAAGAGTTCCATGGGAAAATTCTAGTGCCATCAATATTCCACCCCTCTAAAATATTAAATGTAAAGTAATATATGTATAAAACATTTATTGTTCATGGTAATTTTTGGTATAAAATATAACATTTTCCCCATTGTGTATAAAAATTTTCTTTATTCCTCCTTTTCTCCCACCATATTTCATACTTTTAAATTCCTTGCAGTAGTGTTTAGATGGACATTCAAGTCCAATAGCATCTGATCGGCAAGATATTTGGGGAGTACTACAACAAGTGATTTAGAACAGAACATAAATATAAATCCCTGAGTACTATTTTATGTCTCACTTAAGGGCAACTAGGTGACACAGTGGATAGAGTTCTGGGCCTGGAGTCAGGAAGACTCCTCTTCCTGAGTTCAAAACTGGCCTCAGATGCTTACTAGCTATGTGACCCTGCGCAAGTCACTTAACCCTGTTTGCCTCAGTTTCCTCATCTGTAAAATGAGCTGGAGAGGGAAATGGTCAATAACTTCAGTGTCTTTGGCAAGAAAATCCCAAATGAGGTCATGAAGAGTCAGACATAAAAATCTGGAACTCAAAATCTTCTAAAAATGAGTGCTAAAAATTTCTTTAGATGAAACTAGAAAAAAATACTATTAAAACATTGAAAAAAAGTCAGACATGACTGAAAAGTGACTGAACTTTAACTATTCCATATCCCTGTGTAAGATAACTTGTACTATACTGTTTTAATCAGAATTTTCCAGTTTTGAGAGAAAATTCATAGCTTGAATACCTCCAACTATCTTTGCATAAAAAAATTCTTGAAAGTAGTTTCCCTCCGTTCTTTGTCCACCCACCCCCACCCCCTATAAATACAGCAGGGGTTCTAAATCTTTTTTTGTGTCATGAACTCCTGTGGCAGCCTGGTGAAGTCTATGGATCCATCCTTAGAATAATGGTTTATTGCCTACATCTATAATGGAAGGAAATGATACATTTCTATTAGAGGTTAGGAAAAATAATTATGCATCTTTATTCCTCTAAGTTCATGGACTCCCTGAAGTCTATTCACCCTTGGGGGGCATGAAAGCCCTTGTTAGTAAATGAGGGGAACAGCCTTTAAACTTCCCAGAATTCTTGATCTGCTAGGTAAATCACTAATATGTTCCTTTCTCCCTTTTGTCCTCCCCTAGTAGAAAGGAAGAGAGAGAAAAAATAGTGTATTAAGAGCTTGGTTCTCTCTGTGACAAAAATGCCTCCGTGCCCCAAAAGTAATTGTGAATTGGAGAGCTGCCACCCTCAGACAAAGGGTTTAAGCTTTCAATGTAAATGTCATATATTTAGTATTTGATTTATTTAATGAAAAACTATTGGGAGCTTCCCAGGAAAGATAATGATTGTCTTAAGCAGACAAATTTGTATTTTGAATCTCCAAATGGAAATATCCAAACTAAATGGAAAAAAAATTAGTAAGCAGCTATGATATGTAAGGCATTGTGCTAAACAATAGTGATACAAAGGCAAAACCAAAACAGTCCTCGCCCTCGAGGTGTGAGATTCTATCGGAAGGATACACCATGACAAATGTAACCACTATGCAGATCAGAAATGAAATATATAGAGTAGCAGAGAGAGAGAGAGAGAGAATTTCCCCCTGGGTCACGTGGGCTGCTGTTGTCAGAGGAGGGACTTGTGGATAGGTAAGCAGATTTTTAGAAAACTATACCCTGAAAACCAAAGAAAGAAATCCAGAGACCCAGGGTACAGAGAGGTCAGTGCTTGGAAGGAACTGTTCAATCCTTTCAGCCCATGTCAAGATGAATAGCGTGAACTTTATTATAATATACCTCAACTCTGGATTGTTTTGTACTCAGAAATTCCCTCATCTCATTTTCCTGGAGAAGAGATGATTGATTTAGGAGTGCATAGATGCTGCCTTGAAGTATTTTAAAAGTTATTTTGTAGAAGAAAGATTAGTCTTACTTTGCTTGTCCAGAGGGCAGAACCAATAGCATTGACTAGATGTTGCAGAGGGTCAGATTTTGGCTTAGTGAAAGCTTCCTTGTAGGGCTGCCTAAAAGTGGTATGGGATCCCCAAGGGGTAATGAATAGCTCCTCCTCCAGT
Source organism: Vombatus ursinus (assembly GCF_900497805.2). NCBI lineage: Eukaryota > Metazoa > Chordata > Mammalia > Diprotodontia > Vombatidae > Vombatus > Vombatus ursinus. The sequence goes on along the minus strand of NW_020945237.1, from coordinate 12,687,085 downwards.
CCTGGCCACTTGTCGTGAATGTTGTAGAGAAGATTCCTGTTCAGGTTTGGATGGGGCTTAGATGTGTGTTTGGCTTCTGTCTACCTTTTCAATGTTATTTCATCATATTCCACGTATTTTCAGCTCTAACCAGAGTGATCAATTTGCTATTCCCTATACAAAGTCTGTCTTCTAGGCCTGGCATGTTGTACCCCTTCCATTCCACCCCCTTTTTTCGCAAAGATGCTGGAGTGGTTTGCCATTTCCTTCTCCAGCTAATTTTACGGATGAGGAGACTGAGGTAAACAGGATTAAGTGACTTGCCCAGAGTCACACAGCTAGTAAGTGTCTGAGGCCGGATTTGAACTCAGGAAGAGGAGTCTTCTGGATTCCAGGCCTGGCGCTTTATGCACTATGGCACCACCTAGCTGCCCAATGTCCTGAGTTGTTACATGTGGAACGGGAACAATGATTAGCCATCCGATTTTGCTTCCTGTTATTTAAATAAGTAAAATCTTTGTGCTTAGACTCAGTGACATCCCCATCCCCCTTTTAAAAATACTCCCTATTTAAACTTCAAATATGATTTCTACTCATAATATCTCATCTTATTAGGAGGGAAAATAGGAAAACAAAGAAGACCAAAAAGTCCCAAAAATTTTATAAAAAATATCAAAGCAAGACTTTTTTGGTGGGGGAGGGAAGGGGATACACCTTGCCCTTTGGGGAAGATACTAGTTTTCATTTGACTTTAGCTTGGATACCATCTTGATTTATCTAGCCTCTATCAACCTATACATTTTTCTCTTCCACTATTTGCCCAGCATTGGTTTCTGCCTCTGTCCCTTCGTGTCTTGCGTTTTTGGGTAGAGAGTTGGTGCCTTCCCCTGTCTGCTCCTGCTTCCATGACGATTTGACTTACATATTCCCATTCCCAAATTTTGGAGTTGGTTGACTCATGACTAGATTTTCCTAAAATATTATTTTATATTTATCAGCATATAAAAATAAATTCTGTACTGAATTTTTTTTGGTGGGAAAGTGATCATTCTTCTTTGTGGTTCCATTTTATTTTTTTTTACTAACCAGTTGAGGTATTTGTCTACCAAACTGATAAGCTAAAGTTCAAAATCTAAGACTGATTCTGGAATATCACTACATGACTTTTTAAAAATTATTTTTTAAATTTGGATTTTCTGTTGACAGTTTAGAACATTTTAGTAATAACAATAGTCATACTAATAATGTTCCACAATGCCTTTAATTCCAGGATTCTCAGAATGACTTTTACTTATTTGAATTGATTCTGTTAGTGTGAATTCTGCTAATGTCTTTTGTTAGGTATATTAAACAATTGCTTGAATGGACAAAAGTGGTCTTTAAAAGACTTTACAAATATAGTTCTAAAAAGAAATTGTAGAATGTTTGAACTAGGAAGGACTTTATAGATCATTAGTCCAACCCCCGTCATCTCATATTGCAGTATTTTTGCATCACAGGGATCAGAGTCCAACAAATTTTCATATCCTTCTAATAGGAATGAGGAAAAGAGGAAGAAGAGGAAGCCCATTTCCTGAATTAGGGTTCATAAATTATGTGCTGTTTAATTAGATATTAGGCAGTCCCAGCAGAAAGCTCACTGACTTGAGGACGTGACATCCTTGGCCAGCCCCTCTTTTTTTTCACCTGGAGCTGCCATTATAGAAAAAGGAACACAGGCAAATCTTGTCTCCTGGATCTATGGTGGGACTCTATTTAATAGGTAAGACAGAAACAAACATTTCTTTTTACCTCCTGAAGTGGTGAAATGGATAAGATGCCTACAAATTATGTATTGAGTGGGACAATCTTGGATTCTTAATCTGTCCTTGAATTCATATACTCTTTGATGTAAAATGTGTTTGAAAGTAAGCTCTTTGAGGGCAAAGACTTATTTTTGCTTTGTCTTTATATTCCAGTACTTAGCTTGATACATTACACATAGTAGGTACTTCTTGGAGTGGATGGGCTCCTTGAAATCTCCCCTACTTACATATTTTTAGACTCACTGGGACCAGTTCCATCTCTTCTTCCTGTTATCTCCCTTATATCTTTCATTCCTTTTATCTTCTCTCTACTCTGCTAACTGAGAAGTATATTTATTTGGTAGCCTTCCACCCTTATATTTCTTCTATTTTCACTTCTACAAGGAATTTTACAGCTAAGGCTGTTAATCTTTCCTTCATTCAATATTTATTAAGTTCATGCTTAGTTCAGGGAGCTGTAAAAGTTTCCTGATTGATCCTTTTCTCCATAGCCATGCATTTCCTCTCTGATTCTACCTAATTTTCTTGGTTACAGTTTGACTCACTTTAAAGCCGTGAGGCTTGCTTATCTGGAGAATGTGCAGCCTCTTTTCCCCTCAGAAAATTGATGCACATGAACTCTGGACATTGAAAAACTACTCTGTGAAGGAAATTGTTTCCCTTTTCTTTCCCTAATTATAAGGAGGTATTTCCATCATTTACTGAGCTGTGTTACTTTAAGCAATGCTGTGGTGTTCTGGAAACCTCCCTTGTTATTTACCAATTGCAATCTATCATAGAGCAGTTTGTTTTCCATCCAGAAGATTTATCTGGTCCATTGGAACTTTGTTGCTCTGATGCCAACGGGCTGATTTGAACTTATTATTGGCGACCTTGTGCTGCCATTTGATGTTAACTGGAGTTTGCAAATGTCACTGTCGTTAAATAAAATAACATTTGAAAAGAAGCCAATTTCAAAGCATAACTGAGTAAAAGGCCTTTTCTAGACACATAAGAGAAAGGGGGAAAATTCAATTGAGTGATAAGCCTAAAATGGTCATCACAAATAAACATAATTTTCTGATGAGAGTTTGGATGGGAAAAAAATCTTGCAACAAGGACAAGATGTTTTCTGGTTCCAAGAAAAAAACAAAACAAAACAAAACAATTCTGTACAAAAGAAGGTCAGCAAGACACTTGGCGTGCTTCATGCCATGTGAATAATACATGTAGTGGAAGCTGAGAAACAATTCAAGGAAGTTTTATTTTTTCTTATAAAAGAGTTTCACTGGAGACTTATTTATATGGATAAAAGGTAGTAGATTTCTCAAGAAAAGTCCCATTTCCTTTTTTTTTTTTTCTTCAGAGACTGAACCTAGGAGTGTTGATTAATCTAGAAACTTTTGGGTACTCTAGCCACAGGGGCGTAACCTGGAGAACAGCCATACTAATTCTTCCTTATTTTATCCTTCCAAATCTCCAACTTTAACAGAAGGGAACATTTATACTATTTATTTCTATGTGTTGGATTAGCTCATAATTTGTACTTAACAACATATATACGTATGCACATATACAAACATACACACGCATACACACATACACACATACTCCCATTCATTCCAAGCAACAGTAATGTCAATAGCAGCCATACCCCATTAAGGCAATGCCTTGAAATATACATATTTTTAATAGCAAGATGAATAGCAGTGTATGTTTATTATTCCTCTTGTCAGGGTGGTTCAGTGTCTGAGTTTTAATGCAGAACAACACCATTGTACAGATAAATTATATTGAAATAAATGTGGCATTTTATAACCTAAATAGCCTTTGTTTTTTTTCTTCTTTGAAAAACAATCTGTCCCTCCCACTACCCTTCACCACTGAGTAAACAAAAAAAAAACCAAACCAATCAGAAAATAAAGTCCTCAATACATAGTGGCATGGTTCAGCAAAATGAATTCTCACATTGGCCATGTCTGCAAATGTATGTCTCTTTTCTACATTTTAAGTTTATCACTTCTCTTTCAGGAGGGGAGAGGGGTGTTTTATCTTCATTTGGTTGTGTTACGGTCTGAGAGGTTGAGACCCCTCAAAGACTGGTGTACAGGACAGGGTTGTCTGGAATGAATTCACAGACTCAAGCATTCTTTAAGTCAAGGTGGCAAAGATTTATTGTTACGCTTTTCAGCGGGCAGGGATTCTTAAGGAACCTATGAGAGGCGGCAGGATAGAGCTAGGGTTTATATGGAAAAGGGCATGGGAAAGGAATGCCAGGGACACTGATGAGGTAATCCAAAGGTGCAGGTGTCTTTCTGAGCTATGGATGAGAAAGTACAGGGAGTATACCGGACAGGGAGGGAGATGACAGAGGTATGGATCTTTGGAGTCTGGCAGGAGGAAGAGTCCTTGGGCCAACCAAGGACAAAACTCCTCGGGCTGGGCAAGGCACCCCTCTCCTTCTGTCTTGATGAGAGAATGCTCTGCAACAAGGGAAAGCTTTCTCACAAGACAGGAACTTACTAAGAAATTGGGAGGCTTCCAAAGACGTGATCTGAGGGCTGGGGCCTGAGCAGCCCAGCACTCTCTCACCCAGCTTTGTGTAGCTGCACCAGGGAGAGAGATAACGGTCGTGCTGTGGCCCACGCATGAATAACTACTAGGCACAGTGTCCTTGGGCTGGGGAGTGATTGTCAGAGACAGTGTTTCTGAGACTAGAGAGAAATTGGGGTCCAAGTACAGGCACAAGCACCCAAATACCCCATCAGTTGGACTTGTGGCTTATGAGTTCTAAATTCTTTTTTTCTATAATTTTATCATATTGTTCTCCTAGTTTTCACTTCACTTCGCATTGATTCATAGAGATCGTTCCAGTTTCCTTTGAAGTTGTCCGTTTCATCATTTCTAATGGGACAAATATTCTTTTACATTCATATAACACAAGTCGTTTAGCCATTCCCCGGTAGGAGGATGCCCCCTTAGTTTCCAGAATTTGGCTACCATGAGAACTACTATAAATATATTTTGTACACAGAGGTCCTTTTCCTCTTTGATTTCTTTGGATGTATAAGCAAAGGGTACATACAGTTTGGCAGTTTTTGGAGCACAGTTCCTAATTCCTTTCCAGAATGGCTAGACCAATACCTCTACCAACAGTGTACTAGCCTACCCTTTTTGCATAGCCCTAATCTTTTGTACTTTGTACTGTCTGTTAGCAGGAACATTCAGTTGAAAGTATCACACAGTTTCAAAATATCTCTGCTTGACTGTGATTTCATGCTAGGACAGATCTTCTAGTGAGTAGGGCTTCTAAGATCTAGTAGCATGATGTATTATGCCTCTATGGAATGGAAGAGTTCAAGCCAAAATGAAGAAATTTGATTATGAATATTCTTCTTCCCCTTCTTCCTCTCCTCTCCCACTACTACAGTGCCATGAAGAATTGTGGGCTGGCCTGTGGTCAATCATATCAGTAGTTCTCAAAGCCCTTTCAGAGAGCTCCATGAGGTCAAAACTATTTTCATAATAACATTAAGATGTTTTAATTTTGAATATAGTAAATATTTTTAGATGTTACCCACACAAACAAAAGCTCTTTGGAGTGTCCAGGATAATTTTAAGAGCTTGAAGGAGTCCTAAGACCCCAAACTTTGAGAATCCCTGCAGTCAGCAAATGCCTAAAAGCCTACTAAAATATTTTAATTTTGTCTGGTATTATCGCACAGTTCTGTGACATTAGTTGTAAGTGAACAAGCATTTTCATCAGCTAGTTTTCACATAGGGTATTGAACATACATTGTGCAGTTTGCTTATTGCCTTGGCTGCATCTAGACTGATGATTATTGCTATATGTAGCCCTGAAAATAGACAATTCATCACTTCTCTCTATTGAAATTGAGGTGACCATGGACTCTTGAAGGCTATAGTGGGAGAATGCAAAATGTGGCAGGTTCTACCCAGCTGGAAAGGCTTCAAGTACGGTTGCTGTGTTGGACTGTGTGTATCTCTTATCCAAGAAACAACATAACTAAATCTATAGAAGTTCATCATCAAAAAGTTGATGTCCAAGTAATTCTTTTTTTTTCTTTCTTCTTTTTTAGCTACAATGACTCATGAAGCATTCTAAGATATGTAGAGGTTGTGATTTACCTTTGTTAAGTAAAGTTGTACTAAAGAAATGAAAGATCTTTGAATGTGTTGAAATAATTTAACATTCCAAAAGCTTCTGTATTTTCTACCCTGTGTAATTATACTCTGTTTTTCTGGGTAAGCTATTATTGGTTATAAGCCTAGATCTTTTGCCTCCCAGAGTATCATATTCCAAGACTTCTGTTTCATGATAGTGGTTGCTGCAACATCTTGTGTGATCCTGATTGTAACAGTACTGGAATTCTTTCTGGATGCTTTAAGTATTTTCTCCTTGACCTGGGAGTTCTGGATTTTGGCCACAATATTCCTGAGAATTTTCATTTTAGGGTTTCTTTCAAGAGGTGACTAATGGTGGATTCTTTCAATTTCTTCTTTGCCCTCTGGTTCTAAGATATCTGGGCAGTTTTCCTTTATAATTTCTTGAAATATGATGTTTAGGCTCTTTTTTGTTGTTATTGTTTATAGCCTTCATGTAGTACAATGATTTTTAAATTATCCCTCCTTGATCTATTTTCCAGGTCAATTGTTTTCCTTAGCAGATATTACAAATTTTCTTCTGTTTTTTTCTCCAGCCTTTTGACTGTTTTATTATTTTTTTGATGTTTCATGGAGTCACTAGCTTCCACTTGATTGATTCTCATTTTTAAGGAGTTATTTTCTTTGGTAACGTTTTGTACCTCACTTACCAAGCTATTAATTCTCTTTTCATGACTTTTGTGCATAGCTCTCATTTCTTTTCCCATTTTTCCCTCCACTACTCTTATTTGGTTTTTAAGGTCTTTTTTTTGTCCTTTTAATCTCTTTCTTTACCTCTTCTAGGAATTCTTGTTGGGCTTGTCTGAATTTTTTTCTTTGAGGATTTGCTCGTAGATATTTTGAAGTCATTGTTTTCTGTATTTGTATGTTGAGATTCCCTGCCACCATAATAGCTCTTTATGGATGAGTTCTTTATTTGTGTACTTATTCTTCCAACTTATTTCTTGACTTTGATGTTCTTTTAGTGTTAGGCTGTGCTCACTTCTAGGGAGATGTCTAGCCAAAACTTCAGTCCTGCTATTGCTTTCACAGCTCAGTCTGGTGGTCTGCAAGTTTTTAGTGCTTATAAGGTGGTATGATCTGAGGAGAGGACTAATCATTGCCCTTTTGGTCTGAGGTTTTCAAGTTCCTGACCCAGGTTTGGGTCTGTTGGCTTGTGTATGGTTGAGTTTTGGTAAACTGTTGCTGAACTCAGTCATTGTTAGCCTGCTGGGAGATTTTGCAGGTTCAGAGCAATTGAACTGCTAGTTCTCCTTTGGGTTTGATCTTTTATCCTATGGCAAGTTTATGAGCTAGTCGAAAGGGTAGAAGTGAGTCACCTTTCTGCTCCTGTGCTCGGAGCGACACAGCTAAATTTCTAGAATTTGTTTTGTATTCAGTCCTCGGCTAAGACTTCATGCTCCATTGGGACAGTTCCTCTCTGCCTTGGACCTGTGACCCAGAACTGGGTGTAATGGATGCTAGAGTGGTCAAATGGCGCCTGTTCCTGCTTTCCTGGGATCTCCCTCTGCCCCAGTACTTCCTGCCCTGGCGCTCTATTGGTCTGCTGGCAACTGCTGCTACTGCCACCATAATGTATTCCCGGCCAGTCCTTACCCCAGTGTCTGAAGATCTCTGTCTTCTTACATTGCCCTGGGCTGGTAAAAATGACTCCCTGTGACTTTTCTTGGCTTTTCTGATCAGAATTCTGTCTGGGACATTTTCTGAGTTGTTGTGGAGGAGGTATACTGGAAGAACTGAGCAAAATGTTTCCTCTTACTCACCATCTTGACTCTGCCTCCTGTATTTTTTAAAACAAGTATATTTACTTTTTCTTACTCCCTTTACTCCCAAGAAAGTCCATAGGAAGCCAGTAGGTAGGAGAGAAGGGGGAATCAGTGTTCTTTATTTCTCTCTATAATAAACTTTCCCCATGTAGGGTATTAAATTATTTGTTATCCTAAGAGTCCATCTTGGACCCAATTACAGGGATTAGTTGTTGCAAGCACTAGGATCACCCTGTTATTATTTTGGCCAGTTAGGTGGTGTAGTGGGTAGGGTTCCAGCCTGGAATCAGGAAAACTCATCTTTTCTGAGTTAAAAATCCAGCCTTAGGCACTTACTAGCTGTATGACCCTGGGCAAGTCACTTACACCTGTTTGCCTCAGTTGCTCATCTGTCAAATGAGCTGGAGAAGAAAATGGCAAACCACTCTAGTATCTTTGCTGAGAAAACCCCAAATGTGGTCAAAGAGTTGGACGTGACTGAAAAATGACTGGACAACAACAAATGTTATTTTGTTTTAGTAATACTATAGCCCATAGCATGGATCTCTGCTAGAAAAGCAGGGAGTACATAGATAGAATGACTGGGTGAACACATGAAGACTTGGGATGTCATCTCTAATTGTGTCCTTACAGGAGGACACAATGTGAAGTAACCTGGAACAGGCCTAGTTGTGATGAAAGGCTGGAAATATGTCTGGAATAGAAGAAGAAGTGACCTAATGCTTTGAATATACTGAAAATACTGGATGTCCTCAGATCAGTGAGCACTGAGGCGTACACAGAGTCATTGGATGCTAGAACTGGAAGGGACCTTGGAAGTCATCCCCATCACCCCCATCTTTGCCAATTTTTCAGATTACATAGGGTTGCTTAAATTCTGCAAGATAGAAATAAAATAAAAAGCAAGCAAGCATTTATTAAAAATCTACCTAGTGCCAGTCACTGTATTAAGTCTGGGGCATGCAAAACCAAAACTGAAATCATTCCTGCCCTTGAGAAGCGTGCATTTTAATGGGAAAGACAACACATACATTATCTACCTCTGTCTTTCTAGGATAGATCGATAGATCAGAGTGCACTAGGGGAGGGGAAAATCAGGAAGGGTTTCGTACAGAAGGTAGGAAATGAACTGAGTTTTGAAAGAAACCAAGGATCCCAGGCGGAGAGGACAGCCAATGGGAAAATTGGCTTACTCATTTTTAAGTCGAGATGTGAAGTCAACTTTAGGATAAAATTCAGTAGGATTGCTGTGTGACCTTAGACAAATCACTTCAACCTCACTGGTCCTCACTTACCTTATCTGAGAAATATAGGTGTTGTATATAATTTCTCAGGTCCCCTTCAACTCTTAACAGTTCAGGAATTTTCAGCAAATCCACATTACAAATATAGATTATGGAAAGAATAACTAGCCTGTGGTACTAATCTGGGCATGCAATAGTGAAGGCCTTAATTGAAACGTTGGTGTAGAATTTGGGAGGAAGGTTTGAACCATGAGAAATTGCAGATAACTAAATGGCATAATTTGGTGGCCTTGAATAGAGAGGAAAGATAGATGTGTTTTTCTTTATTAACTGTATATTTGGCCTTTTACCCTTCAGTCCCATGTCTTATTTCATAGACCAAATACAAGACTGGAAAGGACCTTAGAAAGATACTATTCCAACCTCCATATTTTAAAGAGGAAAATATTGAAATCCAAAGGAGTTATGATTAGTCTCATGTCTTAAGGGCAGAACATAGAATCTAGAGAGAGATTCTTGTTCTCTTAACCCTTAAAGACAATTCTATATGTGGCAAAGTTCTCTTAAGATGCCTTTCAAACTACATAAGCACATAGAAATGTTTAGATGTAAGCTAAAAATTGAATATTGCTTACAAGAAAATTTCTTACCTGAGAACTTATGAAGTGTTTTATTAACAGTGGAAACAATTGCAATTAGATATTCAAATATTTTATTATAATCAATACTGGTTCGTTGGTCTGCTTCACAGAATTATCATAGGAGACTTTCAGGAGGTCCAGTGAGGTTTTTCCAGATAAGGTGATATTCACATTGTATTCCTTTGGCCTTTTGCTGTTTGGACCCCAGCCTTGCGTGCGTTGAAGAGAAATAGAGTAAGCTCACATATATGATGAATGTTTGGGGAATGAATTGTCTTGATTAGGTGATCATTATGGATTCCTGAGTTCGTGTTAGCTTGTTCTCTCTCTCTCTCTCTCTCTCTCTTTCTCTTTCTCTCTCACTCACACACACACACACACACACACACACACACACACACACATCTCCTGATGTAATGCCCCAAATGCTGAACTTATGGTTAGAAAAATCTGTGCCAGAATCTCATTTCTGACACTTAACTAGCTGAGTTGCCCTGAGTATCAGTTAACCATTTAGTGCCTGAGGCAATACCCCAGGATACTATTACTGCTAGAATATTGTATATTTAAGGTTTTGCAAAGCCTTCATAATTATTTGATCCTCATGACAATCCTGTGAAGTAGGTGCTATTACTGTCCCCATTTTATAGATGAGGAAATACAGATACATTTGGAGCTGGAAAAGACCTTAAACATATTAGGATCATAGATTTAGAGCTGGAAGGGGCCTCAGAGACATCTAGTCTAACTCCAAATTTTACAGATAAAGATACTCACAGGGAAGTTATAGAGATAGTAAACATCAGGGGTAGGATTCAAACTCAGGTCTTCCTGACTGCCAAGTGCAGCAGTCTGTCCCCTATGTCAGGTTGCCTCTCGTAGATTGTGATCACATTGGTAGATGGAATTCTCTTGCTGGGAAGTCCCCACACTGACAAAGTCATGGGTCCCTTGGATATCCAGGTAAACATGTATGACTTGTATAGATGGATACTCTTACCATTAGATTTTCCTTCATGATTCAGAAGTGGGGGAGGGGAGGAATGAGCATTTCTATAGTACATGCTATGTGCCAGGTACTGTGCTAAGCTCTTTTTTAGAAATATTCTCTTATTCGATCCCCTCAACAACCTTGCAAAGGAGGTGCTTTTACGATCTCCATTTTATAGTTGAGTAAAGGGAGGTTGGGGACTCACAATTAGTGATGATATCCTTGGCCACAACTGAGGACTGCTGTCAAACTCAGTTGAGGCAAAGAGGCCAATCAGACTTGGTTAATGTCCTGAAGGGAGCCATAGTGGCCCTGTGTAATTATCCAAATGCAAATGGGAGTGCAGCGACAGTATTACAACATAAGGAGAGCTTGGTCAGCTGCGTATACACTTAAATCATAATTTTTCATGTTACTCTTTTGTACGTTATGAAAATACCTTGGAATAAATTAGGGAAGAACAACAAGGCAGTAGAAGTTCAATTACTGGTGATTTTAAAAGACCATTTACAACACGCAGCTTTCTTTGGTTTTGGTGCTGTGCACAGCGACAATCTGTTTCAGCAAATTTTCTAGAGAAAGATTCTCGTGGTGATAAATGCTGTTTTGCAAGTAATTCAATTCCAACAGCATGACTCCTGGAGGCCTTAAGTACCATGTTTGTCTGACCTGATGTATGGAAAGGATTCATAGTTCAATGGGGAGCTGAAAGTGTGCAAGTCTGAATTTAGGCGTTCCATATTTGCTATGGCATTAAGGCTAGCATTGCGTTAATCTTTACGTTCAAAGAACTTAATATAAAGACATAAAGTTAAGGCATATTTGTATTAATGAAATCAATGAAAGCTTAAGCCCTGTGCTATCTGAAATTGATTTCTTTCTAAATTATTCTGAAGGTTCTTAATGTTTTTCTTTAGTGTGGGCTTATCTGTGTTTTGGAATGTTGGAGACTATTAGCAGAATTAAAAGATGATAGAAACATTGTCTAGTTTTTTACATCATCTATGTCAATACTCAATTCCTTTCTACCTTTTAATTCTGGGGACAGTTGTTTTAGGTTACCATTATTATTATTTTAAAAATGTCATTAGGTGACAAGAAAATAGAGGATCTGCTCGCCATTGACTACAAAGGAATACTGTTCCCGTGTAAACATTCCTGGAAGTTTATATACACCATGTCAAATCTCATTACTCCTTTTTTATGTAGGTCCTTCTGACCCATTAATGATCTACTTTTTGAAAAATTTCTCACTCTTTTTCTCTAGGAAAACAATAGAGAAATGAACTTTAGGGAAAGAGACTGTGAATTTAAACCCAGACCTTGGATAATTGGAAAATAAAAGTGATCCAAGTATAGTGGTACTTTATTTGCACAATAGATTTGTTCTTCAAAAAGTTATATGTGATAACCACTTTCTTATAAATTAAGACATATTTTAAGCTATTTTAAAGTACCTTGCCGGGACTCATTTGATAACATGAAGAATTTATTTTTTATTGTGAATAGTCATCCACTATAAGGTCAGTTTTTTGTTAGTTGGGAAACCTTCAGGACTTTTTTTTCCATTAAGTATTTTGCTTTGTAAACCTGGACTCAAAGCTTATTTGCGTAAGAACTCTCTTGGATTACTCAACTTTAGTACAATTAGCTTGGGGAAGGGACATGATTGAGGTGTTGATGTCTTTAGATGTTAGTTTCTTCCTTGATTCTTTCTTTCTTCAGGACCTGGAGAATCTGGAACCTCATGTTTTCTTTCTTGAATCTGGAAGCCAGAAGACCAACATCTCCCTTCTCTTCTTATTTCTTGTCGACATCGTTCCTCATGAGCATAGAATATTGAATAATTAGTCTCCACCAATAAGGTGTCTTATGCAAATGGACAGGGAACATCTTGTGTTTAGAAAGGCTATAAAGCTACCTCAAGATTTTACAAAGACTTAACCATAGTAGAAGTTGGGAGGTTATTTCTTGGTCTGGGAGACTTCTAAAGGGAGGGGGATAGTTATTGATTCTCACTGGGCAACTGAGCTTCTTTATTTTGGAGAAGCTTACAGGAAGGTCCAGGTTGATCAGCATGCTTCAACACATAATTGGAACTAATAAATAACTCTCAAAGACAATTTCATAGGCTTGTAAAACATTAATCTATTTAATTCTAAGTGGGAAAGGAGAATGAGAGAAACAGTGTCAGATGTAGCAGAAAAAGAGAGTACCATTGAATGATTATTATAAGCAAACAGGGACATAGTCAGCCTTTGACCTGCAGTCTGTTTTAGCTCAGCTGCAGTGACTGCTTCCTATTTTGTTTGTTTATGGTGTGATGATCCATTGTGAATGACTTAGCTATTCTCAGTAATACAATGATCTAAGACAATTCCGAAGGACTTATGATGAAAAATGCTATCCATCTTTAGAGAAAGAACTGAGAGAGTCTGAATGCAGATTGAAGCATACTTTTTTTTAAACTTTCTCTCTCAATTTTTCTTTTTTTTGTCCCTTTTTTTTCACAACATGACTAATATGGAAATATGTTTTGCATGACTGCACATGTATAACCTATATCAAATTGCTTGCCTTCTCAATGAGGAAGGAGACTGGGGAGGGAAAGAATTTGGAACTCAAAATTCTAAAAAAAATGTTAAAAATATTCTTACATGTAACTGGGGAAAAATAAAAGATTGAATAAATATATTTATTACTTATTGCGTGCTTTTATTTCTTTATCTACTCAATTTTTAGTGCCTCTTTCCAAATTAAATCCACATTTACTTTGTATGTATTTTGCATTAAGATAGATATAGATATCATAGTCCAATAAAGTCTCAGTATAGTTTTAAGCTATTAAAGTTGCCCTAGAGACTCTTTGTTTGCTTGTTGTTTCCCTGCAAGAGAACGTAAGCTGCTAGAGTGCAGAGACTTTTCTTTTTTTGTGTTGTTGTTTTTTTCTTCAGTGATTAGCACAGTTCTTGGCACATAGCAAATAATATATTGTTGTTTGTCTTTTATTCTGGAAGAGGACCAATGACATGACAAAGGCTGTGTCTTGACTTGAACTTTGCTACTACCTGTGAATTGGATGTACCTTACCACTCTATTTCCCATTTTTATTATTTGTACATAGATTTATTTACTTTTCTACTCCTGGTGAAGGTTGTACTGGTTGGTAGTTTCATGGTAGCAGAGGTGTTAGATAAAGTCTGTGATTGGTCAGCTTTGTAAAGGTGGGTAGGTAAGCATAAGGCATTCAAATTCATCCCATTTATTTAGGTCCAGAGAGAGTCAAATGAAACTTTACAACGTGCTAAGACACAAAACAGTATAATTTGTTATTTTCGAATGAGATGGCTTATCGAAACATTATTCCCCTCTCTTTAATAGAGGTAATAATGATCATGACATTGGAGTATACTCAAATTCAACAGCTTTGCTTAGGTTCATTTCAACACTTAATCACCCACAATGTCCATTTATTGCTTCTTGTATTACAAACATTAACTCTGTAACTATTTAGTGCAATCTCTCTTCTTTTCTCATTTGCCTCAGGGAAGACAAGTATATTTGATTTATTAGGCTGAAAATCTGACACATTTACAAGGGAGTTGTAATATATTTTTAAAAGTAAGTTGCATATTAATCACCTTGCTTCATGCAGTCCTCTAAAAGTACCCAATGATAAGGAGACTCGGATAATACCTCTGTAATGCTGAGTTGGGCGCTAATTTGCATGGGCAGTGTCCAGAGTCTAGTCTGAGTCAGACTGGATTTTAAGAATTTTCTAGATGTTTGCTTATATCTCTATTAAAAAAAATCATAGTTATAAGAGTCTGTAACTTTACAATCAGTATAAAAGTGCTTTTGAATTAGTTAATTCTTAGTTTCTGTGGGAAGCCTTATAGGCAGTATTTTCTTGATTTTTGCATGTGGACTACTTAAGTACAAACATTGATTATGTGATCAGTCTAGCATCACAAAGCAGCAAGAGCAAATCAATAAAATTCAAGTGAAATTCTCTATTGCTGAGTAGATTTCATGGGAGTTGTCTTTTTTCAGGAATAACTTGTACAGTAAGTAGTACCTAAGGCATTTTATTATTCAACCCCCTAGTGACCAAAAGGTCATATTTCCTGCAACTTTAGGTAGGCTAAGTCATTTTACTTGCCATGTCAGTGAATATAGAATGAGAGACAGGGTAGGACAAACAGAGTTCAGAGTTAAGAAATTGTAAGTAAATGTAAATCTATAAAAATAGCCACAAATCCCAAGCACCAATGCCAACTTTATTATTATTGCCTTAGTCCATAGGAGAAAATCTTTTAGGTCTTAACTTGGAGCCCCTGTAATATTTACACACAATTGATTAATTACTTTATTTATTTTTAAAATCTACAGCAGATTAGAACCTACAGTTTTGAAGGTGAAAAAGAGGGTTGTTAAAGGCCAAACATAATTACCAGCTGCCAGCTCAATAATAATTATGGAGGAATTTAGAGAAATACCTTTAAAACAAGACACGCAAATTAATAGTAATAATGTACAGCATTTTGAAGCCATTGAGTGCAGGGACACAAATCCCTTGAGACCTCATTAGTTTTGAAGACTTCACTATATTATAACATAGTCAAAGAATTGATGTTTATAAAGATGATTCCCAGTCATTAAGAAAAGCTTGTATTTCCCAAATATAACTGAGCCTTATTCTACCTGATGTCGTTAATTACTTTCACAAAAACACAGAATTAGGCAGAGTAACCCTATAGGCCTACTTAGTTCCCTTGTTACCATGTTATAAATGTGAGATGTCTTGTTGGGAAGCCAAAATTCAGAGTGAAAAAAACCTTTCAGTTAAATATTTAGGGAGATCTACCACAATGTAACCCTAATACAGTTATACTGATTTCCCATTCTGGACCCATCCCCCAGTCCAGTTTTTTTCTTTCTCCTTTCCCTGTTTCCATATACCTAGGTTTTCTCATTTGACAAATAGGGGGTGGAGGTAAGGATGAGGTATCCCATACGTAACTACCTGTATTTGTGTCTCTAACACCAAGGATGTATAAGGGAGAGAGATGGTGAAGGACTTCATGAGTTTCCCTGCAAAACTATGTGCCTTTCTATCCATAGTTCAGTGCAACCCTCAGGAAGAGAAGCCTGTGAAACAACTGTGTTTAGAAGGGAGGAGAAGGGCAGTTGGGAAAGAGGGCTGCTGACGTGGATTCATGTACTGGGGTGACTTACAATTCACGGGTGTTTTTGGCTTGCTCCCATTAGAATAGTGTTAAAAAAGAAGTTTGGTATTTAGAAGAGGTACAAACTTTAGTTATTAGGAAAACTCACATAAAACTCCCTGACTGTGCCGGATAACGTAGGTGTTATGGTACTATTTAGACTATTTAATGCCATATCTCTTGACTCAACATTCAGGGGAAGATAACCTTAGATATCTCACCTCAGCCAGCTTAACAGCTATTTTGCTATTTAAAAGTAAATGAGGGAGAAGATTTTATAGGGTCATAGGAATTAGAGTCCAAAGAAGCTTAGAGGTTATCTAGACCAATCTTTTCATTTAGTAGATAAGGAAAAGGAGTCAGCAAGAAGAGGTCAAGTGACTTTCCGAAGGTTACATTGATGGTAAGAAGGAGAGGGAGAGATGAAAGTTGAGATTAGTTCTCTACCTCTCAATACAGTGCTCTTCTATATAACCCACACTGCTTCTCAAGAATGTCCTCTGAGGGTGATGATATTTTAGTGTATATAACATGAAATATGCAGTCTAGTTTAGATAATTTTATTTAGAAAATTATCCATAAGCAAATACCCATTTTTGGGCAGGACATGGCAAATTTTTATTTCATAGTTTCTAGATAGAATTCAGAGAGGTAATGTTGTGTTGTGCATAGACATCCAACCCTGGAGTCAGGAATACCAGTGTTCAAATCGTGCCTCTGACCTTGAAGAAGTCATTTTAATCTCTTAATATTCCAAGGAACTCTCTAAATATTACAACTTGCTGCTGAGTTCCCAGTCTTCTTTGGTGGAGGAAGTTTCCTGACTGAGACCTCCACACACTGATGAAAACAATAGCCACTGTCATGACTTTGGAATCTTACCTGTATAAACAGGCCAAGCGAATTCTTAAATTTGCCTGTTGACAAAGTTTCCAAAACACAATTTGCCATAGAAAAACTAGAGAGGCAAAACAAAGTTTGCTTAAAAAATCAGTTACAGTTGATTGTTGTCCTTGGTACTTGAAGAGGACCAAAATGATATCACTATGCTGAGGACAGTGTACAGGGTGTCTGACTGTGGTTGAGCAGACCAATATGAGCTTGGAAGATTCTACCACAGGTTGGGCACAAATAGTCCATATGAACATTTGGAGGGGAGGTGTCTCTAAGTTTGTGCAGCTCATGTTTCTTTTGAGTTACTGTAATTCTGCTTTGCTTATAGAGCACAATGCCTTCTTTGATGTGGGCATGCCGTGCTGGGCAATCCTGTGCCATCATCTCCTATGTCTCACAGTTGATTTCAGAGTTCTTCAGAGAGAGCTCGAGGATGTCCTTATATTGCTTCTTCTAATCTCAGGGTGAGTGCTTGCCTTGTGTGAGTTATCCATAAAATAGTCTTTTAGGCAAATGTATATTTGGCATTTGAACAATGTGGCCAGCCCATTGGAGTTGCACTCTCTGCAAATGGGATTTGAATTTTTGGCAGTTCAGCCTGAGAAAGGACTTCAGTATCTGGTACCTTATCTTGCCAGGTGATCTTCATAATCTTCCTAAGGCAATTCAAATGGAAGCGATTCAGTTTCCTGGCATGGTGTTGGTAGACTGTCCAGGTTTCATAGACATACAACAGTGAGGTCAGCACAATGGCTCTGTAGACCTTCAGTTTGGTAGGCAGTCTCTCCCATGCTTTTCCTTCAGAGTGTCCCGAACACTAAACTAGCTCTGGCAATGTATGAGTCAACCCCATCATCTGTGTGTCCATCCCTGGAAAGTGTACTGTCAAGGTAAGTGAACTCATCCATAGCATTCAAAATTTCTCCATTTGGTATAACCAGTGGTTCCATGTATGGATGGTGTGGTGCTGACTGGTGGAGAACATCTGTTTTCTTGGTGTTAATTGTCAGGGCAGTAAAAAAAAAAAATCAGATATATGGACACTCAAAGCCTCTGAAAATGATTCTTGGTACAAAGGTTCTTAACTTGGGGTCTGTGAACTTTTTTTTAATATTTTGATAACTATATTTCAGTATGCTTACTTTACTTTGTTAGTCTATGTATTTTATTTTATGCATATAAAATTATTCTGAGAAGGGGTTTATAAACTGCTATAGGGGTCCATGATACAAAAAGTTTAAGAAACTCTGTCCTAGTCCTTTGAAATAGGGTGTTTTTTGCAAATAACTTTTCATGAGTATTTCTAGCTTGTAATTCAAGATATCCCTATATATTAATTTTTTACACAGTTTTCTCTAAATCTGTTGCTTGGTTTCCACAAGACCCTAGGTATGGATCTTATATTTCTCATAGTTGTGCTTTGTTAAAAATAAACCAAATATGTGGAATGCTAAATATATTATCAGACACAACATGTTGATTGGATTTAATGAACTGCAATTTTCTTCCCTCTTTCTTCCCAGTTATAAGGCATAGCTTGTTGGGTAGGGGATGAGGGAGAGATATATTTGGAAAATAGGGTGATGTAAAAACAAAACAGCCATTAAAAATGAAAAAGAAAACTTTAAAACACTGCCCTCCCTCCCCTATTAAATATTTATGGAAAAGACTGGTCAATTATTTCTATTTATTCAAAGACTCAGATATTTAAAAGTTTTGTTGAAATCATTGTCATTGAAAACTGGTTTTAAAAACCTCTAATGTGGAACAATGGGGGGGCTTGCTAGTAGGCAGTGAGATGTCTACATTTTGCATTATTTTCAAAAGAAACAGTTTTTTAAAATTACTTTTTAGTACAGCATGTATCATAGACCAAACCAGGTGTGGGGAACCTGTGGTCTCAAGGCCACACGTTGCCCTCAAGGTCCTCAAGTGCGACCCCTTAACTGAATCCAAACTTTTCTGGTTAGAAGTTTGGATTCAGTCAAAGGGCCACACTTGAGGACCTAGAGGGTTGCATGTGGCCTTGGGACTGCATGTAGCTTCGAGGCTGCAGGTTCTGCACCCCTGGGCTAAACTACATATGACTACTAATAAGCTGGGAAAAAGCATGGCCTCCATGTGCAGAAAGGTGATTTTCCTAAGGTTTGTGGTCATTTGTTTTCAGCAGGAAGACTGAGTGCTATGTGGGAAAGAACCATCTGGGCACACAAATCATGACAAACAAAATCATAATTACCACAGAAGGGAGGAGATGGAATTGGCATAACCGCCTTTTTTTTGGCCATAACCTACGGTTCTCTCCTCTCAAAGCATCCATGTACAACAGCCCTACCATGCATATGCTCTCCCACCAAGTCAACGGAAAGCCTTGGCGGCAAATGGACTTGAGCGATGCTTCTGCATTTGACCTGTGTGCTTTGACTTGAATGTTGCTGCTGATTGAGAAGGAATAAGACAGTGACCCTGTTTCATTGATTTAGTATTTATTGAGGGCAAAACCATATGCAAGGCACTGAGTTTCTAGTGCTTTCCTAGCAAGATATCTTCAATTCTCTCTATTTCATTGGATCCGATGTCTGGATTCTATCTTATGCCCGTTTCTTTCTTTCCATTCTTTCTTAGCACTGCCAACATCCTAGCTCTGGTCTTCATTACTTCCCACCTGACTGATTGCAGAAACGGTGTCTTTATTTCTGCTTTCCCTTCACGTCAGTTCAGTCAGCTGTCATAGTTTTCTTCTGGAAGCTCAACTCTGGATGCAGCATTCCACGTCTCAAAAACTTTTAGTAGTTTCCCCATTTCCAACAGGAAAAAAATCTACATTTTTTAGCCTGGCATTTAAGGCTATTTACTTGACTGTTGACTTTTAGTCAGTTTTATATATGCTGTGCTTCAGCTGGACCAGACTGTTCTCCAGACACGCCCCTTGCTATTCCACTTCCCTGTCTTTGCTCATCTGGATTTTATCTGCCATTCCTGCTTTTTGAAATACTGCCCACCCACTAAGACCTAAGTTAAATTCTGCCTTCTTTAGGAAGCCTTCTGTGGCAAATGGCTCCCTCCTCCCTCCACTCCATCCAATTGGAAGGAATCTCTTCCTCTTGTTACAGAACTTTTTACTTCTCTTGAAGACAAAGAGATCACTTTCATTCTGAGGAGGACAGGAAGAGAATGCTTCCGAAAAAGGTAGCACTGAAGGAATTAGGATTGAAGAAAAGGAAGGAATGAAGGAAAGGTGGGATGTCAGTAGACAGAGATGAGGAAGGAATGTCTCTTATGGATGGATGGCATTGTGAATAAAGGCATGGAGATGGGAGAGAATGGAATAAAAATGGGGCATAGAGAGTGCTTCAGTTTTGCTAAAACCTTAAGGAAATGAAAGGAAGAAGGATCACAGATTTTAGAGATGGAAGGTATTTCTGAGGTCATCTAGTACAGCTTTTTGATTTTAGAGATGAGGAAAGGGAAGCCTGGAGAGGTTGTGAATTGCCTGAGGCCACATAGATAAGTATTAAATGGCTGAGCTAGGATTTGAACCCAGTTCCTCTGTCTCTGCATGCAGTGCTTATACCAATGTTTTCTGGTGCAAGATAAGCCTAGAAAGATAGGTTGGCACCAGAATGTGGCACATCTTGAATGATCAGATCAGGAATATCTTCTTTGGTAGGTTATAGGGAATATATATATATATATATATATATATATATATATATATATATTTCTTTTTTGTTAGGTTATAGGGAATACACACACACACACACACACGCACAAATAGGGAGGTTTCTGAGTAGAAGAATGACACGATATTACCCTTGGGTCCAAAAGTCTTCTTGAGTTTAAACATTTTCATTTTCTTCAGGCAGCCCTCATGTAGCATGATCTCCAGACTAGTCACCACCCTGGTTGTCCTCTTCTAAATATTTTATGACTTACCAGTGTCCTTCCTGAAATGTGATGCCAAGAATTGAACACAATACTCTGAATGTGGTCTGATCTAGGCAAGGTCTAGATAGGTTCCCCATCCCTGAAGAACTCTCATATCTATAATTCTAAACATTTTACTTCTCAATGTAGGTAATGTTAGATTCATTAGATTGTTCCTTAAGGGCAGGAATTATCTTCCCCCATTATTAGCACAGTGCCTGGCAAATGGTAGTCACCTAATAAATGTTAATTAGTTGATTGATTATCCTTTTCATTTGCCACATTATACTATTGACTCATATTTAGCTTGTATCCCTCTAAAAACCCCACTTTTTTCACCAACACTATCTAGTAATTCCTCCCATATCTTGTCTTTATGGAATTGATTTTTTTGAACCCAACTATAAGAGCTTCATTAATGCTTACTCAATTTTTGCCTTATTCGGTTTGGCCCAGTTTTGAAGCCCGTCATCCACTGTGGTAGCTCTCTTTTCTACTTTGGTATCAGCTGATAATTTGATACGCACAAACAATGCTTATCCCAAGTCATTGAGAAAAACGTTACTTACCACAGGGTCAAACACAAATCCTTGGGGTACTCCATTGGAGGTCTCCTTCCAACTTGACATGGAAACATTAATAATTGTACTTTGGTTACAGTCCCAAATCAGGTTACTCAGTTTTGGCATAATCATCTAATTGATGTCTCTTTACTTTATGTACAAGAATATCATGACAGGCTTTGCCAGGTGATTTGATAAAAAGCCAGCAAAAAAAGAATAAGGATCCAGAAAAATTGGAGTCAGGAAAGAAGATGAAAAAAAAAAACAATCAGAGTTAGGAGAATCAGAAGTGAACCAGGTCTGGAAATTTATTTATTTTGTTGGTGATGGTGATAGGGAGGCATTCAAAACATTCCAAGGGCCTAGCAAGAACTGTTGTTGTTTGTCCTTTGATTTTGAAGAGGACCGATGATGTCACAGGTGATGTCTTAACTTGCTCATGAATTGGATTTAAGTGAGGCAGAGTTGCACAAAGTCATCAGCCTCACTCTCTCTTCCTGAATCATTGAGGTCCAGTGGCAAGATGAAAGTCAGAACAACTAGCAATGGTTGGGATGAAATGTATGACCTTAGTGTCTTCAATATCTGACCAAACTCTAAGCACGCCACGATGCCTCCTACTTCATCCACCTTCATGGCTGTTGGAGCAAATTATTCTCATCCACTTATTCCACTGGGAAAAGTGTTTGAATGGTTGGGGTAGACATCTCCCTAACTCACCAACAGGTTTGAGGTCTGTCATTACCCTCAACCTAGTTTAGCCTGTGTGCTGAGACAGTTCACTGGGAAGTGTGGTGGCTGTGAATGCTACAGCTTCTTGGAGCCATAGGGGAGAATTAGGTAAATCAGCTGGACGTCAAAGGTAGATGAGTGGCCCTGAAAAGGGCTCAGCAAGCCCTCAAACCAGAGGTGCCGGTCCTCCGGGATGTCCCATGCACTTCAGCAAGCGCTGTTAGTGGTATGGAAGTATGTGGGGATGGGGAAGAAAAGAATTGAAATGATCATTTTGGGTGGGGCCTTTGGTGGTCTTGAACTGAACTCATCCTTGATCCCTGGTATTATTACTTTTACAGAGCTTATAGGACTCTGAACTACCAAGATCAGACTCTAAGGCAGAGTGGGAAAGCCCAACAAGATAGGCACAAGGTGGGGTTCAGAGGTGGGAAAGTAGTGAATCAACAAGGATTTATTGAGCACCTACTGTGTGTCAGATACTATGCTGGGTACCAGGATTACAAAGACAGAAACAAAATAGCCCCTGACCTCAAGGAGGTTATTATATGGAGATAGAAATGTGGCAAGGGTATGACACATTAAATTCTAAGTAAATATGAAGGCAGGGATAACCTATGGCTGGAAAAAAGGGAAGAGCAAGGAAGTTTCTAGTTATGGCTTCTGAGTCACATTGAGGGATGGGTAGGAAGGTAAAGCTGAGGCAGGGGGAAGGGATTTATGTATTTCTGTATTTCTATAGGTAAACTTCACTTTAGCAGTTTGCAAATTTTATATGGAATAGAAGAATGATGTGGTTGTCTTGGTTGACATCAATGAATATGGATGTCCCTTGGGTCAATGAACAATATGGAATCAACAGTGCCACCCTGTGGCATCAGGTTAATAAGCACTTTATTAAATTGTAATAAGAGGGAATGTTTTCAAGTCTCACAGGGACCAGAGGATCTTTTTTAAGATCAGATTTTTCCCCCTTTCTTTTTGAAAAGAAGAAATTGATCTAGGAAGTGAACCTTTTATCATCATGGAATGCTAGACCTATTTCATTTGTTAAAATCATTGAAACCCTCACGGAAAACCTGCCTGATTCATCAAGTGCTGTAACTATTTACTTCCCCCCTCCCCCCTCCATGTACATGTGCACACGCCCCCAGCATAAGAGAGGGACGAGAGTACCTGGAACAGTCACTGTGGAGTCCTGTTTGTGTTGGTGTCTGAGGCTCCCCGCATACCTCAGGGTGTTAAGCAGACCAAGGTGTGCATGGACCTGCAGATAAAAGCATACCATGGACTGTCTCAGGTCATGAAATGGTTATTTTTGTGTGTGTGTGTGTGTGTGTGTGTGTGTGTGAAAACACCTCAACACCTCCTTTCTTACAATTTGATTTTCTGTAAAAAACGTTCTACTCATATGATGTATTGTATAATTGTTGTTGCTGCTTATAGCACGAAAAAAAATCACAATTTTTGTCTAAGGTGCATATAAAAGTCACTTTGTTCCTGTCCCTTTTCTCTATAAGAAGCAATGTTTGGTGGTCCTGATGTTATTTGATGGTGTGGTAGGTGCAGAGAGTTAATTTAGAGATCTAATTGAATAAGCAAAATGTAGATTAGGCTTTTATCTTTATTTCTTCACCTGATGATTTCATCATTTGCTTTTCTCTTTTCTTTCCTCATAGATTTGTTTTCCTTCCCTGATTCTTTTTTTTTTTTTGCTTTTGTTTTCCAAAAACTATTCAAGGTCTCAAAATACAGCTGGAATTCATAGCCAGAACTCTAGAGCTTCAGAGATTTTGTTATCATTGAGGTTACATCCCGTATTCAGTCTGCATTTCACTTTTAAATCTTGCTTGTTTGTGATGTTGCTTCTTTAAATAGCCCCTCTCCTTCACTGGTGCTGGGGAGCTACATCCATAACAAAATATTTGAGATTTTGAGCTTCCCAGGCATCTGCAGTAGACAATATACTATTGCCTCTAAATACATTGTGGGGGGAGGAGAAGGTAAAGAGCTGATTTTAGAGGGTGTATATCATGTGTCAGCTGTAGCAGACACTGCATCATGTCATTTGGTGTTCATAGCAGCCCTCTGAGGTGGATAGTATGGGCATTATTATCCCTATTTTAGAGATGAGGAAACTGAAATTTGGATAGTGAGTGACTGGCCTATGAGCAGAGGGGGAAGGAAAATCCAGGTTATGTTCTCACACCCGGAGATTCAGGGCTTTCTTATTAATACCAGCTGGCTTCCCAGCACATGGGTTGCTTGGGGGTATAGAGGATGAGAGAAGATGGGGTGGGGAAAGAATAAAAACCTTAAAGTGGATTACAATAAAAAAATGACTTTAACATTTGTGGAATTAACATACTTTTAAAGCAACTTAGTGAAACTTACTATAGTCTTGAAATTAGTATTCTGAAATGAATTATTCATTGAATACTTTTAAACTTTAGGAAATAAATACTTTTTACAAAGAGTTCCCCCAAGAAACATCTGAGCTTGCATCGGGCCTTTGTGGGTGGTCATAGGGCTTGGTGAAGATTGAGAAGAGAGATTCCTTTCACGGGCTCTCCCAGTTTAGCTCAGGAAGGGCCTTTCACTTCCAGGAAACCTCTTCTGATGGATAAAGGAATATTAACATATCAGGGTAAAAAAACTTCCTGTTCTTTAGTTCTCAGTCAGGGCTTTCAAGCTTTGCTCATAACATAGGAAAGTGAGGGACTGGGGAAGTGATAAATTGGGAGAAACTAAAGCATTAAGGTTGAGTTTCATATTTTTTCTATACTGAGCTTAAAGAAAGGTCCCTTAATGTTAATCTGTTTTTGTAAGATACAAAGGAAGTCCTGGGATATATTTTTTTTCCCTTGGCCTCATTCCTTTTTGGGCATGGAGAGTATAAAAACTCTTTTTGGAGTTTTTGTTCCCATTTCACCAAGGGACATTAAAAATGTCTCCTTAATATACCATTAAAAAGGGCAGGGGCACAGAGAAGAAGGAAAATTATAGAGAAAAGTGGTAGGAAGTTGAGAATGGCTTTTTAGTATTTACATAAGCATTTTTTTTTTTGGCAAGGCACCTAGATGAGTTGAGTACTTTTATTATTGATTCTGTATAAAACTTTTATCATTGTATGTTTTGATTTTTATGCCCTCCTGGGAGTGCCATTCTATTTTTTGAATCTAGGGAATGATTTTTCTTTCATCTCTTGTTTCTTTTCCCCCTTTTAATGACATCTTTAAAGTTAGATAGATGAAAAAGAGGTCCTACACAGATAAGCTGCATTTACTTGAGAAAATGTTTTGGGTCATTTAGTTAATTAAGTACAGTGCCTGGCACATGTTTAAGTGCTTAACAAATGCTTATTGGTAACTTACTGTATGCAAAGATCTCTTTTGAGTATTATGGAAGAATAGCAACTGAAATTAAGTGATTTATATCTGGACTGGGGAGGAAGAACATAGAGCACATACCTAAAAGATCAAAATATTGAAAAGAAACACATTTCCAAGTGCAGATCAATATAGTGTAAACCTCTATCTATTGCTGCATGTTGCAGAACTCTGGAGTGATTAGACCTAAGTGGAATTGATTCATGGAAGAGTTTTTAGCAGAAATTTGAAGAAGGGGGAAGGATACCGATTATCATGAGAACAGTATGGCCCTAGCAATACATCTAGATACACTACTGGATACACCATTCTCATTTATAAAAAGAAAACCATGAAAACTGTTGTTAAATATGATGGATTCTTTGCTTTTGGGAGGTAATAGTGAATAAATCTTTAAGAATGTTACAGATAGATTGAAAGTATCTGGAATGTCAATCCCTAAAGTTTCAATAGGCATTTCGATAAGGATTTATTAAATGCCTACTATGTGCCAGACCTTGTTCTAGGTACTGGGGATACAAAGGCAAAAATGAAATAGCCTCTCTTCTATTAGGGGAGAAAGGGCTGGGAATAACATGTTACATAGATAAGTAATGTCAAAGTCAATTTTTTTTGGGGAGGGGAAACACTAGCAACTCTGAGGACATAGAAAGGTATTAAGGAAGAGGTGGGACTTGAGAGCTTAGATTTGGCTTCATTCCTTAATTTTCATCATCTTAAATTTTTTTTAAGAAAAAGCAACACTCTGACTTTATGATCTAGACTGATGAAATCAAACTCAAATAGAAATGGATTCCCTGCAGGCATATTAACTTAGAAAACCTCAAATTAACATTATCTATGTTGTATTGTATTTTCATCTATTTTATTAAACATTTCCCAATTACATTTTAATCTGAGTTTGACACCTCTGATCCAGGCAACCATGAAACATTGTTTCCCCAAGGTAAGAAAAAGAGGAATTATTAATACCTTGAGTAACTCATGTGAACGTTCTGCCCCACATGTCTTGATTCAATGACAGAACAGTTACTTCTCTCCTGTCTCATTTGGGTAGAAGATAGAATGAGTCAAACTGATAGCCAAGTCCTTGGACACAAGGTGATTCCTAGTTAGTCTGGTGTCTAGGCTACCCCTTTTCACATTCATTTCTGTCAGCCACTCCACCACTGCCTAGCTGTTTCTTAAAGATCACCTTCAGTATGGTCTTTCCCCACCTCCACCCCCTTTCTTAGCAGTATCTTTGGTCAGCTTCTTTGCCATTTGCTTTGAAATGTTTGGGGTTGGACTCTGACATATGGGGTCCAATATGAAGTCAAAGTTTTCTATCTGGAAGGAACCTAACAGATTTAGTCAATCAAATCCTCTGTAATATTGAAGTAAGCTACTTGACATCCCATGAAGTTAAATGAATTACTCAAGATCATAAATTAGTTTTTATAAAGCTTAGGTTAGTTTGAATATGTGTAAGAGTCGAACTGGGTGAGTAGACAAACAATCCATTCAAGGGGGCAAAACAGTGACTGTAAATTAAAAATTTAGGAGGAAAGCCTTCCGTCTTGTGGAGTTGTGAGTGATGGTGGTTCACAGGGTGGGTAGAACTTGTGACAAAGGTGTTATTTCTTTATTCTTCTTCTTATTCCCTGTGTTTTTGCAGAGAGGGTAAGATCTTTGGCCATCTGATAAGGAAAATAAATGTTTTTCTTTCTAGATATGTCTGCCAGTTTAAAGTATTTATAGTTTTATCACTATTGGAATGAAGATTAATGGTTTACTCATTCCCTAAAGATACCAGAACAACTTCTAAATTGCTCTAGCCAAAAGAGTTAGATAAGTGTGCTTAAAGTTTCTTATTAGAGGTAAGCATTTTAGCAAATATAATAAAAGATTTATTGTTCAGAATTATTGCTTGCAGGAGAGAGTCCACTGAAAGAGTGCCTCAATTTCAGCAATGTGGTATTAAGTCTAATCTCCCCACTTAGGAGTTATCACTCCTCTGGAAACTCATAAAGATAAGGGTTCTTGGATAATTAGGATATCATACACTCTTTCAAACAGCATGATTCAGTCTAAGTAGGAATTTCTGAGTCCCTAAATTAATCCACTAGGGAACAAATCAAGTGTATATATTACACATGTATATATGTATTATATATAATAGATGTATATATTGGCACTATAATAACTTTTAGAGTTTCACACTGATCCCCAACCATTTAATTGAATCAAGATAATATGTCTGTGATTAAAACATATCTAGAAGATCAGAGGCTAAAGAAGCCTGCAGAGGGATTTACTTAAATGATCTAATCAGCCTTTCTTTTCACAGAAGACACAAAACTGAGAACCTGACAACTTGAGGTCATTAACAATTGCAAGGCACTTTTCATAAGAGTAAGAGTATTTAGCCCCAGTGTCCTGGCCAAATTCCAACTCCAGTAATTCCATTTTGCCTCCTGAAAAGTACCCCTGTGGCTTCCAGTAGATGCAGTGTTATTGTGCTGTCCTTCTCCTAAAGTGTGTGGTTTTGTACGGGGATAGCCCTGTACGCTGTCAAAGAGATGCTCCATTCCTGTTACATGACTGCATTATGGATGGAGGGGAATGCTGCCCCGCTGTTGAGTGCTTAGCAAAAGACAATTTCATGGTTATCTATATTGGGGGTTGTTTGTAGTAGGTTTTATTCCTATTGATTATTTCCTCCTACTTCCAAACATGTGATAATGAATGCTATCCTAGAAGTGTAGGTGATAACCACATAGAATGTCTGTAATTGCAAAGGTCCATAGCAATAAAGTATTAAATTCTATAGCATATGGAGTTGTAAAATGCATTCTAAAACCATTTCTTTTTTAAGACTAATTTTAAGGTCTTCTTAAAGTGAAATTTTATGTAATTCAATTTCACTTAACCAGTGTTCATTAAGAACCTACTATGTGCAAGACATTGTGCTAACACCTTGTCATCCAGGAGCTTGTCCTGGAGGGAAGCAACATGTTACAGGCATGAGAAAATAACAAGTATGTTATGTGAGTAATAGACAAATATCTTTATAGAATAAATACAAAGTGATTTGGCGGGGAGGTACTTGAGGATCATTAACAATTGTGGGAACTAAGAAAAGCCTTTTGTAGCAGGTGGGCATTGGAGCTTTGCCTTAAAGGGAACTGGGAGTTCCAAGAAGAAGAAATGAGGAAGGGAATGCCGTCCCTTTTAACCGACCATATCACCCAAACTCATGGTGGTATGAAATGGAGAAATGGATTGGTTTGAAGTAATAGTGGTCACTAAGCTGCTGTTGAAGATAGTACTTTTTCCATGAGCCAGGAATTGATTTATTTTAGCCTGGGCAATGGCTTCTTATTGTCAAAACTGGTATTTGGATCAGGAGGTTTCAGACTTGTCCTTTCGATGATCATCATCTAGATGATATGAATAGAAGAAAGATAAGTCTCAAAAGAAGCAAAGTCCCAAGTGTAATGGGATCAACAATATAGGTGGAGGGGAGTAATTTGGCCTTGATAAGGATGAAAGCTGACTCATCATCTGTCTTGTCAGGACATTTCAAGTTGTAGAGGATAGAAGAGGAAGATGCTTGAATTGGATGGCTTGCATCTCTTCAGTAAAGGAAGAGGTGTGGTCAATTACTGAGAGAGAGGGGACTAGGGTCATGTTTGAGGAAAGGGAAGATGGTTTGGAATAATTGCTGGGGGGTGATAAGAAATGAATAACATGATAAAAGATTGCTGTCGTTTTTAGGGGACCCAGTCAGAGTGCTTTTGGGACTTTCTGTAAGAGCACTTGTGTTCTCAGAAGTATGAATTAAATAAGGTGGAGAGTAGAGCTTACCCAATGTTGGTGATTAATAGTGTAGCAATGATGGAAAGATATGGGACTGTGGGTGATAGAAGGGTTGAAAAGAGCAGAGTTTTGAAAGGGATGATCATTGGGTCAAAACTGAGTAAGGAGGAAAATTAAGTCAGAATAGAAGTGATCAATGGGGAAAAAATTAGGGGATCAAGACAATGAATATCATGATGAGTGAGGGCAAAGAGCAAGTTCAGAAAGAGTGAGAATGTGAGAGAGATGGAAGGGGAAAAGATTGTGGTCAGAGAGGAGAATAATAGAGTTCAAAATTTTGGAGGTATAGCTTTGTTTATAAAGGGCTGGTTGACGGCAAGGCAGAGGTAGATTGAGACAGGCTAGGGTAAGACTGAGTTGAAAAGGTATTACTTTTGTGCATGGGGAGGTAGAGGAAAGGGATTTTTGCTCAGAGTGGTAGTTCAGAATGTCGGAAATTGGGACAGTAGGAGGTTAGGAGTTGAGCTGAAGGGGCATGCTCAAATTAGCCACAGGGAATACTTAGTAATCAGAATTAGTTAATAGAGGAGTTCGTAGAATGCCACAATTCCCACAGTCTAGTTAGAAGTTTGGCTTGATAGTGATTGCACAGGCTGCAGAAAGCCAGGGGAATTTTCCTCAGCTTGATGTCCTGGGTTGATTGAACAGGGCATGCACATCATGCTATTGACTTGTACTAAGCTTGCTGTCAACAAAAGCCCTTAGGTCTTTTTCATAAACTTTCTAGGCCTCCCTTACTTTGTGCTTGTGTAGTTGGGTTTTTTTAATCTTAATTAAAGACTTTACAATTATCCTCATTAATTTTCCCATTGTTTTTTCCCATTATTCCCATAATTCCCAT
This sequence comes from Vombatus ursinus, assembly GCF_900497805.2. Lineage (NCBI taxonomy): Eukaryota > Metazoa > Chordata > Mammalia > Diprotodontia > Vombatidae > Vombatus > Vombatus ursinus. The sequence goes on along the minus strand of NW_020945237.1, from coordinate 12,657,060 downwards.
TATTTTTTCCCATTGTTCACTATGCTAATATATTTTTGAATCCTGATTTTGGCCCTCCTTGCTATATGTCCTTTTCAAATTTTGTAACTATGTCCATTATATTTTCATTGAAGTTGCTCTAAGAGTGCTAAAACAGGACACTGCCAAGTTTGCAGCCATTTGGTATACCACTGGAGACATCCCTCAAGTCATAATTAGGTCCTTTAATTTATACTTTGTAGTTTTTTGATCACCTACAAATACACTCTACAGTTCTATAAAATCCATTCAACATTTCTCAGTCCTGCTTTTGTGAGGGTATCTTGAGACTTCATCAAATGCTTTTTCTAAAGTCAAGCTATATTATGTCTATGGCATTTCTCTAATCCACCAGTCTAGTAATCTTGTCTAAAATTGAAATGAGGTGTATTTGGCTAATTTTGAGACCTACTTTAAAGCCACTTTCCCTTAGGTTCCTTCCTTCCTTTCATTCCTCCCTACTTCCTTCTTTTCTTCCTCTCTCCTTTTTTCTTTTTATCTTTTTCTCTCTCTCCTTCCTTTCTTCTTTCCCCTACCTTCCTACCTTCCCCATCTGCCTTCCCTTTCTCTATCTGTCCACATCCCTTGAGGTTCTAATAACTTCACATTTCTCTCATTAATCTTCAAAAGTTCACTCTTCCATTCACTCAATCTTGGAGGGATGAAAGGAGGGAGTGAGGGGGAGGGGGGAGAGAGAGAGATGTGTGATGAGGACGGGGAAACTGCATGCTTCATGACTATGATAGGAGGAAGATTCTAGGGAGAAAATGATTGCTGAGAATATGCATACAAATATATATGCATATATATTTTTATATGAGGAGGGAGGAGAGGTTAGAATGATGCATTAATATACTTGTGGAAAAAATGTTCATCATACAGATTAGAGATCATAGGGGAAGAAATCTTCCGCTAATTCTAATGCTTATTCTTAGACCACGTTTCCTTCCTCCCCTACCATACAAATGTATGTGGAAGCCTGTGTAAAATTAGAATAGAAGAGTCTGGATAATCCAGAACTTCAGAGGGGGCTCTTAAACAAGATATCCCTTTGTTTATATAAATCAAATCAACAAGACCTTATTACCATACACTATATAACCTTTGTCAGGTTATATAGTAATTTAGATTTAAATGCAAGTAGCTTAATCTATGTTAAGGCATTGTGGAGCTGACTAATACTAATATGAGACTTCATGTTTTATATATCAAAAAATTAAGTGACTGTAAACTCTCATACTCCTCCAGAAAATACAAGTGTTTTGAAATGAATATCTTTTTATGCTTTGAAATATTCTATAATAACACCAATCAAGTGAATGCTGTGCACTGATGATTCTGACCAGTTCAATAAAACAAGCAAGTTTAATACACTGACAGTCTCCATTTATCATTGAGATTCTAGGTGCAGTCCATTCAGTAGACCAAACTGAATAGAGATTTTAAGTGATTTCCTGTTTGGTTCCCTTTCAGTGGTGTGACTGGATTGATAGGATAATTTGGAGCAAGGAATTTGAATTTCCCCCAATTTTTTTTTTTAAAGACAAAACCAGCTATATATTTTATTTGATTTATTTAATAACATTTTCGGTTTGTCCTCTAAGAATGTTATGGTCATTTAAATGGGCAGGTTCTTGTAGTTTTCCTTCAAGTATTATAGAAATATGCATCTTAGCTGAGATGTGCATCATTCCATTTCTTTGCTTCCTCATCTAAATTTAGACCTTTCATTTCTCTCAGTTCAATTTTCATGTAATTCTTGACATTATTAAAAACAGCAACAACAATAATAATAGTGGTCATTTGTAATAATTAGCATGAATTAAGTGTTTATCTTAACAAAACATAAATTACTGTAATTTTTATAAGTAATCTCCATCAACTGTAATTTATTCATGGAGATCTATGTATATTTACCAAATGTTAACTACTGTCTATCACCATGTTTACAGCCTATAATTTATTCTTGTTACACTTACCTGTGGTCCGCAGTACTTTCATCATTTATAAAGCAGATTATGGACCAGTGTCATGTACTGGGTTAGATGATCAGTAAATGTGTTTTTTTCTTCTTCTATTTCTGTCAGTGATGTCACGTACCTTGTGTGTTCTATAGGTTGAAAGAGAGATAATAATTAAATGACCCTAATGTCAGTGTTGTGGAAGTTCAAGATAAACTACTAACTGTAAATGCCTTTGAACCCCTGAGGCTAAGAAGTATGGTATCTTTATGAATTATGTAATTATTATCCTATGGAAAAGAGATGCTGAATGAGTGTTTAACTTGTTCTGTGCTTTGAGAGTATGTGATGGAAATGGATTTGGACTTGGAAGGACTTTGCTTCACTGTCTCTTAAATTTTCCATAAAGGTTATGTTGAAGGTGAAAAGGAGGGTGAATCTTGCATTGGTCTACCTACTGTCATATGGGAGTATGATTAGAATAGATATTATATGACAAAGGTAGCACGAAGATCTGCAGCTACTGATTGTAAGACTAGAAAGCTTGCTTCTGGGCCAGGAGATGGGGAGGGAGTAGGGGAGGTTCTTTTAAAACTCCTCATATCTCCCTTGTTGATGGTTTTACCAAATCCAGTTTCTCTTTCTGTGACCATTCCAAGAATACTGTGCCAGATGGAGTGAAAGTATGCCATGCTGGTTTGGACTGGCCCCATCTGTTCATAGTTCCCGGAGGCTACAGCTGGAGTTGGAGGGGCAGAGTGGAGGGGAAAGAAGACTGTGGCAGATGGGAAAGGTCTTATATTAGGTTTGTTAGATGGGGGAAATCACCCCGACTGCCCCCTCCTTCAATAGCATTCGTCTTATAAGCGTATGTGAGGGAATGGGGAAATTTCCAGTGGGAAAACTGACTGCTCTAGGGGTTGGGGTCTTTTTAATTTAAACTCAAAATCCTACACCTTGATATATTACCTTTTCCCCACTGAGCAGGCTTGATCTGCTAGGTTCAGATAACTCATTTTGTTAGATCCTATTGCTGAATTTTCTGTTCTCCTTCCACCTTCATGATGCCACATTAGAGGAGAACAGGTACTTGTGCCCTGGTAATCTCTTTTCTTTCTACCATGTTTTGCTATTCAACAAACCAATTCAATCAACATTGATCAAACACCTACAAATGAAAGCACTGTGTTAGGGACACAACATAGGGCAGCTAAGTGGCGCCATAGTGCAAAGAGTGCTGGGCCTGGAGTCAGGGAGACTCATCTTCTTGAGTTCAAATCTGACCTCAGACACTTACTAGCTGTGTGACTGGGGAAGTCATTCACCCTGTTTGCCTCAGTTGCCTCATCTTTAAAATGAGCTGGAGAAGGAAATGACAAACCATTCTGGTATCTTTGCCAAGAAAACCCCGAAGTGGGGTTATAAAGAGTTGGACACGACTGAGACAACTGAACAAAAACAGTAAGAATAGGGATACAAAGACAAAAAAACTCCAAAAGGTGCCTCCAGGAAGACATGGTTTTTTTCTATGACTTGTTCACCATGAACTTCAACAAGTTCATTTAAGCAGCTGCTGTGTACCCTGCACTGTGTTAAGTGCTGGTGATGTAAGACAAAAGTGAAAACAACCCCTGCCTTGGAAGTGCTTACATTCTAACGTGAGGAAAGAAGTATCCAAGTAAATAAATGCAAACTGTATACAATGTAAATATAAAGTCATTTTGGGAGAGAACAACTAGGGTGGGGATCATGAAAGGCCTTGTGTGGGAGGTAGTATTTGATCTGAGTCTGGCAACCAAATAGGATTCAGAAGTGACAGGCAACAGAAGAGAGTATTCTGGATACAGGGGATAGCTTGTTCAAAGGATAGTGGAGGGAGATTCATTATTTCACAAATTCATAATTAGGGGAGACTAGTAGATATTCTCTTGATAGTGACGATCTAAAGTAACAGCCTCCTTTAGTATTGGCTACCTAAAGGTCATCTACCAATACCAGCAATTTTTAGGGGTAATTCTACATTTCCTCATTTTTTTTTTTACTCTTTATTGCTTATCACATCATTAACCACTCAATGTATCTTTTAATTTTCAAAACTATCCATTTCTACTTTTATATGATGTGTAACTTAATACTCTTAATATTGGCACTAATTGTGCTATTTATGACACACTGGGCAGATTTGTCGGCAAGGAAGTGGCATTGTTTTCCCCATCCATTTTAGACAGATGTATAGTTAGTTGTTTAATTTCTAAAAGAAGGAAAAATGGTCTGTTATTTTTTAGAAATAATTTTAGATAGATCAGTGTCAACAATGTGATTTTGTGGGTGGCCTGAGGCTTGGAGTAACTTGTGTAATGGTCACATAACTAGCAAGTATCAGATGCTCACATGGACTATTTGTGCCTGACCTGTGGTCGAACCTTCTGAGCTCATCTTGATCTGATCAGCCACAGCTGGACCCACTGTACCTTGACCCCAGCATAGTAATGTCGTTTTGGTCTTTGAGCCAACAACCAAGTATGAGAGGTGGGTTTGGAACACAGGATCAGTACTGGATTCAATACACCATACCGGATGTTCATGGGCAAGTTATAAGGATAACTTCTAAAATCACAATTTCTTAAAAAAAAAAAAACAAGGAAATTTTACAAAGGAACAGAATGGATTTAATTAGATGCTGAATTAATGGCCTAATTAGGGCAGCTCGATGCAGAAGTGGATAAAGCACTGGACTGAGAGTCGAAAGACCTGAATTTAAATTTGGCCTCAGACACTTACTGCCCGTGTGACCATGGGCAAGTCACTTACTTGCTGTCTGCTGGTGATACAAAGAATGAAGTACCTTAGTTTCTTCATCTGTAAAATGGGGCTAGTAATAGCACCCACTTCCCAGTGTTGTTGTGAGGATCAAATGAGATCATATTTGTAAAGCTCTTTGCAAACCTTAAAATGCTATGTAAATGCTAGCTGTGATTATTATGCCTTTAGTTCACTTTCAATGGTTGCTAAAACCACAGCTCTGTTCACAAAAGGGAGTTGTAAGTATTAGTATTTTATTTTTTCTTAGAGCCTTACATCCTAAATTAGAAATCATGGTTTTTCTTTCCAAAAAATGCTTGGCTATTGTGTTAGGCCTTTGTAATAGTTGATGACCTGGATTGTTTGGCTGAGAATGCAACACCCTTCCCCTGAGAAAAATCAGTGCTTATCTTGACTTTGCAGTAATCACTTTGAAATACTTTAAAAGTTTTAAAGAAAAAGAACAAATCTGCAGAATTTAGTGGAAACATCTTTCTTTTACTTCATTTGAATGCAAACTAGGTTTTTTTTTTCATTTCAGCTTCCAGTATGTATTTAAATGTGCACCAGCTGAGTATTTTTAGCATCCATCATTACAGTATTTGTTTAAAAAAACCTCCTTGGGATCTCTGAAAGGTTTCCTGTTGCTGCAGTAGGAATCTGAATTGTAACATAGATGGAATTGATTTGCTAGCTATAAATAGAAATTTTTGGTGACTTCACTTGTGTTTCTATGGTTTTCCTTAAAGGGGGCATTTTCATAGAACTTATTATTGTGCCTCTTAAATTTAATCACATTACAGTCTAGTAATTAGTACAGATATTGATGATTGATATTTACTATTGTGTATATATTTGTCAATACCTCTTCTGGGCTAGACGATGTATAGAACAAAAGACCTTTGTCTTCACTGAGGTTTTATTCTAGAAAATAAGACAAAATGAAACCAAATAAGTGTAATTAAGCAAGTGATATGGTATATCTATACTCAGAAGTTAGTGGGGGGTTATAACAGGGAAAATGATGGTCAAAATGACGAGTCAGTTGATTTTAACTAATAGTTATTTATAGCAGACTCTCCCTCCCGCCCCCTTCCACTCTTTTGGTCTGGAGTCTGCAAAACCTTATTGTTTAAATGCCAGGGGGTTTATTGTGTCAGTTTGTAGTCATTGTGACAGGCTGAACATATGCAGACAACGCAACAACTCATCTGAAAATCCTCCAGGCTTCAAAGGCCTGTGTCCTCTCATCACAAGATCCAGACACATAAAGGGGGGTGGGTCAGAAAGGACCTCAGTGATGCTAAAGGCCAAAGCAGCAAATTGTCCTGGGCTCTGAAAGAAGTACAGAATGGGGCTACCTTGCTAGACAATAATTCAGGGGAAAAGGTCTGGGGAGGTTTAGTGTATTACAAGCTCCATTTAAAGCCAAATGATCATAGACTTCATTGAGAGTGGTCCAGTATTCATGATGAGGAGGGAAGTGAAAGTTCCACCGGACCGTGCCCTAGTCTGACCACATCTAGAGTGTTGTGTTTGGGTCTGGGGCCTCTGATAGGAGAGACATCAGTGACTGGCAGTACATCCAGGTAAGGGTGACTAGTGTGGTGAGGAGACTGTGTCGTACCTATAAAACTACCCAGAAGCAGCCAGGTGGCACAATAGATCAAACCCTAGGCCTGGAGCCCGGAAGACCTGAGTTCAAATCCAACCTCAGACACTTAGTACGTGTCCCTAGGCAAATCCTTAACTTCTGTTTGCCTCAATTTCCCAAACTATAAAAAGGAGATAACAATAGCATCTATATCCCAGGGTTATTAGGATGATCAAATGAGCTAATTTTTTAAAAAGGTTAGCACGATCCCTGCAATATAGTAGGTACTTAATGAACCCTTGTTTCTTTCCCTTCCCCCTATAAATGTACGTGTCATCTCCTTTCGCTAGACTGTGAGCTCCTTGAGGGCAGGGACAGTTTTATGTTTGTCTTTGTTTTCCAGGTCCCTGGCATAGTACCTGTTGATTGACTGAGTTGATTAATTGAAATGGGGATATTTAGCCTGGTGGAGAAGAGCTAGTATGAATGGGTTGAAGTTACTAGGAGGCAGATTGCTGCTTGATCTGAGGAGACTTCCTAAAGACTAAGGCTGTGTCTAAACAGAATGGCCTGCCTTGGGAGGTTCCAGGTTCCCTTCCATTGAGGACTTCAGATGTGGGCTGGGGTCATAAGAGAAGGGATTCCTGCTTCAGGAGTGGGTTAGACTAGGTAATCATAGAGCAGTGGAGTAAGAGGACTTATGGAGGCCCCTTCCATGGTCAAGGTGGGGGATTTAACAAACCTGCGTGTGTGTAGAATTTGAAGGATCCAAGCTTTCCCTCTGAGAGAGGGAGCATGATTTATTTCCTCTCTTTTTTCTTTTCTTTATTGAGTTGGGGAAAGCCTTTGCAAGCACTAAAACAAACCATAGCATATAATAGTAGTAGTAGTAGTAGTAGTTCAGTCATATCCATTCTTCGTGATCCCATTTGGGGTTTTCTTGGCAAAGATACTGGAGTGGTTTGCCATTTCCTTTTCTAGCTCATTTTATAGATGAGGATATTGAGGCAAAAAGGGTTAAGTGACTTGCCCAGGTTCATACAGCTAATGTGTGAGGATGGATTTGAATTTAGATCTTCCCAACTCCCGGCTTAGTGCTCAATCCAACTCAATAATTTTGTAAAATGATACCTGCTTGTTAAAATTGTATAACCACAAATTTAGAAGTAAGTGTGATCCCCGGGCCCACCAATTGTGGTAGACCTGTATTTTTGTGGAAGAATGATAATCTATATTGTTTGTGAACTATGCCACCTGGATTTTATCAAAAAGGATCCTGGGTGATTTTCTCAGAACAGCAAATATTTAACTGCAGAAGAGTGTAAAGGGAGGGGCATATGATTCCCATCTAACCCTTCACCCTCTGACTTGGTTGTTGTGGTCACAGGATGTAGCCAAACATGATTTTTCAATGTTTTGACAAAGTGTACCTAACACTTGTGATCGCTTTGAAAGCTGTGATGACCTTTCTGAGTCAAAAAGGGAACTTCCTCATCTCCTGCTGCTGTCATGGGTTAGGGAGAGGACCAAGGGATTGTCCATGTTGTATAGCAGAATGCCATGTTTTTTTTCAGTGCCGAATCATCACATAGCTGGTACTAGCTGGGGAGACCAAATGTTGAGTTACACATGTGCTTGGTCAGAGGCGGGAAAGGCGACTTTGCACAAGTTCCATGGGATGGCCCTCATTTCCCCGTTCTTTGCCTGTTTCTAGTTCCATCCCTGATTAGATTCCTGTATGGGTGATATCATCCTCTACTCCCAGTTACGTCACACTATTTTCTACACTTGATTCTAACATGGCTGCTTTTTCTTATCCTTGTCCCTATGCTGTCTGCCCTTAAGGGTTAGAAATACTTAAACTTGATTTTTTTCTTCCCATGATGCATTGCTACCATCCAGGCTTTCATTTCTTAGTGATAACTTACATTTGTATGGAGTTTTATAGAATGCAAAGCACTTTCATATCTGTTATCTCATTTGATCTTGAGAACAACTCTGTGAGGTGGACAGTACAGTAATTATTGTCTAGGAGTGATTTGCGTAGTATCACACGGCTAATAAACGTGAAAGGCAGGATTTGAACCCAGATCTTCAGTGCTTTTTGTATTATACTAACTTGCCTTTCTTTTATGAAATTTGCCTCCTACGTCCCACACGCGTACAAATAGAGAGTACTTCCCAACCTGACATGTTGTGATAATGTAATCTTTTTTCCCTTATGGGTATTACTCACACTCTCTATTGATTTGTTCTGCCATAGCAGCTAAAAGTCTTAAATGGAGGGCTTGGCACAGGAAATATTCATCATCCCGAGGAATTGTGACTTCATGTACTGTACAGCTGTTGTTTACCTACAGATTATCCCACTCAACTTTCTATCATTGTCTCAGGTTTTGCTTTTTTTTTTTTTTTTCTATACTCTATTTTGCATGCTTGGGAGGAGAAAGGATCCATAATAGGATAGGAATTTTCTCTAGCAAAGAACAGTTTTCCAGATCAGGTCTCTGTGATTTCAAGTACAAAATGTGTATATTTCATAGCATTTTTGAGCACTATACACAATAGCATAAAAGCTTCCAGGGGAGCAAAAATGCCAAGCGGGGGCCTTGGTGTTCAGAGTTTGAGGATATGCTGTAACAATGATTTTTGAGATGTAGCGACTCAAAAAACAAAACAAAACAAAACAAAGTAGATGGAGAAATGTTATTGTACTTGTGCTATCATAGATTTAGGGCTGGAACAGTCTTTAGAAGATCTCTAGTCCAAACCCCTCATTTTACAGATGGGGAAACTGAGGACCAGGGAAGTTAAGTGACTTGTCCAAAGTTACAGAGGTAGTAAGTGACTGGCCCAGGATTTGAACGCAGTTCCTCTGGTTCCAGATTCAGCTCCCTTTCCTCTATATCATGCTACCTCAATCAAAATCCCCTATGGCAAAAACTTTCCTGGACAAATCATTGCTGATTCTGCATAACAAAAAGGGAAGGGAACATACAAGCATTTATTAAGCACCTACTATGTGCCAGGAACTGTACTGAAGTGCTTTACAAATATTATCTCACTTGATCCTCACAACTTTGTGAACTAGGTGCTATTGTTATCCCCATTTTACAGCTCAGGAAACTGAGACACATAGAGGTTAAGTGACTTGCACAAGGTCACACAGCTGGTAAGTGTCTGAGGCTGGATTTGAATTCGGTTCTTCCTGATTCCAGGTCTATCAGCCTATCCATTGAACCATCTCGCTACATAAGAAAGCTGCAGACTCGGTGACTTTTAGAGTAAAAACATCTTTCGCGACAAGCCTTCAACTCCCCAGGCACAATTGTGCCCCATTCTCTCCCATGAACCCCTTCCTCCTTGAGAGGGCAGTAATTTCTTTGGTCAGGGCAGAGTTGTCTACAGTGGGACTTAGAGTAAACTCATTTATGATGAAGTTCAAAATCCTGTTCATTTGAAAAGCCATCTGTCTCCCTCTTAGTTACAGATCTGCCCTCCTTTGCCTGAAGTCGTCATCCTACCTCACATTTTTTGTAGACATTTGTCCCAGCGTTGTAAGAAAACACCTCTACTACCTGAATATGACTTTCCCTTTGTGTCTTGTTTAGATGATTTTCACCTTTTTTTTTTTAACTTTTAGGGATGTAGTCTTGCTGGTATTTAGGGTGATGGGCCTTTCTGGCACCACATTCTCTCAGTCAGAAGTCGTCTTTGAAAGGCTTAAAATTGTGCTGTCTCTTTAAGGGATAACTTCTTTGTTTTACCCTCCTTCCTATCCCTTGCCCCCAGTAAACAAAATGAAACAGAATTCCATAGTATGGCCAGGGCCCTTTGGTCACTTTTCTGGTCACTGTTTCTAGATAGATAGCCCTTCATTAGATCCCCATAGAGACAAGATGGTGTCATGAAGACCTGACATGCTGAGTCATTGGACTGTTGGAGTCCCTTTTTTTTCTTATATTTTTAGTATATACGAGAGATCATTGAGCAAAATCTATTTTAAAATGGACACCATTGGTGCTAAGTGGTGCATAAGATGAGACAGAGGTCACAGGAGACCGAACATGCTCTTTGCAAATACTATACAAAATGCATGGCAATAAATTATAAACTTCTACAAATTTTGTTTCGTAGCACATTTTCACATAATATTCTGTTTATTTAAATCATAGGCTGTAAGTACTCCTGAAACTTTTCCAAATTAATGAAACTTGGCAGGTAGGTGGCACAGTGGATAGAGTCCTGAACTTGAAGTCAAGAAGACCCAAGTTCAAATTCTGACTCCAACATTTACTGGAGTAAATGCTTGACTTGGGATAAGTCATTTATTCTCTCTCTGCCTCTGTTTCCTCTTCTGTAAAATGGGGATATCAATAGCATTTATTTTTTTTTTTGTAAATAGTATTTTTTCCAATTACATGTAGAGATAGTTTTCAACATTAATTTTTTATAAGATTTTGAGTTTCTAATTTTTTCTCCCTCCATTCCTCTTACCCCTACTCTTCCTACCCCCTCCCCAAGATGGCAAGTAATCTGTTATAGGAATAGCACTTATTTCACAGGGTTGCTGTGAGGGTCAAATGAGGTCACATATAAAGTGCTACTTATGTGCTAACTATTAGTATTATTAATGTTAATTTTATTTTTTCTCCATTATATATGATATGGTCTTGGAAACAGACTGCTTTCTATGGATCAGCCTTGCTTAGTGTGGAGAGGTACATTACATAGGCTGACCACTTCATGATGACTTTGGCCATGGTGACCCATGAAACAAACACAAATACAAAATGGCCCTCAGTCCCATGTGTTTACCTTTTCTGTCATCAGAAATGGTGATAGTGGCAGAAAAAGGAGGCAGAAGGTGCTAAGAATCATGAGGCTTTTAGACTATTAATAAACATTAATTTAATATTTTAATTGTGAGAGCCTGATACAGTTACCGGGGAATAGACAATGTACCAGAGAAATTGAATCATACCAATTTTGGTATTCTTACAACAGGAGACAAAAGGAAAGTTACAGCTAAATAGAAGGATGGCTCATAGGTTCTCCTTCAAAAGGCATTAAAAAAGGACTTGGCACAGTGGATTAAATCACATAAAACCAAAAGCAACAAAAATGTCATTTCATAAGACATTTGGTTATTTGCATTTTAGTGCTCATAATAAGTATTTAAGGAAAGACCACCATGAAGAGAATTGCAGCCTATATGCCAACATCTGTGGAAGAAGATAAGGAGATAGAGAAATTCTGTGAAAAACCCTACTAGGCTTTCCAAATTGAACCAATATGGACCTTATATTTTCTACTTTATTTTTAAAAAGTATTTTTACAAGCATTTATTATCTCTCCCTCTTACTGCCCCCTGATTGGACAATAAAACAAAGAGAAAAATAAAACCCTCATAATACATATAGCATAGCAGAACAAATTCCCACATTGGCCACAAAATATATTTTAGTACTCAGTGGGTGACCGCAATGTAAAAGTGTGAATAAGAGAGTCATTGCAAAAAAAAATATCAGGAAGCAGAGTTCAGACTTAATGAACAAAAGAAGCCAGAAGAGGCCTTACAGACTCGTCAGAAGCTTTACCCATTTACATCATACTCTCTCTCTCTCTCTTTTTTTTTTTTACATCATACTCTCTTAAGGAATACAGTTTGAAATTGCTGGACATGGTCAGTACTGCATAATATCACAAAAAAGAAACAACAGGTTCCTAGAATGGAAGTTATTTCTAAATGACTAAGCACATTTAAACTATTAATTTATCAGAGCAATCATCAAAATTAACCAAATTATGAGAGGATAAAAATAAGATGATGATAGTAGAAAATAAAAATAAGATGATGATAGTAGAAAAACTGTAACTTGATTTAGTTTAATTAGCTGTAGGTGCCAAAAAATGCGAAATAGATATGATTAGACATGACACAGTTTTTATTACCACTTTTTTTCCTCAGTTATTCTCTCTTGAGCCACTTGGGAATATTCTGCTATGATTCCTTTCTCTTTCGAGAATCCACAGGATACTCATGAGATGTTGATTATTTTTCCTTTGTCTTGCAATATTTGGTCTAAGATTTGGACTTATTTAGATGTCTTTGAATCCATCTTCCATTCGTGCTCAAGATTTTTTACTAAGTTTTCATCAATTCAATCTTTGGAAATTTCAGTCTTTTACTCTAAATCCCTCTGTTACTTACTTTCTAATCATTCAATGGCATATGCCCTGAAGACTGGCTCTCAAAGGCATCTCAGCTTCCTCTCACACTGGGGAATTCACTTTTCACTAGTCTCAATCTTTGCCGCAAATGACTTCTGGGAGGGGCAAAAAGGTACATAACTGGCCTCAGCTAGATACCAGTCCTGTTTTCCTCAGGCACGGTGGGACCAACATGCACATACTGGAGTCCAGGCCCATTTACCTCTGTTCCTTAGTTTTCTGGCTTTGTATTATTGTAGTACAGTACATTCTCAGTTACCAAGAAAAGAGCAAGCTTATGTTTTCTTATACCTTTACCTTTTCTCTATGAGGAAGGAAGGACAGAGTTGAGTTCTGTGGCTCATTGTCATAGAATGGTGAGGGTGAGGGCAGGATCAGAGGATGGTGTGCATTGGCAGAGGTGACAGCAGCAGCAGTGGAATGACTGAGTGGATCCCAGAGAACATAAGCCTTTGAGTCCCTTTGTGCAGCCCCGCCGGAGCACAGGAATTGATGGAGAAGCGGGCACTGAGTGAGCATATCAGTGATTAAGGATTAGTCTTCTTGTATGTTAATTCTCCAGATTGTTACCATGTTTTTGGTGTCTTAGCCAGTGGAGACAGCCACAATCAGTTACCCTTTTCACATAATTCTTACGTAGGAGAGAGTTGAAAGGTGATAAGGTTTGAAGGAAATGTCTAATTCTGTCGTGCTGGTCACATGCTGCTATTACCATTTCCTGAAGAAGTTTTAGCTGTGTAAATCATTTACCCCGAGGAGAAGACCTAAAAGGCCTAGAAACCACTTCAGTGAGCAAAAGTTTGATCTCCTTGCCAAGCAAACATATACAGCAGCCAAAAGCAGCACAAGTTCAGAATATTAACTTATTTGTAATGCTTTATGGAAGATGATGGTGGGAGATTACGAGAAAAATCATTGCATGAGAGAGTGAGAAACACTGGAGAGAAAAAACAAGGTTATGGTGAGCTTGGTGACAGACCCAACTAATCAAAATCATGCCAAGAGCATTTAAGGATGAAACTCAAAAAAGGGCAAAAAGTGGATGAAAAATTCAAAGATCTCTTAAGGTTTTTATAGTAAATTCTTTTCTGCATTAATGACTTTGGAGCTACCATGTTTTAACTCAGACCTCAAAGTCTTTAATGTACTCTATAAATAAATAGAAATGACCCTAAAGAAAACAAAGATGAGAAGAGCAACTGGACTAGAGCAAGTAATATACACATTTGGTTTGGGGATGGCAAATTTTTGAAATAGTTCATCTATTATCAAGATATCTGAAGTAGAGGTGGGGATACCAAAAGCTTGGGGAAAAAAATCACATGCCTTTTTCTTAAAGAGAAAGGTGATGAAGACAATGTTGATAACCATTTACTGATGTGTTTAGTTTACCAGCTCTCTAAAATCTTTGATGAGTGGACAATGAGAGAACAGGCAGATTTTCACAATATTTACCATCACGTAGTTGACCGAAAAGTGCTGAGAATAAAATTAAAATTTTAAATTAAATTAAAAAAATTAAAAAGTGCAGAGGATAAAAATAAAAAAATATTGTTTGGAGATTTTTTTTAAACTGGATTTAAGATTTTAATGGTTTAGAAAGCTTCCACTGAGGAATTTTCATGCAGATTAGCACCCTCTCTGTGACTAAGGGACTTAATGTTGTCTTGGGCTATTGAGCAGTTAAGTGATTTGCTAGGCAGGGGTGAGGAATCCACATCCTTGAGGCCACATGTGGCCCTCTAGGTCCTGAACTATGGCCTTTTAACTGAATCCAATCTTCACAGAAGAAATCTGCTTTATAAAAGGATTTGTTTGGTAAAACTTGGATTCAGTCAAAAGACTGCACCCAAGATCTAGAAGGCCTTGAGGCCACAGGTTCCCCACCCCTGTCGGAGGGTCACAGACAATATATGTCAGGGATAGGACCTGAATCTAGGTCTTCTTGACTCTGAGGCTGACCCTCCACTATTTCATTTTGCAGGATTGGTGAGTGATAATTATAATAATCACACCTGACATTTATGTGGTACTTTGATGTTTACAAAGGACCAACATGAGACATTATCTCGTTTAAGCCTCATACTAACCCAACAAGGTAGGTGATGTAGGTGTTATTGTCCTCATTTTATAGATGAGGAAGGTGAGGCTCAGAGTGGTTCAGTAATGTGCTCATGGTCACATGGCACATTAAGACTTGGAATTTGGACCCAAGTCTTCTGGACTCACATCCAACACTGTGCTGTCTTGCAATAAGAAAGCATTTGATACAGCAGAGCCAAATGCTACATAAAAGACTCTCTTTCACTGAGGTGTCTTCCTTACATATCTTGAATCCCTTCAAGAGTTACTGACAGATATGACAGCAAAGATAACCTTGATCAACAGAGATATATGCTCATAAATGAAAAGTGTTTGGCACCATCATATAAGATGTCCAACACAGAATCCAAATGGAAGAGGGATTCTCTGTGGACAGAAGATTGTCCAGATATTCCTATTTGTGAATAACATATTATTGATTCCATCAAGCTTCAGATCATTGCAGAGCTTCCTAAATAAGATCCATAATCATACAAAAGAGTCAGCCTAAATATCCACAGGGGAAAAATGAAGTTTTTTGAACAACAGTTATTGTTAATGCTACGTTAAATATTTGGATGGACATCCCTTAGGGCTAATTCAGCAGTATATAAATCTTCAATAGGATGCTGCAGATAGATAATGAACTATTCTCTGAATTAAGTGGAGAAAGATAGTGGGCTGGATTGAATATAGGAAATTGTGTATTGCTTTTAATTATTCCAAGATTTTCATCAAAACAAAGACCCATTTTTAAATACAATATTCCTCCAATCATACTGTGTAGCTGTAAACCAGAGAATACCTGCCTTATTTTTTTCTTTTTTTTTTGTTTATTATGGTAATTTTTATTTATTTTTTTTTGTTTTCAACATTTACTTCCACAAGATTTAGAGTTCCAAATTTTCACCCCATCTTGCCCCTCCCCCCACCCCAAGATGGCATGCATTCTGAATACCCCTACCCTTAGTCTGCCTTCTCTTCTATCTCTTCCCTCTTCTTTTATCTCCTTCCCCTTCAATTTTCCTGTAGGGCAGGATGGATTTCTGTACCCCATTTCCAGTTGCATGTGAAAACATTTTTTTAAACATGTGTTTTTAAAACTTTGGGTTCCAAATTTTCTCCCTTCCTCCCTCCCCACCCACCCTCATTGATAAGGTAAGCAACTAAATATAGGTTATATATGTGCAGTTATGCAAAACACTTCCATAGTAGACATGCTGTGAAAAACTATTTCCCTTAATCCTATCCCCCCCAGTTATTCTATTCTTTCTTTTGACCCTGACCCTCCTCAGAAGTACTTGCTTCTGATTACCCCCTTTCCCAATCTGCCCTCCTCTCTATCATCCCCCTACTCCCTTGTCCCCTTCCCCCCCCATTTTCCTGTAGGGTAAGACAGATTTTCATACCTGATTGAGTGTGTATGTTATTCCCTCCTTATGTCAAATTCTATGAGAATAAGATTCATTCATTCCCTCTCACCTTCCCCCATTTCCCCTCTACTGTAAGAGCCTTTTCTTTTCTGTTTTTTTTCTTGAGATAATTTACCCTGTTCTACCTCTCCCTTTCTCCTTCTCCTAGTATAATCCTCTCTCACCCCTTAATTTTATTCTCCAGATATGACCCCTTCATTTTCAACTCACCCTGTACCCTCTATCTATCTCTCTATCTCTCTATCTATCTATCTATCTATCTATCTATCTACCTACCTATCTATATCTATATCTGTATCTATATCTAAGTACATATAATTTTTTCCCCTCCAACTATCCTAATACTGACAAAGGTCTCATGAGTTACAAATATCATCTTTCCATGCAGGAATGTAAACAGTTCAACCTTAATAAGTCTCTTATGATTTTCTCTTTTCTGTTTACCTCTTCATGTTCCACTTGAGTCTTGTATTTGAAAATCAAATTTTCTATTCAGCTTTGGTCTTTTCATGAAGAATGCTTGAAAGTCCTCTATTTCACTGAAGGACCATTTTTTCCCCTGCAGGATTATACTCAGTTTTGCTGGGTATGTGGTTCTTGGTTGTAATCCTGTCTCCTTTGCCCTCCGGAATATTATATTCTATGCCCTGCGGTCCCTTAATGTAGAAGCAGCTAAATCTTGTGTTATCCTGATTGTGTTTCCACAATACTTGAATTGTTTCTTTCTGGCTGCTTGTAATATTTTCTCCTTGACCTGGGAACTTTGGAATTTGGCTACAATATTCCTAGGAGTTTTCCTTTGGGGATCTCTTTCAGGAGGAGATTGGTGGAATCTTTCCATTTCTATTTTGCCCTCTGGTTCTAAAATATCAGGGCAGTTTTCCTGGATAATTTCTTGAAAGATGATGTCTAGGCTCTTTTTTTGATCATGGCTTTCAGATAGTCCAATAATGTTTAAATTTTCTCTCCTGGATCTATTTTCCAGGTCGGTTGTTTTTCCAGTGAGATATTTCACATTGTTTTCTAATTTTTCATTCTTTTGGATTTGTTTTACAGTGTCTTGATTTCTCATCAAGTCACTAGCTTCCAATTGCTCTATTCTAATTTTTAAGGAAGTATTTTCTTCAGTAATCTTTTGGACTTCCTTTTCCATTTGTCCAATATTGCTTTTTAGGGCATTCTTCTCCTCATTGGCTTTTTGGACCTCTTTTGCCATTTGGGTTAGGCTATTTTTTAAGGTGTTATTTTCTGCAGTATTTTTTGGGTCTCCTTTAGCAAGCTGTTGACTTGTTTTTCATGATTTTCTTGCAAAACTCTCAGGTTTTCCTCTACTTCTCTTACTTGCTTCTCAAAATCCCTTTTGAACTCTTCCAAGGCCTGGGACTGATTCATGTTCTTCTTGGAGGCTTTGGGTTTAGGAGCTTTGGCTTCGTTGCCGCCTTCTTGTTTTGATCTTCTGTGTCACCAAAGTAAGATAATATAGTCTGACTCTTTTTGCGCTGCTTACTCATAATCCCGGCCAATTACTTGAGTTTTAAACTGTTTGTTAAGGTAAAATTCTGTTTCCAATGTGGAGAATGTACTGTCCCAAGCTTTGGGGGTTTGTACAGCTGTTTTCAGAGATACTTCTAGGGACCTGAAAATTTTGAGTCCTTCCAAGGTGCTGTGATAAGGGGCGAGGTGTTTTCTCTCCTCTGCCACAACAAGCTTCACCACGCCAGTGCTGCTCCTTGCCCCAGGACCACTCCTCAGAACTGTGACCCAGATCCAAGCACTGGTAAAGCAAGAGATTCCTGCCTCAGCACTGGCAAAGAGATCCCTGCAATCCCCCTCTGATCAGCCACTCAATTCCCCCTCAGTCTGTGGGCCTGAAGCTCAGGAGGCAGCCGCAGCCCTGGGGGCGGCTGAGACCTAGCTTCTTCTCTCACCGCAGTCACAGACTTTTCCCACTGACCTTCTAAGCTGTCTTTGGTGTTTGTGGATTGAGAAGTCTGGAAGCCACCACAGCTGCCTGTGATTCAGTCCTCTGAGGCCTGCTTCAGGGTTGCTGTGGCCTGCGCGCCCACGCCGAACTGTGCTCCTCTTCCAACCTGACGCGATATACCTTTCTGATCAACCATCCAGGCTGTCTTTGTCTGGAAATTTGTTTCACTCTGTCTTTTTGTGGGTTCTGCTGCTTTAGAATTTGTTTAGAGCCATTTTTATAGGTATTTGGAAGAGTTTGGGGGGAGAGCTCAGGCAAGTTACTGCTTTCCCTTCCATCTTGGCTCCGCCCCCCCTTATTTTCTAAAAAAATGAAAGTTGTGTGTCACCCAGATGGCAATAGGGAAGCCCCATTTTGGGGCATGAATAGGCTGGAGTATATTACTAATGCATAGAAGAAGTGACATAAGATAAATCATCAGACAGATCTATGACTAAAAAATGAGATGGCCTGCTTTTGCAGTTAAAGTGAAGGATGTTCATTGGTATCCATGCAATGTCAAGGTAAAGGGCTCCAGCATGTTGGGTGGATCCCTTGTGGAAGACTTATGAAAGGTCATGGATGATAATTGTACTGGTTGGGAATGGGTAGATGGGTTGTGAACTATCTCTTTGGAGGGAATGACCAATAGAATTATTGAAGGATGTATGACTTAAAAAACAACGCAACTTTTTAGCTCTGGTTTGGTGTGATTGCTTTCACATCATTGCCATTTTGTTCCACTTTTATTTCTAAAACATAAATATTTCTTGGATCTGTGGTTTCAGTTGTGTGTGTATGCTTCCAACAGCACCTATTATAATTGATCCATGTCTTCTAATCCCACTTAACTCTTGTTCCAATCCCTCTTGTAAATCCTTCACAGCAGTCCACCCACTTTTCTCTAGACTTCCTATAGATCTTTTGACATTACATAGTTTTGAATGGAGCAAGCAGGCTGTCATTCAGATATTTTATTCTCTTGCTTTATGACTGGGCCTGTTCCCTTTCTGGTCAGATGTTTCTTTGATAGATTAAGACTCTTTTTGTAATACTTCCCACCATGGAACCACTTATTGTAACATACAAAAACAGTTCCTAATAAAATAACCAATACTATGTCTGACCATGCTTGAAACAGCATGTGCAAGATTCTTTATCTGTAATCTCACTCCTGAGAGGAAGGAATGTCTTTTATTATCTGTCCTCTGAAATCAAGATCGGTCCTTTTTTGTACCACTCTTTTGCACACAGTGTTTGGAAATCTGTGATAGCCTTTTTTTTTTTCTTTGCCTACCATGCATCTCTCCAATGCTCCTTTGAGTGCCCCATGATTTCTTTCCCTTGGAAGATGGGTCAGTCCAATATTTTCAGCCTTATAGCATCTCTAGAAGAATTTTGGTGTTAAAAAGAGAGATTTTAGTTATGGAGACAACATTGGTGTTGCATAATTTCCTGATGCTCCCAATATCCCACTCTCTTTTTTTCCTATTCAATTCTAGTCTCAGTTTATTGTCTTCAATGTCTTTCCAAAATGTATGTGCTTTTGAACCAATTCTATGGGCACAAATATGAAATGGTTTTAGTTTGTTTCACAAGTTGAATAAAATACTTTTTGTGATCATGAGCAGGCCACTTAACTTTTGGTCCTATATTATCTCATATGTAAAATGAGGAGATTGGACTTAAATAGCTTCTAAAATCTCATTTAGCTCTAAATCTATGTTCCTAATATGAATCCACTGAGGTACAATTAACATACCTTAGCACCTTAAAGATCCATGATTTTGTCGGTATGTGGATTTCTTCTAGCACACTGATCACAACTCATCCATTCTTTCGTAGAATTCTAGACTGCTGTAATGTGGTGAGGTTTGGTGACGAAGCTTTCTGTTCTAAGCTAGGCTGATCCTTGCATCATAGCCACAACCTTTCTGTCTGGGTGTAGAAACTGTGAAACTCTTCTCATAGACATATGCTTCTATTTAGTGCATTTCATGGTCTTGTGAGCTTGGTTTTGTGAACTTTGGCTATGGTGCATCTTAGCTTATACCCAACAACTCTAACTTCCACAAGTCTTTCTTTGAAAACATGAATTTGAATTGAGAAGACATAGAAGTAATGGGACTGATTCGGTGTTTAGATGTAACACAGAACACTAGAACCACTGAGTCCAGTGCCTCATATAATGAGGACATAATAAATCCTTTATTGATTATTATGGCTTCATTGTGCCAATTGTGAGCATTTCAATTAGTTTTTTGCTTACAGGTGAACTTTCCAGTCATTGCAGTCTGGGATCTTGGACAGATCACCGAAGAGAGAGTAGGGCTTTACAATTTGAAAATGTTTTCCCTTTAAAAAAATCTTATTGAAGTTTAGTTGGTTTCAGGAAATTTGGAAAGGGACTTATATTTTATTGATTTATTTGGGTTTATCTCTTTTGTAGATATAGGTCAGTACCTTTTGTTCTCCTCTGTGCTGGTGTTAAGACTCAGAGAGAATGTGCTAAGATTATGTTATATGAACATAGTTAACTGGAGAAAAGAGATAGCAGGAACCATAATTAAAATGTGTTGTTTTTTTTATAGACTTTACAGTTTACAGAGCACTTTTATGTACACATACTCATTATTTTATCTATCAAATTACACCTCAAGGCATATAGGACAAGTATTTTTATACACATTTGACAGATCAGGTAACAGGCTCAGAAGGCAAGTTACTTGTTCAAGATCACATAGCTAGGGACAAAACTAGGGCAAAACCCCAGATTAAACCCCTCTTCTAATTCCCTTCCTACTTTATTGCTTCACACCTTACAAAACAAACCCTCTTTGGTTTTGTTGTTTTTCAGTTGTGTCTGACTTTTTGTTACCCCATTTGGGGTTTTCTTGGCAAAGATACTAGAGTGGTTTGCTACTTCTTTCTCCAGCTCATTTTATAGATGAAAGAACTGAGGCAAACTGGTTTAAATGACTTACCCAGTGTCACATAGCCGTGAGTGTCTGAGGCCAGATTGGAACTTGGGTCTTCCGGATTCCAGGCCTGGCACTCTATCCATTGTGCTACTGAGCTGTCCCACCCCCCTTCCCCCACCCCAGTTAAGAAATATCAAATTTGGAACTTTATTCTGTTTTGGAATATTTAAATAATATCTGAGCTCTTCTAAATTTCCTTGGAAGCCATTTGCTAAGTCCCTGATAGATGTGTGGCTATATGAAACCTTCAGATGGTATAGTTTGATATTGAATCAGAGATAATTTTGTGTTTGCCTTAAATGTTTGATTTGATAGGTATGTCATAAAAGAGTATTCATTCTTTTTAAAGAAGATTTAAAAAATACCCTACTCAAACACTTTGAAACTTACTTTGACTATTGTGCTATTATTTCTCAATTACAATTTTTGGTTTACACATTTTTTTGCTATGAATTTTCCTAATGGCACAGTTGTTTTCCTTCTCCCCATTCATATTACTCCCAAATCATAGTTGAATATTTCATTCATTGTATGTGAAAATGGTTAGTTAAATCTTTCACTGCATCATGAACAATCTCAGAATAATTTGTTGCCAAATTGATTTTTAAAATGCCCTCAAACAGAAAAAAATGGACTGTCTGTGGGATCTGGGGACACAAGGAGAATGTGCTGCTCTCAACATCACGGGCAGAATGAAAGGAGACAAGTCCAACATGTTTAGATTTGTATGTCACTTGACCAAAATCAGAAAAATTAATTGACTATGGCACTGTTAGCCAACTCTGTTAACCTGCAAAATGAATGTTATTCATTTAGATAGTAGCTCTTCTTTGTAACATTTCTGAGAAAATACACAGTTTATTGCTGTTGACTAGAAAAGTGGCTTTACATTTGTTCTGTTTTCAGTAATTCCTCATACCTTTCAGTTAGAATAGATTTAAAGCAAGAAGGTATCTTCTTTTTCTTGGTGGTGTGCTAAGTTGAAGATCCCTAGGACAATCACATCAATGCCAGGACTGGCAGTTCCATTTGTTGATTACCAAAGTGTATTAGACTCAGGAGAGCACAACATAGCTTTAAAGGTTTCTCTCCTGCAAGCAGTCTCTCATGCATATGTTAAGATCATGCAAATTTCTTTGATAAATGCAACCAGCAAGACAAATCTATTCACTGATCCCCAGATTATTAATGTCAAGCGAGGCAGAAAAGGAGATGTAAAGAGGTCTATGAAATTAAGGATACCACAGATTACACTATGCATGTGCATGCCCAGAACTATATCTAGTTCTCATCTCTTTCCTATATTTTTGGATAACTTTAATTACATTTCCCATGGGCATCCTAAACTAAATGAACAGAACTCATTATCTTTTTCTCCCAATCCTACCCTCTTCTCAACTTCCCTCTTGCTGTTGTGGGCACCTCTGTCCTCCCAGTCATCCAGGTGTCATCCCCATTTCCTCACTTCCTTCGTTTTTCTACATCCCATATTCTTCAGGAGACCTCTCCTAGTCCTTCATCCCTACCTACTAGTACTTTCACTCGGAGATTAGGTTTCATCTACTCTGTATATGTCTTGTATGTATCCAGTTATTTACATATCATCTACCTCATGAGAATTTGAACACAGTGTGAGGATGGGGACTGCTTTTTGCTTTTCTTTGTAATAATCAGTGCTGAGCATACTACCTGGCATTAAGTGCTTATTAAGTCCTTAATAGGGAAGGAAGGAAAAAGCATTTGTTAAATGCCTGCTATGAGGTACTCTACCAAGTGCTGTTTTATAAATATTACCTCATTTGATCCTCACAGCAGCTGTGGATGATCAGTGCTATTATTATCTCCATTTTACAGCTGAGAAAACTGAGACCAGACAGAGGTGAGGTTACTTCCCCGGGGTCACCCAGTGAGTAAGTATCTGAGGATGGAATTGAACTCAGATCTTCCTGACTCCAGGACTAGTGCTCTGTGCCCTAGTGTTACTACTGCTTTACCTAGCTGCCCAATAAAGTCAACAATTAATATTTGTGGATTTAGTACCATTGTGGAGGATGACTTAGCAAGGGTGATGTATGTATACTACCGTCATGGACCTGTGCACAGTTCAAATGGATGAGGGATTTCTTACAGACAGAGAGGTCCTGCAGATGCCACTTTTCATTTTTGCTATTGTGCTGATTGGACCAAGCTTCAGAAAAGCACTGGGCCTTTTTGGAGAGACCAGTAATTACTTAAAAGAGAGGTCAGCTGAACAATCTGATCAGCAGAAATTAAATGACTACAAAACACCCATTAGCTGCTAGACTGTTACATGAAGTTGGCTGGCGGGTTCATTGAGATAGGACATATCTATGACTCTATCTCTTCATATTCGGGGAGGACACTGAAAACGGACAGTGAGTTGAGACCATAATTGCATAAAAAGAATAGAGTAATTTGGACTGTTTTTGAGAAGTTCTGCAGTTTTCAATGATTTCAGGTTGCACCTGGCATAAAGAACTCACTTTTTTAATGCAGATGCTCTCCTGGGGATGCTATATGATTATGAATCTTGGAACACTACACACTCTGAAAAGTCAAAGTTGGGGGTGACCTTGAGAACAATGAATATAGATACATGGTTGGCACATTTTGGTTGTAACTTATTTCCAGAGTCCTTGAAGGCAGGAATAACATCTGCTTAATATGCTTAATATGTGCTTAAGTGTTCATTGTCTGGATAACTAAGTATTGGAATTGGACTAATGAGTTGTTTTTGCTGAGATATCCCAAATAGACTCTAGACTAGTCCTATGCTCAGAATCAGAAGACCTGGGTCTGAGTCCCAACTCTGTATCTTGCTAGCTATGTGACCCTGGTCAAATCACTTCCCTTCGGTGAAATCCATTCTGTCATCTGTAAAGCAGGTTGTGAACACCTCCTGCCCATACCCCTACTTTCAACTGAGTACTTCACTTCTTAATTTACTCAAAAAATTGAAGCCAGTTGATGTGAGCTCTATGTTCTTCCCTTCTCTTAATCTCAAAACCCCATGATATCATTCTCTACTCTCTTCTCTTTTTCCTCAGTTTCTGAAAATAAGGAGGCCTTTTTCCTTGCCAAGTCCAAGCCCTGTATATGTGCCCTTGATCCCACACCCTTCTTTCTTTTCTAGTAGATTGCAATCTCAGTCATCAAGTCTTTTTAATCTTCGCCTTCTCCTTATTGACTGGTGTCCTGTCTTCATGCCTACAATGCACTCCCACCCCATTAGTACCTTGTAGAATATTTTTCATCCAACCTGGAAAGACTTACATGAACTGATGCTGAGTGAAGTGAGCATTGTATACAGTAATAGCAGCATTATGTGATGACCAACTTTGATAGACTTAGCTCTTCTCAGCAATGCAATGATCTAAGACAATTTCCAAAGACCGGATAGATGGGGGGAAATGGAAAATGCTATCCACGTCCAGAGAAAGAACTGTGGAGTCTGAATGCAGATCAAAACATACTATTTCCTCTCTCTCTCTCTCTTTTTTGGTTTCTTCTTTCTCGTTTTTCCTTTTGGTTCTAATTCTTCTTTACAACATGACTAATGTGGAAATATGTTTAATATGATTATACATGTAAGTCTATATCAGATTGCATGCCGTCTTGGGGAGGGGAGATGAGAAGGAGTGGGAGAAAATTTAGAACTCAAAATCTTATAGAAGTCAACGCTGAAAACTAAAAACAATTTTTTTAAAAAATAAAAAATAATATTTTTCCATCATTTATGAAGGAGCTCAAGAACCCCTATGAAGACTTTTCTGATCCCCCCATCTGCTAGTGCCCTCTCTCCCAAACAGCATTCTATTTATCTACTTTGTATCCAGTTGTATTTATTCTCTTTATATTTATTCAGCAATACTGATATACACCTTTCATTAGAATGTAAGCCCTTTGTGAATAGAGGAGATTTCATTTATTGTGCTTGTATCCCCTATCACTTAGCCTCGCACATAGTAGGTGTCTAATAAGTGTCTATTGATTGGTTAAAGGGATTTGGGTTAGATATTTTTTAAGTGGAAAGAGCAGTGGATTTAGGAACAGAGGATTCAGATTCAAATCCATCATGACCTTGGGCGAGACACTTAATGTCTCTAGGCCTTAGTCTGTGAAATGAGGGACTTGTACAAGCTGGTTGTTAAGGTCTCTTACAGTTCTAAATCTATGATCTTAGGTTTCTTTTCACTCTAACAGTCCATTATTCTTGATTTTACTTCTGGGGCCAGCAATAAAAATGGCTTCTTGGTATATATATATATATACACTATGAAAAATTGCCTCACTTGTTAAAGCATGGTAAAAATCATGTTTGTATAGCTCCCTCTTTAGGCCATTATTATATATTTTAGGTTAAGGAATTACTGATTTGAATGTATGAACGAGCTGAGGGTTTCTTTCTTTGAACCATAAAAACATTTTGGATAATTTCTCTCCATTCTCACGTGTTCACATATATTCACACATAGTAATTGTAGCTATTTTTGATATGGTAATTGGGTTAGATTGTCAGGGCTACATACTTGGAATTCAGTTTTACAGACCTGGTAGATAGATTTGTGAATTGCAGTTGGATGGTCAATAATTATTCAAGGCTGTTGGAGAATGAGAGAATTAGATTTTATTTGTGCCGTAACATTGGTGTTACCACATTTGACCCCTACGATTTTTTAAAAAAGTTTCATAATATGTCTGCAGCAGGAGTTACGATACCAAAGGTTTTTGGGGAGGGTGGAGAAGGGGAGAGCTTTCTGCTTTGGTTGGATTTTTGTCTTTAATATTCATGTTAACTGAATGTTGTTCTTTTTATAATGTCCCTTGAGGCCCGTGAGAGTTCTTTTAAACCTACAAGTACTCAAAATGAAATTATTTGGAATCGTAAATGTTTTCCCAGAAATTGTGGGTTTTAAAAGTTTTTCTTGGGCTTTATTCCAATCATTTAGGCTTAGTTCAAGATTATGATATGCTATAATGTAGCAGATAGAATTAGGGAAGCATATGGCTTTCCAATTTTCTAATAGCAGAACCTTCTTATAAAAATGACAACATTGAAACAAACACAGCTCTGCTTCTTGCTACTCCAAGAACCCTCTTGTACCTCAGATATCATGAAGCTACTAGTGTTGCTCTCAAATGTTAGTATTGCATTTTTAGTTCCAATGTGAAATATATTTAGAAGTTAATTTCCCTTCTGCAAGATAGTAAAGATTTATTAGTTTGTGTTTGCAATAGAGAAATGAGAAATTAAAAAAAGTTAACAGTCTCATATTGTAAAGTAAATAACAAGCCATCAACATCTATCTTGGTCTTTTCTTAAAATAGAATTCATCTTTGTAGTGTCTAAGGCAGTTCATTCTCAAGTTTATATGACATTTTTGATATTTGGGAATTTTGGAGTAGAATACTTACACTGTATGATTTGGAGTAAATGCTAACTAGTGCAGGTCATAAATTTCTTTCCAGGCTGAGTTACATTGAAATAAAAGTCCTCCAAATGCAATTAATAGGAGCTCTCAGGCAGAACCAAGTAGGATCATAGTGGTTTTTTTTCCTTTAAAAATTCCAAGAACATTTTGGAAAAACACACTTAAGCCTTCTACAGCACCACCTCCCTGGGTTTAGGCCTGTGCGAATTACAATAAAATGTCATTATTATTTTTTACACCTCTGTTGAGTCTCTCCCATCTCCAAGCAAAGAGGGAAAGCCGGTTCATTGTTTTTGTTCTATAGCCACAGAAAATGATGACCTGAGCACTGACCAGAGAGTGCTGAGGCCAAAATGCCTAGCAAATTGATGTGACAAATCAGTTGCCTTAGAAAATGGTTGAATTTAAGTATTCAGGACCATGCAAGACAACCACCCACCTGCACGGAAACTAGCCTGGAAAAATTGGTATTCAGTTTGTCAACTTGGATTGTGTTTGTGTTTTTTCCTATGTTATTCCTAAAATGTGGGGAAAAGAGAAAAGCCACCCACAGGGTTATATTTAGGTTATTTCTAGTTCATTACTCACAATATCACATCCCCTAAGTCTTGTGGGAAGAATATTTGGAAAGGTTCCCTTGCAAAAAATGGCCAAAGCCCTGGATTTTCATGTAGCAGTTTCGGGTCTGCATTTGTAAATGGTTTTGGCTGTTATAAGCTCTAGTCCATAAACTTGCTGATAAAATATTCTAATGAGTGCCAAAAGGAGGTCTGCTGTATTGCTACTTTCCCTGTATTAGTGGGATGCTAATTTTGAATTTTTATCCCCCCTTAAGAATTAGGGAAAAATGGAATTCACTACCAGATTTTTAATGCAACCAGGTGGGTTTTTTTTTTAAAGTTCTTTCAAGGCTTCTTTCAGGGCTCTGGAGCGCTAAACTATACAAACTGTAGCATTGAGATGTACAAGATGTGGCAGGGGTGGATGGACAGCCATTCATCTGAAAAAAATCTGGGTTTTTTTTAGTGGATTGTAAGCTCAGTATGAGCTGACAGGGCACTCTTACAGTTAAGAAAACTGATGAAAACCCAGGCTGCATCAAGAGAAGCAAAGATCCTCATTTTGGCTCAGTGTGGGGAAAAACTTCCTAATAACCTGAGCTGTCCGAAGACAGATTGATCTGTGTAGAGAAGTGGTGAGTTCCCCTTCCTCAGAAAGCTTCAAGCGGTTTGCCATTTCCTTTTCCAGTTCATTTTACAAATGAAGAAACTGAGACAAACAGGGCTAAGTGACTTGCCAAGGATCCATAGCTAACCAGTGCCTGAGGCCAGATTTGAACTCGGGGAGAGGAGTCTTTCTGACTCCAGGCGTGCCCTAATGGTATTATCGTAGAGTGCTCTGAATCACATCTAGAGTACTCTGTTCAGTTCTTGGTGCCATATTTTGGGAAAGGCATTGATAAGCTGCACAGTACCCAGAGTAGGATGATTGATGCTCAAGTTCATGCCATATGAGGACTGTTTGAAGGACTTGGGAGATTTAGGCTGGAGAAGAGCAGAGAAGAGCATAAAGAGACCTTAGGAGTCATTTTATCCCATATCCTCATATTACAAAGGAGGAAACTGAACACTAGAGGGGTGGTTAGTTGCCCAAGTTAATTTAGGGAGTAGCTATCAGAGGTGGAATTCAAAACCAGGTTTTCTGGCTCCAAAATTGAGTGATCTTTCCATTATACTCTGGTATGAAGGGCATTTCTGTGGAGGGTAAAGAGTAAGTGATTTGCCGAATTTTGCTCAGGGACCTGGAATATATCTGTTGCAGGTTATTTTGCTGGATTTGGGGAGTTTTACTATTGGCACAGCTGGGTTTATTTCAAACTCTTTTTGTGCTCTTCCTTTGCAAAATAATGTATGTATACAATGCCTTCTTTTCCAATTGAAGTATGTCAGAGATGAATTCTCCTATATACCAGGGGAAGGTGACCATGCTGCCAATAAGGTAGGTATCAGCTTAGCATATATACACATATATACATACATATAATGTAATATACACAATATACCATAATATAATATAGTAACTATATATGTAACAAATTATATGTCTGTGTGTATATATGTATGTATATGTATGTGTGTGTATGCATGTATACACACATACATACACACACACTCACACTCTTTGGCTATAAAACTTATCATGTTAGCTAAGCTCATGGTAACTTTCAACTGAATCATCATCTGACCCGGTCAACATTAGGATCACGTGTAATGCAGCCTCAGAAAAAAAATTAAATCACTATAGGTGTAGGAAGTTTTACTACTGCTTGGAAAGACCCAAATTTGGCTGCTATAGATTTGAAATCTATTTATCTTTTAGTGTTTTGGGTTTCTACTGATTCTATGGTGAGCATGATGGAATCTTTTAAATGTATTAAATACCTGCTGTGTGCAAAACCCTGTAAACAGGTCCTTAGGGAAGATTGAAAATGTTTAGATAATATATGGACCTTACCCTTATAGTCAGGTAACTTACCTAATAGTCATATAACCTGGATAAGTATACTAGAGAAATGCAGAGCAAAGTACTTTGGTACCTGAGACAATAATTGTAAAGCATTTATCACAGTGCCTGGCACATAATAAGTGCTACATAAACGTTAGCTATTATTATTAGCTATTATCCTCCCATCTATTGAGATTTTATATTCCTACTCTCTTTTACTTTCTCTCTCTCCGTGATATTGAGCCCCTCCCCCCACTTGCCTAAGAACAAATACCTTCCCCAACCCTAGCTGTCTGCTTCCTCATTCCCATCCACTTTAACCTTCTTCCCTCTTTTCTGCCACAGTCTCTTATTCTAGCCCTTCTCTCTGCCTTCTGGAACACCCACTCCATAATCAACAAGCTTCTGTTCATTTTAGACTCTTTCCCATCTCACCACTTCCATCTTCTAGTGTTCACCAGACCTGGGCTTCTTCCAGGTGACACTATATCCCTGGCTATTCTTTCTAGTACTCTTTACATCTTATCTAATACTCCTGACTCACTGGTTATGGTGGGGAATTGGAATATTCCTTGCCTTCTTACTGCTACTTCTAGACTGTCCATCTACTGCTACAATTCAGGAAACTTTCCTCTTCTGATCTTTGCTCTATTCAAATTTATCACCCAGTATAGATCCTGGTGACCACTCTCTAAACCTTCCTCCCTTAATATTTTACTTAATTTCTCTTTGACTTTGGTATCTGGCTCATAGTATCTTTTTCTACCTGTATGCCTAATCGTGTACTAGGGGACTTCAGCATTCACAATAATATTCCTTCAAAAACTCTAAATGCTCAGATTTTCAGTCTACTCAATTCTTATGTTCTATTCCTCCACCTCAGCTATACACAGGAATGGTCTTGTCCTTGATCTGGCTGTCACCCATCTACTTGTTCCAGAGCTCTGAAATTCCTTTGTCTTACATAATCTTTTATCATTCCATCTCTCCTTAAGCCTTACTATTCTGAAACCTATTCTTTATTCTCACCATGACCTCCAATCCCTCCATTCTTAGGCAACTTGCACATAATTGTTTGCAATGGCAGTTATGAAAGTGCCACCTGTGCTCCTAAGGTCTTGAGTTTCTTGCCCAGACTTTATAATCCCAACTAATGATTTCTCGATGTCACTTGATCTTATAATTTGTATCTGCACAATTCATTGGAGATGGATAATACTCACCAGGTTTGATGCGACTGGGTGTTTCTCTGTCACATAAATCATATAGTCTCTTTCTTCGTTTTATAGTTAAGGAAACCAAGACACAGAAAGGTTAAAAGACTTACCTCATGTCATAAGAGAACCTTTGACTTCAAAGTACTCACTGACTCAGGGTTGTCATCACAAATATTTAACATGGTCTTGTGCTGTAATAAAATAATGTCTTCAAATCCTACTAAGCAGTATAGGTTCCTTAATAACTCCTAGCATAGGACCGTTTGAGTTCTTGTGTCATTAAAACTTTTTTCTGTCTTCCATTGTCAGGTGTTGGCAGTCAGGTCTTGTTTCTGCTAGTGTGATTGCTTTTAGCTGTCCCTTTGTTTTTTTGTAATTTTCTGCTTCTAATCTGCTACAGACTAGGAATCAAAGCATCAGGAGTGTTCAAATAGTACGTAAAGTAAGAGGTAATGGGTAATGAGTAAAGCAATCCTATGATAAAGGGCATGAGCTTTAGCGCTTGGACTTTACGGCATTTCCTTTATCTCTTCAGAGGTCCTTGTGTTGTTTGTGCTTAATTCCTGGTTCCTAGCTGTGTTTCACACAGGTGAGTTATTATTATTATTTACTAGTACGTATTCTCTCACACATTGAACATGACAATACAATCACTAGAAAAAATATAATATCCTCAGAATGAAAGGTTTCTGATTTATAAATTACTACCATGCGTTTGAGTAAGTGTGAATTAATTCGTGGTCTCTATAAACCCTGAATGAACTGATAAAATCCTATTTCTGAAATGGTATGTCAGAGAGTCACAGAACTGAAGGATCCTTAAAAATAATGTTGTCCAACCATCTTATTTTGCAGCTAAGGAACATGTGGTTCACAGAGGTTAAACTATGTCCCAAGAAAATGTCACTTAGGGCTGAACTGAGACTAGAACCTAAGTCTTTCAGTTTCCGGTCTAGCACTCTTTCAGTGATAACTAATGATGAGGATGATGATGATAGTTAGCATTGATATAGAGGTATGAGGTGTGTAAAACACTTTAATGATAACAGCTAACATTTATTATGTGCCAGGAACTTTATAATTGTTATCTCATTTGATCCATACAAGAACCCTGGAAGGTAGGGCTGTTATCACCCCTCCTCCCCATTTTATAGATTAGAAAATGGAGGCAATCAGAGTTTAAGTGACTTGGCCAGGGTCATACAGCTAGTAAGTGCCTGATACTGGATCTGAACTGAGGTGTTCCTGACTCCAGGCCCCAAAACTCTATCTACTGTGTGACCTAGCTGCCCACTTAAAAAAAAATTGTTCCATTTGATCCTCACAACAGCCTTCAGAGAAGGTTGCTATTATTATCCCCATTTTACAGATGAGGCAAATGAAGCAGACAGAGGTTAAGAAACTTGCCCAAGTTTGAACAGCTAGCAAATTTCTGAGGCCAGGTTTGAACCCCAGCCTTCCTGATTCCAAGTCCAGCGCTCTTTATTACCTTCCAAATAGAAGGAGACATTGGATGGTGGTAATTTTTACTAAGTTACAGTCATGCCCATGAGACTCAGGCAGAAAAGCCAATCATATCTTTACTACCATCGTGTGGCTTTCTATTGTACATCTCTGAGTTTATTATTTCTCTGCTTTTATTTAATTTGGGTTTATTTTGTGGGCAGTTTAGTAAATGTAACATACGAAGGGGTCTTGAAGGAAGAATTGCCACCTGGGCTATTTTCTGAATGGCAGCAATCTAGAGCTGTCACGGTGAGTCTGTGTTTACATGTTTTTAAGCTCTGGTTTTCAGGATTTGTGACTCTCCTTGGAGGAATTTGGTATTCAAAAGTCGATAAGTAGATTACATTGATCTGTAATGTAGGGTTGTCACCATGACAGATGGAATACCGACTATTTCAGAACAGTGTGTTAGGGGGAAAGAAAACCCAAGAGGACTGAAATTGCTCATGCTAATGATGCTCAGAGCCACAAGAATACAACACTGCACAGTCTTTTGAGGCTGCAGTACCTTAACTTTTTAAAAAGCTATACACTTTATATAGTGATGCTGACTACGAGGAAAGGAAGAAGCACTTGTTTAAAAAAAAATATTCCAGCTGTCACTGATTAGATCCTTACGCACCAGCTTGTTTTAGCGCAGGGCTTCTTAAACTTTTTCCACTTGTGACCCCTTTTTGCCTGAGAAATTTTTACATGACCCCAGGTATATTGGTATATAAAACAGGTATACAAATCAAACATTTGCTGATAATAAATCCTAAAGAAATTTATTTTAAAACAATTCTTTGGTATGCACATAATTTTACCATTTATTAAAGATGAAAGTGAATTGGCATACTAATGAGATGGATTTGCTTGTTTATTTTTACATAAAGAGTTAAATCTTGGAAGAATATTTGATACTGCAGGATATAGAGCATCTTCAGCATTTTCAGAGTTGATTGATATTTTGATTTTAATGCTGTGTTTAGAACCAAGGCTGCAGTGAAATGGTTTGATGCAACATCAAG
Organism: Vombatus ursinus; assembly: GCF_900497805.2. Taxonomy (NCBI): domain Eukaryota; kingdom Metazoa; phylum Chordata; class Mammalia; order Diprotodontia; family Vombatidae; genus Vombatus; species Vombatus ursinus. Next base: position 12,624,301 of record NW_020945237.1, on the reverse strand, counting down.
AAACACCTTGGATTCATTACATGTTTGATTTTGAATTAATTTTTGGTCGTTGCACCTTCAGAAGAAGGGCAGCTAAGTGGTGCAGGTCTAGAGTGGTAAGCCCTATAGTCATAAAGACTCATCTTCCTGAGTTCAAATCTGGCCTCAGACACTAACTGTGCAACCTTGGGCAAGTCACTTAACCCTGTTTGCCTCAGTTTCTTCATCTATAAAATAAGCTGGAGAAAGAAATAACAAACCACTCCAGTATCTTTGCTAAGAAAACCACAGTTGGGGTCACAAAGACTCTGAAGCTACTGAAATGACTGGACGACAACAACAGTAGCAAATCTGTATGGAATGATACCTGAAGGCTGCATGTTGATTTAGTTTTAAAATGTAATATTATCTGTGTTTTGTTACATTTCCATTTACTTTGTTAAACATTTCTAAGTTTTATTTTAATTTAGTTCAGGCCCATTTGGGAGTGTAGTGGGCTACACATAAGCTACGGTGCAGTGTGTTTGACATGTCTGATTCAGAGCATTGGTCTTAGTGTTTGACAGCTAGGTGGCAAGGTGGAAATAGTGCTGGGATTGGAGTCAGGAAGATCTGAGGTCAAATCTTGTGTTAGATACTCACTAGCTCTGGGCAAGTCAGCAAATCTGTCAGAGACTCAGTTTCCTCATCTGTAATATGGGGACAATAATAGCACCCATCCCATGAGGTTGTTGTGAGAATCCAGTTATGAGCTGTTGTAAGGAAAGAGCCTTCCAGTTCTCAAAGTTCTATAGAAATATGAAATGTTATTATAGTTAACTTTTCCTCCAAAAGTAAACAAATTCAATGAGTACAGTCCTTTAAACATTTTAAATGCCTTCTCTACATCTCCCCAATCTGATTTAATAGCATTCATAGGCTCAAAAGACACAGAGATAGAAAGGACCTCAGAGGCCGAGGGCATATCTGGGGCATGTCTTTGGGCTGATGGATCGCAGCAAAAATAAGCATTTGACTCAAGTATAAATGTGCATGTTAAAACAGTCATTTCTTATAATTCTTGAAGTATTACTGTATTTCTTCATGATTCCTTGTGGTTTCAGAATAAATTAACCAAAGCATATTTTATTAAAAGAATAACTGCATGTGACTAATTCTATCATATCCCCCCCCAGATAATTCATTTTTCAGTTGTCATTAATGATAAGCTAGTAGCATCTCTGTGAACTCTATTTTATAGACACAGTGATATATTTTTGTTATATAAATTATAGTCATTGTCTTAAAAATATGAGATTGCAAATTTGGGCAGAAAGGGATTAAAACTGTGAAATACATTTCCTTTTCTCCAAGAAAGGCAAATAATTTCCCTCTAAAGTTTAATGGCAGTTTGTAACAACTTGATAGCAAATATAATACAAATAATGTATTATTATTATTATTATTATTATTATCTTTATAACCAGAATTGAAATAGAGCCCCCCCCATTTTAAAAAGAAAAGTACAAAGTAATTGAAAATGTAGATATTTGCTGTTATTTTTTAGCTGCTGAGGAATCTTTTTTTTTCTTTCACATTTTATTCTCAATACTCAGTGTTTTTGGAGAGCAAATAGATGCTGAGGTTATATTTCTCTCTATTTTCAGTTTTTAGTTGTTAGCACTAGTCAGTGTAGGGACAATCATGAAGGCTTTAAGGGAGGATTTATTTCTTTAAAGGAGACAGTATGTTATAATGAAAGCCAGGGATTTGTAGGGTCTGACCTTGGACAAGTCACTATAATTCAGTAAACCTATGTTAAGTACCTATTTTGTGCCCTTCACTGTGCTAAGTGCTAGGGATACATGGACAAAAACATAAGGGTCCCTAGTCTCAAAGACTTGGCATTCTCTACTTTCTCCTCTATAAAGTGAGGGAGTTCACTAGATGACCTTTAAGATCCCTCCTAGCTCACCAGTCCATTGAAATGACATTTTAAGGCTTTTCCTCACTACAATTTGCCAAGCATTTAAGTGGGCAACTCTAGGCCTTCTGTAACTTTCTAGGATTTACTGTAGAGACTTTTGATTCCTTCATCATCCTTCCCTTATTTCCCTAAATTTGAAAGACCCAAAAAACCAAACCAAAACAAAACAAACCAAGACAAACAAAAAAACTCAGTTAATTTACTTTTATTAAGAGAGTAAATGACAGTGGATTGATTTTTTTTTCAAAGTTTGATCTCAAGGAGGAAATTGTGGGAAATTTTGAGAAGCAGAAGGTAAAATTGGAAGAAGAAAGTTGACTTTAGCATTTTAATAAAACATTCTTTAATGAACCTTTTTATCTCAGAAAAAAGAATACTCCTATTTTTCTTCTGGTAATGGTTTTATTTGCATTGAGTGACTGGTTTAAACCAATCTCACAATTTGGCTCCGGGCTTTTTTTCCCAGGTTGATTTCACATGACTCTCCCTCAGGCACTTGACATTCCAATCCAAACTGGCCCACTTGTTGTTCCCAGTATGAGACAGACCCATCTCCTATCTGAGTCTTTGATGAGAGGATCCCATGCCTGGGGTACTCTCACTCCTCACTCCTGCTAGGTAGTATCTATAGCTCCCTTCAAGTCTTAGTTCAGAGGCCTTGTCTGATCTCCCAGGAGTTAGGGTTAATTCTTCCTAACTCATTCCCTCCCAATTATTTGGCATAATTTTCTTTTTTTGTATTTATACATTTTGTAGTTCCTCCACCCCTAGGATATAAGACTCTTAAGGACAGATAACTGTTTCCCTTTTGTGTTTGTATCTTGTGTGCATAACCTGATGCTTTTCAGGATTTCATTGCAGAAACTTAATGAATATTTGTTGAATTGAATTGAATTAAGGGTGATTGGGTTCTATATGAATGACATCAGTTTTGTAGACAGTCTGTTCTCAACTGGCTCTGGAGAACTTTATGTTCTATTCTGTTAAATTTTCCTTTCCAATTTAAGTACTTAGGCTAAAATAATGTGTAAGGCCATTGTATCCAATCTAAAGCCTAAAATCTAATAAAAATCCCTCCCTTCTGCCAAGGTAAATATCGAAAAAGATCTGCAAGGGGTTAGTACTCTTGTTGACTTGAGTTGGAACTGAGTATTCATAACTCATTCTTTTTAGCCATAATTGCCCCCAACCTCACAGAAGATATTAGCATTTGTATTCTAAGGCCTTGCAATTACAATTGCAAAAAACCTCCTTGTGTAGTCCATTGGTATAAATCACATAAATAATGAGGTACCTGCAGTTTAGTTCTGAAAGATCTCTTCACAAATAGAGACAAAACCAGGTAAACTCACCTCCTGGTTTTTCCTCTTGTTTCATGGGAGAATCATTACTAAAGCATATTCAACACTCCTGGTAGGAAGAGAGAGAAGATCTTTTCAACCATTATTATCATTATATCCTTTTGGGCCCAGAATAAGAAGCAAATGGAAGTCTTTAAATGAATAAAAAAGGAAATCCCTTTTGTCCATGTGTGTCTGCACATGCGCCCTCATGCTTGTCGGTGTCTTGATTTTATTAAGGAAGAATTAAGGTTTGAGCAGGGTTCAAGAATTAAGGTTGAACGAGGGGAGCAGCTGTCCCTCTTGAATTGAAAAGTTAAGCATTCAAATAAAAGAGCCAATTATCTTGTTCATTGTATACAGGAAGCAGAGGGGAAGACATCTTGATCTTGGATTTTTATAAGATTGCAGGCTTTCAATATTCTGACAAGGCTGCTTTTAAATTAGCCACTGTTGAGTGCTGCCTTTTGGGCAGGCTGACAACCGGTGAGGAGTCAGGGCACTATTTGGCTGAAAAAAAACAAAACACTCCAAATGGCACCATCAGCTACAGAATATGAAGTATTGCATGGTGAAGATGGTGGCATGACACAGGGAAATAGTGATGTGGAAATGTGCTCTAAATTCTTTGGGGAATGCTTCCCCCTCCCACTATAATTTATTATATTTATTGTGTTATCCTGTACTCATTAGCTTTTTGGTGACAGACAACCTCTGCCTTCAAAGTTAAATCTTTTTAATGAGATGGAGGAGGCAAAGATCTTTGTAGCCATTAAGCATTACATAGCTAGGAGTTGGCATTACTGATGACATTAACAATAGTCAGGATCCAGTTAAGATGCATATTGACACAATTCTATATTATCTTTACTACTTTACTTTCTTAGGAAGCTACCTTTTTTTCTTTTTTTGCATTATTGTGACTTTTGCACTACTTGGGGGGAAAAGTCTCTGCAGGTTTAATTAAATGGTTAATATCTATTCCTTTCATGTGATTTAATTGTCTGAGTATTAGTAAAGACTCCTTAACTGTGAAAGACACTTCTGTCTTTGTTTTTCAAAATTAAAAGTGCAATTTTGATCAAGTACAGTCAACTTAATTTAATTGTCCTTTAGTCAAGAGTAACACAGTCAAACTGCAATGAAAAACTGCATAATTATCTGGTAAATATGGGCTATTTGTTCAGATTGGTTGTCTAGACAGCAGGTCAGCTGGATTCAGCTCCTACATTATATTTAGTCTTTGTTTCTATTCTCTGTCTCCATTTCCAGAGAGAAAGGGTATTGATTTGTCCCTTGAACTGACTGATAGGAAAGTATAAGAATCCACAACACCATAACATCTGTAAATGATCAATAAGTAATGTGAAGATAATTATACATGAATATTTTGGGAGCCCATTCTTGATTAGATAAAAATGATGTTGACACTGATGTAAACTTTAAGAGTTGTGATGTATTTTACATGTTTGATCTCATTTGAGCCTTTCAGTCCTATGAGGTGTGGGTATTTCCTGCATTATTATCCCCCTTTTACAGGTGAGGAAATTGAGACTCAGAGACTTGCCTGTGGTCCCACAGTATTATAAGCTAGATTTGAACCCAAATCTCTGCTGACTACAAGCCCCAAACTCTGAGTTAAGACTGGACTTTCAACTGGGACAGTGGAATAGAGAAGTATCAACTATATACAATTTAATTTTTAGGGCATTGCTTCAAATTGCTTTCTAGAATAGCTGAACTAGCCTATAGCTCCACCAGAAGTGTATTAATGTGCCTATTTTCCCATAGTCTGTCCAACATTTGTCATTTTGCTTTTCTGTCTATTTTTTCTATATGATGGATATGTGTTGGAACTTTAAGGATACTTTTAATTTGTATTTCTCTAATTGATAGTGATGGGGAACATTTTTTCATATGGCTATTGATTTCTTCTATGCCCTCCTTGGAGAATTGCCTGTTTAGATTTTTGACTATTCATCAATTGGGGAATAGCTTTTATTCTTATAAATTTGAATTAGTTCCTTATATATTTTTGAAATGAGATTTTCAGGATTAATCTTTTTTTCCTCCAGTAATACCACTACTAGGTTTATACCTCAGAGAGATCAAAGAAAGAAGAAAAAGATCCATATGTAGAAAAATAAAGTAGCCCTTTTTATGAAAGCAAAGAACTGGAAACTACGAGATTGCCCATCAGTTAGGGAATGACTGAACAAGTTAAGGTATGTGAATATAGTGGAATATTATTATAATGTAAGAAATGATAAAAGGAATGGTTTTGGAGGAATCTAGGAAGACCTATGTTCTGATACAGAGTGAAGTCTTCCTATGTAGAAATCACCTCTACCTCTCTCCCGCCCCATCTCTGTTTTTCTGTGATTTATTCTATATCTCTCTGACATTTTCTGGTTTTGTTTGTGATGATTTTACAAAAGAGCAAGGAGAGTGCTGAAGGCAAAATGGAATCTAATCTGTCAAAATTTTACATTCTCTAGATATTGCTTTTAAATTAATTTCAGTTCAGTTCAGGAGATATGTAGTAATTCATATCCATTGTGTGCAGAGCTATGTTTAATCAGTCAAGCTCCAAGCATTTATTAGTGTCACCTCTGTTAGGCACTGTGTTAGGCACTGAGAATCAACCTTTGCCCTCAAGACACTTACATGGCCAGGTTGCATTGGGAGACATAGAAGTCGATACACAACAGATACAAGGTCATCATGAAATGTTTCATGTAGAAAAAGATGCTTAAACAGTTTTGAAGGAAGTAAGAGATTCTAAGAGCTAGAAATGAGGAGGGATAGGATTTTAGGTACTGGATAAACCTGGTCAAAGGCACAGAAATAGAAAATGGAATATGTATGTATGTCAGAGATAGTAAGTCAGTTGGGCTAGACTATAGGATGTGTGATATGGATTACTGTGTAATAAATCTGGAAATGTAGACTGGAGCTTGATTTTTTTTTTTTTAAGCACTGGGGAGACGCACAAAGTTTAGCTATGACATGAACCTTCCCTTAATGCTTATAGTCTAATATGAAAATATGACACACAAAGAGACTGATTTTCTTCCAGCTCTGTGCTTTCATTGGTTCAGGGAACTCCCTATGGGGAAACTCCATCTACTTATGCAGATTAGTAACTAGTCTGCCACTTATAGTCCTAGAGAGTTCTTGGGTCCCTGGGACCTTAAGTGTCTTCCTACTGTTTTATAGCCACTTTGGGTCAGAGGTGAGATTTGAACTTGGGTCCTTCAGAATCAAAAGCTGTCTATTCCCTATTCTGCTCTTGGAGATGATATTAGACAAAAATGCATGATACATATTTCAGAAAGGTGCAGAGTACCATTTGAGTTGTGTGTTTGGGAAAGCCATTTACCAACAGATAGAATCAGAGGAAATTTTAAAGGCAAGGTACCATTAGAGCTGAGCTTTAATTATTGCATACAAAAGGGTGAGTGCTATAGGGTGATTAGCCCTTAAGAGATTAGGGGAGATTTTAGGAAGCAATTCTGACCCAAGATCTTTTATACTTAGCCTAGTCTTGCTTTTTCTTGGGTGGGCTTGTCTCTTTTTTCCTAACCTCACACTGCTCCAGTCAAAACCCTGAAAATTATGATACAGAAACCTTAAAGTATCATGTAAATGTTAGAGTTATTGCTAAAGATATATCTGGGAAAGTTTGAGTACCAAGCCAAGTTAGATTGCCTTTGGCTAGCTGTATCCCCTAAAAGGGCTGCTGATTAAGAGTGGTGCTGTTATGGAGGCAGTGGGTTGACATGGCAGAAGGAGAAAAGTCATTGGTGTAGAAACTCAGGTTCCTGACAGTTCTTGATGAAGTAGCCAACATATTTCTTTAAAACAAGGTCTAAGGTGAAAATAGGTTTGCTTAGATACGGACTGATTTGTACTCTTTGGCCATAGTATCTAATTGCAAAGCCGAATTTGTCCTCTGGTAACCCAGGAAGTGCATGAGTTTGGATCAGCAGCACTTTCTTCCTTTTCAGGTGGTTGTATGGAGGATAAACTGGAGTGGGGAGAGACATGAGGCAGTGAGACCAATTAGGTTCTTATCATGGCAATATGAGTGAGAGGTGATGAAGGCTTTGGAGGGTAGTAGACCTGTGTGTAGAGTGAAGGGGAGAAATACAGGAAATGTTGTGAATATAGAATTGAAAAGACCTGGCAACTGACTAAATGTGGCATCAGAAGCACTGATGAGTTGAGATGACTTCAGGGTTTGAGTGATGGTGGTGCTTTTGACAGAAATACAGAAATTGAGAAAAGGGGTGACTTGAGGGGTAGGAATGTGAAGATAAAACATTTGTTTTGAACTTATTGAGTTTGAGATATCCAGTGTGAAATATTGAAAGCAGGGCATGTTGGGGGACTAGAGCTTGGGGGAGAGTGTAGCGCTAGATTTATAGAACTGATGGGGTCACTGAGAGAGAATAGAAACTGAAGAGGTCCCAAGAGTGTACCCAGAGGTAAGAAGCAAGAGTATTATGAACCGGTGGAAGAGAGTGAAGTGGAGTAGTCAGATTACTACCAATTGAAAAACTAGAGAAGAAAAAGTGTGCAAGAGTGTATTAAAAGTACAAAGCTTTAATCTTGTCCGTTTTATGTCCTTGGCTATGTCTTTATGAAAACCTTCCCATAAAATATCAACCAGAAGCTAGAGTTCTTAACTTTTTTTATTTTATTTTTATTTATTTCATTAAATATTTCTCAACTACATGTAAAATGTTTCTTAGCAATCATTTAAAAAAATTTTGAGTTTCAAATTCTCTTCCTCCATCCCATCCTCAAACCTCCTTGAGAAGGCAGGCAATTTAATTTTTATTATACATGTGAGGTCATGAAAAACATATTTCTATATTATCCATGCTACAAAATAAAACAAAAAAAGAACCATAAAAATAAAGTAAAAAAGGATGCTTCAATTTACATTCAGAGTTCATCACTTCTCTTTCTAGAGGTAGATAACTTTTTTTTTATCATGGGTCCCTTGGAATTGTTTTGGATCATTGTCTTGATTAAAGTAGCTACATTTTGGGGCGGTTAGGTGGCACAGTGGGTAGAGCACAGGACCGGAGTTCAAATCCTGCCTCAGACCAAACACTTCACACTTACTAGCTGTGTGACCCTGGGCAAGTCACTTAACCCCAATTGCCTTAAAAAAAAGTAGCTACATTTTTCACAGTTGATAATTATTACAGTACTGTTGTTACTTTGTACGATGTTCTGGTGCTGCTTATTTTACCTTGCATCAGTACATATAAGTCTTCCTAGGTTTTTCTGAAACTGCCCTGCTCATTTCTTGTAATACAATAGTATTCCATCAAAATCATATACCACAACTTATTCAATCATTCCCTGATTGATGGGCATCCCCTCAATTTCCATTTCTCTGCCACCCCAAAAAACTGCTATAAATATTTTTGTGCAAATATGTCCTTTCCCCTTTTCTTTAATCTCTTTGAGATACAGACTTAGTAGTGGTATTGCAGGATATATATATATATATATACATATATATATATATATGTATATATATGTGTGTGTGTGTGTGTATACATATATATATGTATATATATTTATATTTATATCCCTTTGGGTGTAGTTCCAAATTGTTCTCCAGAATGGTTGGACTAGTCAGCAATTCCACCAACAGTGCATTAGCATCCCAATTTTTCCACATCCCCTCCAGCATTCGTCATTTTCCTGTTCTGTCATGTTAACCAATCTGACAGGTGTGAGGTGGTGTCTCAGAATTGCTTTAATGTGCATTTCTCATATCAGTATTGATTTAGAGCATTTTTTTCCTGTTACTTTTGATAACTTTGATTTCTTCTGAAAACCATCTGTTCATATCCCTTGACCATTTATCAACCAGGGACTGGCTCTTATATTTATGAATTTGGCTCAGTTCCCTATGTCTTTGAGAAATTTGCTGCAAAATTTCTCCCAGTTTCCTGTTTTCCTTCTAATTTTGGCTTCATTGATTTTGTTTGTGTAAAGCTTTTTAATTTCATGTAATCAGAATTATCTATTTTGCTTCCATAATCTCTATCTTGTTTGGTCAAAAACTTCCACAGGTACATTTTTCCATGCATCTCTAATATACTTACGATATCACCCTTTATGTCTACATCATTTATCTATTTTGACCTTATCTCGGCATATGATGTGAGATGTTGGTCTAGCTTAGTTTCTGCCAAAATTCTTCACAGTTTTTTCAGCAATTCTTGTCAAATGTTGAATTCTTACTCTGAAATCTTAGATCTTTGGGTTTGTCAAACACTAGATTATTATGGTCATTTATTACTGTATATTGTATACCTAATTGATTCCCCTGTTCCGCTACTCTATTTCTTAGCCAGTATCAGATTGTTTTGATGATTACCACTTTGTAATATAGTTTGAAATATGGAACTGGTAGGCCATGTTCTTTCACATTTTTTAAAAAATTTTAATTTATTTTTTTTTTATTTTTAGTTTTCAACATTTACTTCCACAAGATTTTGAGTTCCAAATTTTCACCCCATCTCACCCCTCCCTCCACCCCAAGATGGCATTCACTCTGAATACCCCTTCCCCTAGTCTGCTATCCCTGCTATCTCTCCTGTCCCCTTCCCCTTCTATTTTCCTGTAGGGCAGGATAGATTTCTGTACCCTATTTCCTGTATTTCTTATTTCCCAGTTGCATGTGAAAACATTTTTTTGTAAATATGTGTTTTTTTAAACTTTGGGTTCCAAATTTTCTCCCTTCCTCCCTCCCCACCCACCCTCATTGAAAAGGCAAGCAACTCAATATAGGCTATACTTGTGCAGTTATGCAAAACACTTCCATAGTAGACATGCTGTGAAAAACTAACTCTATTTCCCTGAATCCTACCCCGCCCCCCCATTTATTCTATTCTTTCTTTTGACCCTGTGGTCAAAAGACCCTCCTCAGAAGTATTTGCTTCTGATTACCCCCTTTCCCAATCTGCCCTCCTCTCTATCATCCCCCTACTCTCTTGTCCCCTTCCCCTCCTATTTTCCTGTAGGGTAAGACAGATTTCCATACCCAATTGAGTGTGTATGTTATTGCCCTCCTTCAGTCAAATCCTATGAGAATAAGATTCATTCATTTCCTCTCACCTTCCCCCGGTTCCCCTCCACGTAAGAGCCTTTTCTTTTCTGTTTTTTTTTTGTGAGATAATTTACCCCGTTCTACCTTTCCCTTTCTCCTTCTCCTAGTGTAATCCTCTCTCGCCCCTTAATTTTATTCTCCAAATATGACCCCTTCATCTTCAACTCACCCTGTGCTCTCTCTCTCTCTCTCTCTCTCTCGCTCTCTCTCTCTCTCTATACATACATATAATTTTCCCCTCCAACTACCCTAATACTGACAAAGGTCTCATGAGTTACAAATATCATCTTTCCATGCAGGAATGTAAACAGTTCAACCTTAATAAGTCTCTTATGATTTCTCTTTCCTGTTTACCTCTTCATGTTCCACTTGAGTCTTGTATTGGAAAGTCAAATTTTCTATTCAGCTCTGGTCTTTTCATCAAGAATGCTTGAAAGTCCTCTGTTTCACTGAATGACCATTTTTTCCCCTGAAGAATTATACTCAGTTTTGCTGGGCATGTGATTCTTGGTTGTAATCCTATCTCCTTTGCTCTCTGGAATATTATATTCCATGCCCTGTGGTCCCTTAATGTAGGAGCAGCCAAATCTTGTGTTATCCTGATTGTGTTTCCACAATACTTGAATTGTTTCTTTCTGGCTGCTTGTAATATTTTCTCCTTGACCTGGGAACTCTGGAATTTGGCTACAATATTCCTAGGAGTTTTCCTTTGGGGATCTCTTTCAGGAGGAGATTGGTGGAATCTTTCCATTTCTATTTTGCCCTCTGGTTCTAAAATATCAGGGCAGTTTTCCTGGATAATTTCTTGAAAGATGATGTCTAGGCTCTTTTTTTGATCATGGCTTTCAGATAGTCCAATAATGTTTAAATTCTCTTTCCTGGATCTATTTTCCAGGTCAGTTGTTTTTCCAATGAGATATTTCACATTGTTTTCTAATTTTTCATTCTTTTGGATTTGTTTTACAGTGTCTTGATTTCTAATCAAGTCACTAGCTTCCAATTGCTCTATTCTAATTTTTAAGGAAGTATTTTCTTCAGTAATCTTTTGGACTTCCTTTTCTATTTGTCCGATTTTGCTCTTTAGGGCATTCTTTTCTTCATTGGCTTTTGGGACCTGTTTTGCCATTTGGGTTAGGCTATTTTTTAAGGTGTTATTTTCTTCAGTATTTTTTTGGGGGTCTCCTTTAGCAAGCTGTTAACGTGCTTTTCATGATTTTCTTGCATCACTCTCATTTCTCTTTCCAGTTTTTCCTCTACTTCTCTTACTTGCTTCTCAAAATCCCTTTTGAGCTCTTCCAAGGCCTGGGACTGATTCATATTTTTCTTGGAAGTTTTGGATGTAGGAGCTTTGACTTTGTTTTCTTCTTCTGGTTGTATATTTTGATCTTCTTTGTCACCAAAGTAAGATAATATAGTCTGACTCTTTTTGCGTTGCTTGCTCATGATCCCAACCAATTGCTTGAGTTTTAAACTCTTTGTTAAGGTAAGATTCTGTTTCCAATGTGGAGAGTGTACTGTCCCAAGCTTTGGGGGTTTGTACAGCTGTTTTCAGAGATACTTCTAGGGACCTGAAAAGTGTCAGTTCTTCCAAGGTGCTGTGATAAGGGGCAAGGTGTTTCCTCTCCACCACCACAACAAGCTCCACCATGCCTGCGCTCTTCCTCACCCCAGGACTGCCCCTCAGAACTGTGACCCAGATCCAAGCACCGGTAAAGCAAGAGATTCCTGCCTCAGCCCTGGCAAAGAGATCCTTGCAATCCGCCTCTGTTTAGCCACTCGATTCCCCCTTAGTCTGTGGGCCTGAAGCTCAGGAGGCAGCCGTGGCCCTGGGGGCGGCTGAGACCTAACTCCTTCTCTCACTGCAGTCACAGACTTTTCCCACTGACCTTCTAAGTTGTCTTTGGTGTTCGTGGGTTGAGAAGTCTGGAACCTGCCACAGCTGCCCGTGATTCAGTCCTCTGAGGCCTGCTTCAGGGTCACTGAGGCCTGTGTGCCCACACCGAACTGTGCTCCTCTCCCAGCTCGACACGATATACCTTTCTGATCAGCCATCCAGGTTGTCTTGGGCTGGAAATTTGTTTTACTCTGGTTTTGTTTTTTTTTTTTGTGGGTTCTGCTGCTTTAGAATTTGTTTAGAGCCATTTTTTGTAGGTATTTGGAGGGGTTTGGGGGAGAGCTCTAGCAAGTCACTGCTTTCCCTCCTCCATCTTGGCTCTGCCCCCCCATGTTTTGGTTTTTTTTTTGCATTGATTTCCTTGATATTGTTGACCTTTTATTCTTCCAGATGAATTTGGTTACTGTTTTTTCTAGCTCTGTTAAATAATTCTTTAGTAGTTTTATTGGTGTGACACTAAATAAGTAAATTAACCGAAATAGAATGGTCATTTTTACTATATTGGCTCGGCCTACCCAAGAGCAATTAATATTTCTCTAGTTGTTTAGATCTGTCTTTATTTGTTTGAAAAATGTCTTGTAGTTGCATCATATCATGATGTAATGATAATTAATGGTAGTTTTGTTTCCTCATTTCATTTTTTTATTCCTTCAATTTACGTTTGTTGTTTTATTTCTATAGCTATATAGCATGTCTAATACCATATTGAATGATGGTGATGATAATGAAATCCTTGCTTCACTCCTGATCTTATTGGGAAGACTTTAACTGCGTCCCCAGCACAGATAATGTTTGCTCTTGATTTTAGATAGATACTACTTATCATTTTAAGAAAGGTTCCATTTATTCCTATGTTTCCTAGTGTTTTTCATTGGCATGAATGTTGTATTTTGTCAGAGGATTTTTCTGTGTCTATTGATATAACCATATGTTAAATTTTTGGTAGAATTTACTTGTGAATCTATCTGATCCTAGGGATTTTTATCTTAAGGAGGTCGTTGATGGCTTATTCAATTTCTTTTCTTAAGACGGGTTATGTAAGTATTTTATTTCCTCTTCTCTTAATTTGGGCAGTTCACATTTTTGTAAATATGCATTTCACTTAGATTGTTTGTTTTACTGGCATACAATTGGGCAAAATAACCCTAATAATTTCTTTAATTTCGTCTTCACTGGTGGTGCCTTCACATTTTTCATTTTTGATATTAGTACTTTGGTTTTCTTCTTTTTTCCCCCCAAATTAACCAATGATTTATTTATTTTATTGTTTTTTTCCCCATAAAACCAGAACCTAGTTTTATTTATTAGTTCAATTTTTTTAAATTTTCATTTTTTATTTTCAATGTTGATTTTTTTACTTTTAATTTACTTTAAAATTTTTACTTTTATTAATCCCTCCTTTGATTTTCAGAATTTCTGTTTTGGTGTTTAGGTGAGGATTTCAAATTTGTCCTTTTTCAGTTGCATGCCCAACTTATTGATCTGTTCTTTCTCTCTTTTATTACTGTATTCATTTAGAGATATAAATTTCCCCCTAAGTACTGCTTTGGCTGCATCACAGAAGTTTTGGAATGCTGTCTCATTATTGTTATTCTCTTGAATGTAATTATTGATTGGTTTTATGATTTGTTCTTTGATTAAATTACTTAGTTTCCTGTTAACTTTTAATCTATGCCTCCATAGCCCTTTATTAAATGTAATTTTTATGGTATTATGGTCCCAAAATGGTGCATTTAATATTTCTGCTTTTCTGCGTTTGGTTGTGAGGTTTTTAATGCCCTAATATGTAGTCAGTTTTTGTGAAGGTGCCATGTACAGCTGAGGAAAAGGTATACTCCTTTCTATTCCCATTCACTTTTCTCCAAAGGTCTATCATATCTATCTTTTAAAAAATTCTATTCATTCATTGACTCCTTTCTTATTTATTTTATGGTTAGATTTATCTAGATCTGAGAAGGGAAAGTTGAAGTCCCCCACTAATATAGTTTTACCATCTATTTCCTCCTATAATACATTTAACTTTTTCTTTAAGAATTTCGATACTATACTGTTTGGTGCATATATATTTAGTATTGGCATTACTTCATTTTCTATGATACCTTTTAGCGAGATATAGTTTCCCTGCTTTTAAAATTAGATTTATTTTTGCTTTTGCTCTGAGATCATGATTGCTACCTCTGCTTTTTTTTTATTTACTGCAGCAGAAGCAAAATGGATTCAGCTCCAGCACCTTATTTTAACTCACTGTGTGTCTCTCTGGTGTCTCTCTGTTTTAAGTTGTGGCACTTAGAAAGGTCCAAAAAGACATAATTTCTGGGTAATTTAATAGTTTTATTAATAATGCCAGCATTTTAATAAAGGGATGATCATTTGGCCATCTCTCTTTTAGACCAAAGACAATCATGGCAGTGGGCTCATGGCTTATATGCCCATTGGAAGAGGGCTTATATGCCCAAGAAGAAGAAGAGGCAGTCAATGCTGATTGGTTAACAACTAATGAGAATGAATATTATAATCAGAGGCTGGACCTGAACTTTGATTATGTCATTTACTTCTAAGTTACTCCCAGCCTTGGGCAATCTATTTAAAGAATTTATCCTCACCCAAACTAGAGCAGAGCACAATGGTTTCCCCACCTGCGTCAGGTCTGGTTAGAGAAGGTTAGCTCAACCTTCAGAGACTGAGGTCTTGAAATGAGGAAAACAGAAAAAAGGGAAAATCTGAATCTCCCCAAATCATTGGTTACTAATAATAATTTCTCTCAAAATGTGACCCATTTTATGAGTGAGTTCATCCTATCCACATTTACAGTTATGATTGCTAACTGTGCATATCCCTCCATTCTATTTTCTTCTGTTTAATTTTCTCTTTCTCTTTTTATCCTGCCCCTCCTCTAAAGTCTGTTTTACTTCTAACCATTGCCTTTTTTAATCTGCCCTCCCTTTTATCACCTTCCCTTTCTCTTAGTCCTTTTCCCTCCTACTTCCCTGTTAGGTAAGATAGATTTCTATTACCAGTTGAGTATGTATATGTGTTTTCTGTTTTTGAACCAATTTAGATGTGAGAGAGATTCAAGTATTACCCCCTTGCCGCATTTCCCCTTCCATTGTAAGAGCTAGGGGCAGCTAGGTGGCACAGTGGATAGAGTGAAGGACATGGAGTCAGGAAGACTCAGCTTTCTGAGTTCGAATCTGGCCTCAGACATTTATTAATTTTGTGTAATTCTGGGCAAGTGACTTAATCCTGTTTGCCTCAGTTTTTTCATCTGTAAAGTGAGCTAGACAGGAAAATGGCAAACTACTCCAGTGTCTGTGCCAAATAGGGTCACGAAGAGTTGGATATGATTGAAACACAATTTAACCAAACTCTTCCTTGTATGTCTTTTAAGTGAGATAATTTTCTTGTTCTTTTCTTTTCCTACTCCTTCTCCAAGGGCATCCCTTTTCCTTGACTATCCAATTTTTTTTACATCATCCAAACATATTTGACTCACTCCCACACTGTCTTTCTATGTAGAATTCTTCTAAATTCTCTAATAATTCTTAAAAGATACCTATATTTTTCCCATATAGAAAGACAAACAGTTTAATCTTATTGAGTCCCTTATGATTTTCTTTAGTTTTAACCTTTTTATGCTCCTCTTGCATCTTGTTTGAGAGTCAGATTTTCTATTCATCTCTGGGTTTTTTTTTTTTTAAATCAGGAATGCTTGAAAGTCCTCTATTTCATGAAATGTCCATTTTCCCTCCTTGAAGGCTTATACTCAGTTTAGCTGGGTAAGTTTTTATTGGTTTCAGTCCTACCTCTTTTGCCTTCTCAAATATCATATTTTAAACCCTCCACTTTTTTAATGTGTTACCTGCCAAATCTTGTGTGATCCTAACTGTGGCTCCATGGTATCTAAATCGTTTATTTCTGGTTGTTTGAAGTATTTTCTGTTTGACCTGAGAGCTTAGCAACTTAATATTCCTTGAAGTTTTCATTTTTGGATCTTTTTCAGATGGTGGTTGGTGGATTCTTTCAATTTTTGTTTTATTCCCGGGTTCTAGGGTATTGGGTCAGTTTTTGTTCATTATTTATTGAAATATGATGTGTAGGCTCTTTCTTTGATCATGGTTTTCAGGTAGTCCTATAATTCTTAAATTTTCTCTCTTTTATCTATTTCCCAGGTCTATTGTTTTTCTGATTACATATTTCACATTTTCTTCTATTTTTTCCTTTGTTTTATTATTTATTGGTGTCTCACAGATTCATTAGCTTCTACTTGCTCCTGTTTTTTAAGGAATTATTTTCTTCATTGAGCTTTTGTTGCTCTTTTTCCATTTGGCCAATTCTGCTTTTGTGGAGTTGTTTTCATCAATGAATTTTTGAACCTCTTTTACATTTTGACCAATTCTGTTTTTTTAGTGTTATTTTCTTCAGTATTTTTTTTTGCCTCTTTTACCAAACTGCTAATTGTCTTTACATAGTTTTCTTACTTTTCTCTTGTTTTTTTTTTCCCTAATTTTTTCTCTATCGCTCTTATTTGATTTTGAAAAAAGTTTTTTTTTTGGTCGTTTTTTTTTTTTTGGTGAGGCAATTGGGGTTAAGTGACTTGCCCAGAGTCACCCAGCTAATAACTGTTAAGTGTCTGAGGCTGGATTTGAACTTGGGTCCTCCTGACTCCAGGGCTAGTGCTTTATCCACTGTGCCACCTAGCTGCCCCTGATTTTTAAAATATTTTTTAGCTCTTCTGGGACTCCTTGTTGGGCTTGTGTCCAGTTCCCAGTTTTTTTTCCTTGAGGCTTTGCATGTAGCTGTTTTGACCTCATTGTCTTCTGAGTTTTTGTCTTGATCTTCCCTGTCACCACAGTAGCTTCTTATGGTCAGGTTTTTTTTTTGTTTGTTTGTTTGCTTGTTTTTCCACCCTATTTCTTGATTTTGAACTTTATGATAATGTTGAGTGGGCTCTGTTCCCAGCACGGGGTTGGGAAGGGCTCTGTCTCAAGCTTCAGATTTTTGTTTTGCTGTACTGTTTTCAGAGGTAATTCTGTGGGGTTTGGAAGTTTTTGGTGTTTCATAGGTGGTATGATCTGCTCTCTTGTTCTGTACTCTTACCCAGGAGGTGCCCCTGATCCTATGGGATTGCAATTGATATTGCTTCTCAGGGTCCCTGCTCCCTTTGGACTAGAAGTGATACTTTTCCTCAGGGTCCCTGATCCCTTGTGACCAAAAGTGATATTGCTCCTCAGGGGTCATATTCCCTTTTGACCAAAAGCATTCCTTTCTGCCCTTGAACTATGACCTGGAAATGGTTATAGGCGATGGAGTTGCAGATAGCATCTAGTTCTGCTTCTAGTGGTAACACCGAGTTAGCCTGTAATCTTACCATTTCCCTTATCCTGTTAATGTCTGTGGCTTGAGAACTATGAAGCTGCTGCTGCTTTTGTCATCACCCACCTGGTCCCACCACTGTTCATCCACATGGGCTCTGGGTCAGCTTCCTCCCCCGTGTCACAGATTTCTCTTTCTGACCTTCTATGTTGTCTTGGACTGGAAGGATGTCTCACTCTGACCTTTTGTTGGCTTTGCCACTTCAGGATTCTATGTGATGTATTATTATTATTTTAAAGTTGTTTGGGGGGGGCCAGTGTTTGGAGAGATCGACTGAATGTTTCTCTACTCTGACATCTTGGTTCTGCCTCCATTAACATTTTTTGAGTGTATCATTGATCCCTTTGATAGTGTGGTGAAACCTATGGAACCCTTCTTGGAATAATATTTTTTAAAAATTGAAAAAAAAGTTAAATTTTGCTTAGAGGTTAATAAAAATAAAGGTGTAGTTTTTTTCCCCATCCAAGTTGATGGAGCTCCTAAAATCTACCCACAACATCCAGGTTAAGAACCCTTGACCTCAAAGCAGTGAAATTCTTTTTTTTGTTTGCCTTAATATTTCAAGGCTACCAACATAGCATTCAGACCTTCTATCTGTTTTATTTCAATTTTTGATACCTGACCAGGCCACCTCCTTTTTTGATTATACACATACTTGAAAATCAAGTTGGTCAGGATAAATATATTCTGTAAATTGTGGAATATCCATAGTCATTAAAAAAAAAGAAACCCTAACACAAATAAATTCCATGTCCACTAAAGTCGTCTTCTGGTACTGTGCTAAGGTGTGGAAGTGACCCTAGATTCTCAAAGCCTATACCTGAAGATAAGGCAGGTCTTTATCAGTATAGGAAGCTTCTACTTAGGGGTTCTGCCACAGACTATGTCTGCTGCCTGAAGACCAGCTTGGCTAAGTAAACATACAGGGTTTTGGTTACAGGGAGTTGATGAATTTTTTAGTCCCAGCTACTATTGAAGGCCAATGACAGATGCATGAGATGATATATGTAAAGTGCTTTGGAATTCTTAAAGAGTTATAAAAATGTCAGCTATTATCATCTGTCTCCTATATCCCAGAGGGCTTACAAGCTGTATTGACCAGCCTGTGCCAAGTAATCACAGATGCATGAAATATTGAACTAATAGTTTCCTGCTAGATATTTGTGCTGGACAAGTAACTTGATAACTATTTGTAAGACTGTATTATACTAAAAATCCCTTGGAAAATATACTGATGCATGAGGGGAAAAAGCTAAATTTTCATTTTATTATCTTATCTAGAAAATTATATATTTTACTTTTAGTGTAAGGCTATTCTAATAAAATGAAGTATTTTCAAGTACAAAAATATTTTAAAAAGTTGTTACTCATGCTTAACAATTGCTTTCAGATATTATAACTGCCATGGTGTATATTGGAAGGGTTCTTAATTTTTTTTTTCCTATCATGAGCCCTTTGGTAGTGTGGTGAAACCTTTGGACCCTTTCTCATAATAATGCTTTTAAATGCATAACATAAAATATATGAGATTACAAAGGAAGCCAGTTACATAGAAATAATGTTATGTATATATTTTTTTCTCATCCAAGTTCACAAACCTTCTGAAATCTATCCCAAGACCCCTGGATCCCAAGTTAATAATCGTTGGTGTAAATGAAAGGAGCTCAGGGTTTAGAGTCAGATGAGGAACTGGGTTTGAATCCAGTGTCTATACCAGGGATGGGGAACCTGCTTATTCTAACTACATATGTGACTGTGGGCATGTTGCCCAACCCCCCTCTAAGCCTCAGTTTCTCACCTGCCAAATAAGGATCATTATTCCTGTAGTTCCTTCCTCACAGGACTGTTGCAAGACCCAAGTGATAGTGTAAAGTTCTATGAAATGTCTGCCGCTGTTAATTGCAATTATGTTGCTCTGACAAAACATGGTATCTGCTTTTTCATCCTTCCAGGAGTTCTGTTAAACTAAAAATATGCTGTTGAATATCTCTTACTGGTAATTGGTAATTGGTCTCCTGTGACCCCTCTCTCATCTGCTGCTCCATTTAGCACCAGGAAGCTTCAGCAATAAGATTATGGCACTTTCAAATGGATTTTTCTCTTTGGTTTATTGAATATACGGAAAGCATAAGAAAATAAGGGCAACTCAGCTGCTTTTTTGTCAGTACTTGGTCATCGTTTAGACACAGCTAAATTCTGTGTATTTGCCAGTTTTCTTCTTGACAAAAAAACGTTTTCTAAAGCACATATCCAAGCTGTTGAGTATCATTTAATGCCTCATTTGTGCATTCACATTATCAATAAAGTCAATAGCTCAGGGAATTGGCCACCTCTGCTAGTTTTTTCCCTTTATAAACAACATCTAGTCATACAGGGTTTTTTCTTAAACTTAGCTTTTTGGATTAAAATAAACTTGAATATTTCATATACAGGTAACGTTTCCCTCCAGACCATAGTGGTTTCCTAGTGGGGTAGGTCAGATTTTTATATGTAATCCTTTTGACAGTGGCACCTGTTATAAATAGAAGATAGATGTTACTGTTTAGTCTTGCTGAGGAAGTAAATCAATAGGTGGAAAGTCATTTAACTCATATAACCAGAAAGAAAATTTGGTAAATTGTTAGATGGCTTATTGACTGCCCTTTGGAGTGCCAGTGGTCTGGGGAGGGGATCTATAACTCCTTTCAGTGAGGGCTTGTATTTCATGTATGAGAAGGACTATATTATCATAATTTGTATTTTTTCCTTTCCTCTAATCTCTCTGTGGCAGTGCTCCCAGGGCTTCATGTTGAAGAACATTGATTATTTCCTGGTTTTCATTTATTAACATTTTTTCGTCTCAATACTGATGTTAACTTACTCCTGACACCAGTTGTGAGTTGTATAGAGAGGTGGATGGCATGGAGAAGAAGAAAAGAAATAAGTAATAATTGCATTAAAAAATTTACAAATGGGCATCATTTATGTGGCTCCTAGTTCCATACATGGATCTCTTTGTCTCTTACCTAGAGTTTTTCAGCAGCCTCCTAATTGGCTTCCTTGCCTCAACTATTTATCTAATCTAACCCATCCTCCACATAACTTCCAAAATATTTTCCTAAAAGGCAGGTCGAACATTTTCACTTGCTTGATCAAAAAGCTCCATTGACTCCCTATTACTTCAATGTTCAAATACAAATCCCTTTGGCAGTGAAAACCCCCCACAATTATTTCCCTTCATGTGCACTATCATATAATCAGATTGTCCTTCTTGCAGTTTTTCACTCATGGCGTTCCACCTTTTGTCTTGCTGCCTTTGAACATACTGTCCCCTGTTCCTGGTGTGCACACCACTTCACCTCTGCCTCTTTCCTTAAAGTTCAGCTCAGGGACATCTCCTACAAGATGCCTTTTTTGACCTGACTCTCCAACACCTCTTGCTCCCTTGCAAAAATCTAACTTTTGAAAAATTTTGTCCATATTTTACATTTATTTATCTGCATGTGTTATTTCATCTAAAAGAATGTGAATGCCTTGAAGACTTAGGCAGGTTTTTTGTCTTTGTATATCCAGTACTAATCACATTGAATGGCCACTGAACAGTCACTTAATAAATGCTTATTGATCAATAGAATATTCTAAAAGACCCATATTATTAAAACTATAACAGCCCAAGAGAAAGTATTACCACCATAACACATCCCTTATTAACCATAAATCAGGGTAATGGCACAAATGCATTTTTATGTAAATGGCCCTAATCAGTACCAAGTATGCTCCCCAATTGACCACAATAAGTGAAAGTGAAATTCTTTTAAGAGGCTGATTTATTGCACTAGTATGAAAGGGGGGTAGTGCTAGATGCTTTGATAGGATTAAAAACTTCTTTACAAGAAATGCACTTAAGTCATCTCACGCATATAAAAATATAATGATAATAGAATGCATAAACTCAGTAGCTGGAAAGGTTTCTTGTGGAACATAGTCGAGGTAGAAAATTACCCAATTCTGATATGCTCATAAAATCTACCTTTCCTATACCTCTTTCTCCCTCCTTATATGTTCTCCTGAAATAGCAAATACAAGACTTTTCAAAAACATAGTTGTAATCTCTAAAATTTGGTTTCTGGGAGTGAAATATCAACAAAGAATATGGACAAAAGCATATGCATTTCTTACCTTTAACCTCTTTCCCTTCCTTCCTATCTGAAAGACCAGGTAATTAAGGAAATACCACTGCATAGGGTTCTTTTTTGGGAGGGGAGAACTGCTTTGTTTTTCGAGTTTAGTTTGGATGGATCTAAAGCACATTGGAAAATAAGCTCTGTTAAATGTTTCAGAGTAAAGTGTGCTAAAGCAGTAAAAACATTTGCAAAGGAAAATGTTCCGATGATTTCGATTCTTTCTGTGGCATGGTACTGAGTTGACTTCTTTCCAGTTTTCCTAGGAATTGGAAGATGCTTCTCTTAAACAAATCTGTTAAAATTTTAGTTTTTTTTTTAAAAGAATACTGAACACAACATAGATTGAAATTTTACCACCTCTTATTTCTGAGTTGAAGTGTCTCCAGATCACACCTTCATTTGGTCTTCTCTCCAACTCTATGAATGACAGTTTTCTTCTAACACAACTGCATTTGGCTTAACACTCCATATATCTGTCCAGTGGTGCTCATTTAAAAGCATGGGACACGTCATTGTTGATCCTATCTATTCTAGGTATAGAGTTCTGTATCCCTTTGTCTCAGCTTTTTAACTGATTTGTAATAGTTGTCTTGTTTGGTTCTCCCTTTTGGCAATTTTTGATGTCATCTTCATCTCCTGGTTCTTCCTTTCTCTGTAAATCCTCAATTCCCTGCACTCTCTACCACCTATTAGGAGATGACCTTGCCACTGATAAGACTAATGCTATCTGAAAACTTCCTCCCCTCTTCCATTCTTCTAAAACTCTCAAGGTTCTTATTTATCTCCTTCTCTCTGTTCTTGGAAGAAGAGGCAGCCCTCAATTCATACCCTTTATTCTGTATTCTTGAATCCTTCCCTATTACCTTGTATCATCAGTCATCCCCCATCTCTCATGCATCTTCCATTTTTCCCTTCAAGTGCTAAAGAAATATATTGTTATATATTTTTCTCATTTTTTTTTCAGTGTAGCTGGGACAGAAACTATCCTGCGATGAGTCATTATCCAAATATTATTCTCTTACATTGAATGTTCTATGCACTGGTGCACAGGTGATATAATAACTCCTTTGTATAGTTGCATAAACATATTAGGATGGAAACCCATCCTTTATGGACTCAATCAAATCATCCTTAGTAACCTCCAGTGGTAGACGGGACAGCAGGGATGACAAAATACCTTATCCTGTTGCAAAATTATTTTCACCTCCTCTTCTTAGTCTCTGTATTTTGAAAGCTATTTAGTTCGCATGGCTTGGAGTTTGAGTATTTGGTATGATGACACCTTTTAAAAACATTATTCTTAAGTATCAGTGCAGTTTCCATGCAACTGTGGATAACAGTTTTGTCTGTGAAAAAGGTCCATTTTCAGTACAGTTCACTTAATTTTGTAGAATATTTGAGTCTGTATTTATATTGTGAGAATTTTTGGTCTGTCAGTTAATGAAAGAGTTTCTAATATAATAATAATAATAGCTAACATTTATGTAAGGACAGCTAGGTGGCACAGTGGATAGAGAGCTGAGCTTGGCAAGAAGACTTATCTTCCCGAGTTCAAATCCCACCTCAGACACTTAGTAGCTGTATGACCCCAAGCAAATCCACTAATTCTGTTTGCCTTAGTTTCCTCATCTGTAAAATGAGCTGGAGAAGGAAATGGCAAACCACTCCAGTATCTTTGTAAAAAAATAACCAAACCCAAATGGGGTCACAAAGAGTCAGACATGACTGAAACCACTGAAAAGTGTTTATATAACACAACTATTTTCCAGGCCACTGTGCTAAGTGCTTTGCAATTATTATCTCATTTGAACCTCACAATAGCCCTGGGGAGGCAGATGTTATTATTATTCCCATTGTACAAATGAGGAAACTGAGACAAACAGAGACTAAGTGACTTGCCCACGGTTATACAGCTTGTTAAGTATCTGAGTCTGGATTTAACTTCAGGTCTGACTCTAGGCCTATCCACTGTACCATATAACTCTAGCCACCAAGTCATGTCTTTAGAGGGGCTAAATTTTTGCACAGTTTCTGCCATTTTCCTGCAGAATCTACATTAATTGCTAAGTCCAGTCTCCTTAAGGAGATTTCTTCTTTAATTTCTGGTAGCAGTGACCTAGTCCTGAATTTCTGTCATAAATCCTTCTATTTCCACAATCTGGATGACTCAGGCATTTATTTGACTTTTCTTTGTTGACATATTGGTGCAGAGTTCATGAGAATGTTGCTAATGTTGGGGTCCTTCTGTTTCCTTTCTTGGATCTTAGCTATTTCTAAGGTCCAATCAGGAGGCAAACCGCTTCGGGTGATGTTAAATATTTGATACCTTTAATCAGCCTTTATTGTTTGATAAAGTGATGTCTGCTTGTTCCCAGAGTACTTATATGGGTTTTTGGCTTATTTAACGTGTGTTTTTCCTTCTTTTTGGTGAGGAAAGTGTTAACTTTAGTGGATTGGCTCTGAGTTCTGTTAACATTGTATAGATTTTTGTTTGGACACCTAGATCCATTGTTGTCTATTCTACCATGCCAGAAATATCCATTAAAACTTATATTGTGTAAGTAGGTATTCATTGGTCTAAATATATTCTGCCCATTAAGTCACTGATGCCATTCAGTCTCTTACCATACATGGTTTCAGCTTTCTCCCTGGGGATCTTATTTGTCCTGACAAGAGAAAACTAAGGAATTTGTAGGTATCACATCTATCCATTGGTTCAGTTTGGTCTTTAGATTCAAGCTTGAAGCCTCTAGTCTCCACTCTTCTTGGATGCATGTTAAGAATTTTATACTTATCAAGCCCAAATGACATTTTAATATTGCTAGAAAATGTCTCCATGAGATGAAGTAGCTGTTTTATGTCATTTTCAGTGGCACAATATAACAATGTCATCCATGTACATATTGGTCATGATATAGCCCTCTTTTTCATTTCTATTTAGAAGTGATGATAATGGATTTAAGGTTAGATAGAAGTGGTTTAAGTGGTCTCTAGAGGAGAAACTACATTTTTTGACATTGTGTTGGTAGCGTGTTTTAAGTAGAGAATAGTTTTCTATGTGGGCATCAATCACTTTAGCATTCTCCCTATACTTGATCTATTCTATTTATTCCCAGTACGGGATTAAACCATGAGTGTGGAACTGAATCAAAGACTTAGAAATATTCAAATTTGTGTAAATATAAAGGCGCTCATGGATAGCTTGTTTAATAATTACTGAATCAATAAAAAAACCGTTCTTTATATCCCTGAGACTTTTGGGCACATGGATTTTGTTCTTTAGCCACTTTGGAGGGTTTGTTTGTGGTTATAGGTTTTTGGATGACATATATTGTGTTTTCCTTGTGTAAAATACACAAATTTGTAAGTGGCCTTTATTTAGAGGGGTTGCTGGTATTCTTTTCTTTTTTGTAATACATATGCGATACTTTGTGTTAATAAAGATGGAGTTAGGCTTATGTGGTAAGTGCTTTGGTAGCAGTTAAGGCACTACTGCTGTGAAGAGTCAATAATTACGGATATAATCTCAACCTGCACTTTTGGAGAGGAACTATAGAGCTTGTCACCTGCCTTGACATAATTATTTTGTTGGTCGTTATATAAGCTTTTTGCTTCACTTTTGACCCAACTTGTGCTTTGTTTGTAACACTAAAGTGACTAGAGATTTTCCACATTGTTTCTCCAGGATTTTCTCTTTTTAATTTGTTTACTTTTCAAGGTTCTATAGTACAGTTATTTTTTGTTGTTGGTGATAATACATTGTATTTTCTTCTTTGTGCTGCTTTGATTGCTAACGTTACCTTAATCTATATACTTCCCTTTTAAATTGTTGATTAATGGTGAGAAGCAGTGTGGTATAGTGGATAAAGTGCTGGACTTGAAACCAGAAGGTGTGGGTTTGAATCCTGCCTCTCATTTTTACTAGCTGTGTGACCCTGGGCAGGTAACATAACCTCTTTGGGTGTCAGTTTCCTTATCAGTAAATTAAATGATGACCTCTACAGTCCCTTCTAACTTTAAATTTTTAATTCTGTGATGAAGAATTTCATATATATATATATATATATATATACATATACATATATAGTGCATATGTATTTATCACATTTCATTCCTCATGTTTCTTTTCCTTACCTTTAATTTGGCGTGTTTTTTGCTATACCCACTAGCTAGATATTGTTTTTCCAGTGTCTTTCTTCTAGTCTTTAGTAATGTTTCTTAATCTCATCCTACCACAATTGCTTTTGATATCTAACCTTAGGAATATTCTTAGCGCTACCTTTCTTCTGATGCTTGGATCTAATTTATATTCATATATTTATTATTATTTCCCACTTCAATGTTTTTTTTCCCCACCAGCCTAAGATATAACCATATCTATCTTATCCCTCAAACCCTTCCCTTTGACTTCCTACTTCCTTAAACAGTTTTCCTATCTCTCCTCCTTTTCTCCGCCAAGTTCCTTGAAAAGAATGGTCTGCACTCACTCTCCTAGCTTTCCCACCACCCACTTATACTTGAATCCTTTATAGTCTCTCTTTTCAATCCCAGCCTTTCTGCTGAAACAGTTCTCTTAAAGGTCACTAATGAAATGCTGATTGATAAATACAATAGCTTCCCTCCCCACCCTCCCTGTACTTGTCTGTTATGAATTCTCTGTAGCATTTATTGCTGGTGACCATATTCCCTTCCCCGACACCTTTTCTTCCTGTAGCATCCGTGGATTCTTTACTCTCATAGATCTTCCCTTACCTCCCTGATAGCTGCTTTCCTGCCAGCTTTACATTCGCTTCTTATTCCTAAAGTGTAGATAACATCCTAAAGTTCTATTTATAGTCTTTATTTCTTTCTCTGCTCTTTCCCTTAGTGAACACATGCTCAAAGCTTTAATTATAACCTATATGTGAATGATTCCAAAATTTATATTCTACCTCCAGCCTCTTCCAAGAGCTAGAACCCTATATTTCCAGCTGCCTGCTAGATAATTCCACCCCAAACCCAACTTATCCAAAATTAACCTAATTCCCTTGAAAAGTAGTATACCATAGTGGAAGAGTCCTGTTTTAGAGTCCTAAGATATGGACTTGAGCCCTAACTCTGTTATATACTACATTTGTGACCTTAGGCAAGTCACTTCACTGGTTTGGGCTCTAATTTCCTCATCTGTAAAATGAAGTGGTGGATAGAAAGATCTTTTGATACTCAGAGGAACCAGATGTTCCTCTTGACTCTTTTACAACAATATATTTTCCCATCCACATATCAAGGTCATTCATGATTCTGTAGAAAATGGAACAGCAGAAATAACTCTGCTCAGTGACTCTGACGATGAAAATCAGGCAAGGAATGAAAGAGGCAGATACATGTGTGCCAAAAGCATTCACTACTGTCATGGAAGAGATCCAATTCAGACTCTTCCCTGTGGATGGTGAAGTCCTCAAGATGCTCCTCTTTGTGTGTGACATTGTGTTGATTACATGAAGCCCTAGGATATAGCAGAGCCTCCTGGAAGACATCTGTGCTCACTCCAAGGAGTTTGGACTGTCCATCTGCAGAGCAAAGACCAAATGGATATAGAATATCTATTACCTGGATTCCAGCATGCATCTGAATGGACACCCTCTAGAGTATTTCCAACTATGTATGTATGTGACAGACAATATAGATGGACAATGATCTGGGCACAGATTTGAAGAGGAGGAGGAAAGTGGACTGGATGGCCTTTGGGAAATTGAAACGTACTTTTAGTCGTTCTAATCTTCCCAAAATAGCATAGGCCCATCTTTTCAATACATTTTATTTGTGTTGCCTTTGTGTTTTTTCATGTTGGTTATGTGACCTGCCGCCAAAGAATGAAAGAGGAGCATACCAAAAAGGACGATGGAAAGGTGCATAGTGTGAGCAGGCTGTAACATATAACCAAAGAGGAACTCTGAAAGAAAAGCAGGAATAAAGGATGATCACTAAACGCCAGGTAGTCAGACAGAGAGTTCCACTGGTGCCCTTGTGATGTTGGGAGAAAGTAAGGAAGCTTGGGTGGATCCTCTTATGGCAAACTTTTGGACAAGAGCCATATATTACAGGTAAGTATGGAAGACTTTGCAATCTGTGTCACTGGAGAGAATTTCCAAATGGTTGATATCATTGATGTATTTGAGTATGGAAGTTATCTTTTGCTTTTAGGTTAAAAAGCCCAGTATTTTACAAAATAACATGGGAGATGTGGTTAGACAGTGGTTTGTCTGAAAGAGATTTGGGGATTTTAATCAAATGCATGCTGTGCCTTTGCTACTTAACTAGCTGTATGAACTTGGATAAATTACAACTTCATTTTTTTCCTTATATAAATGGAGATAAATAATGCTTAAATTCATAGAATTTAGAGCTAGAAGGACATTAGAGGTCATCTAGTAGAACCTTCTTAATTTGATAAGAGAGGAAACTGATTCTGATAGTTTAACTAACTTGTTCAAGGTCACATAAGTAGTAAGTAATAAGTCAGAGATCCTTTGATGGCAAATACATTATTCCTTCTCATTTTTCTTATTGTCTCCAATGTTACTTATTTTATTGGGCTATTCTGAGATTCAAATGAGATAATATTTGAAAAACTCTTTGTAAACTTCATAAATGTCTATTGTTATTATTAATTCCATGCTTGATAAATATTTCAAAGAATTAGTGAGTCTATTATTATCAATGTAGGATTAAGTTATGAGTTCTGGGTTGCACATTTCCAAGCTTGATGAAAGTCTTAATGATGATGGTGTGGATAAGACTTTAATTGTCTTGTTAGCTTTTAAATTGTATTAGCAGGGACATTAAGTTTCAAATTTTGTAACATTTAGTGGTTGATAACGGCAGATAAAGTAGTAGTTTTGGTGGCAGTCCTTGAAACAATTATCATTTAGAAATAGGTGTTACAGTAAAAAGAACATTAGGCTTAGCCTCTCAAGGCAGAAGTTTTGACTTTCTTGACAATTACTAGGTGTGTGATTGTGGTCAAATCATTTAACCTCTCCAAGCTTAGATTTCCTTATCTGTCAAATGTAGGTGATAATTCCTGCCTGATTTATCTCACATGGCTGCTGGGAGAGAATTATTGACATGGCTCAGCTTGGGCCAGCAATTACACAAATCTTATCATGGTCTCCCCAGTTTCTAGTTCTCTCTCCCTTGAAATAATTTTGTATATATTTTTCATTTCCTTATTTATGTACGTGTTGTCTTCTCTCAATAGAATACAATTACCTTGTGGGCAGAGGCATTTTTTTTGCAGCCCAGTGCCTCTCAAGTAGTAAGTGCTTAATTAAGGTTAAGAGAAAAAAATATGTGAGCTAAGAAAGGTGGGGAGAGTGACAGGATAGAAGGAAGACTGTCACATAGATTGAGGTTATCTTATTTTTATCATTGTATTTTTAGCAGTGATAAGCGCCATGCTTGGCACATAGTAGGCAGTAAAATGAATCTACAAATGAAAATCAAATGAGATAAAATATGTAAAAGTGCTTTAGAAGGGTAAAGCAACAGATGTATTAGTGATGATCATTGCTGTTACAAAATCGATTCGGTTCAGATTTGGGAAAGATATTTAAAATGTCAAACTTTCCTATCTTAAAAATGCAATTCTTATGACATGCAGAAATATTTTTCTTCCATAAAAGCAAATCCAATTAAAGTGAAGATCCCTCAACATGCATGATATTGGCCCTCAGGTGAAATGTCATCTTTTGTTAGAATCAGAGAGCAAAAAAGGTAGTCCACAGCCAAGTCTCTAGTCAAGGCCTTCCCTTGAATAAAAAAAGCAGGGCTAGAAAGCAAGTGCAATAATGAAATTTTGTACTTCTGATGTCACCAGGTCAGAACTTTTGACTTCTAAATGCTTTTAAGAGGTAAGGTTGCATTTTCTCAAAAAATGGCAGTATATTATTAAATCTTAATAAACCCCACCTCTGGAAGGAATAATATACCAGACTTGAAGAGGCTCATATATAAATCACTGCATAATACAAATTGGTTTGACACTAGAGTTTTGCAGTCAAATCCTCCAGTTGCAATGGATAGAAGCCCTGAGGTGTGGTGGCACTGATATTTGAAATGTGGGTATCCTGTATATTAGCTGTATTGATTATGAATCTATAATCATTACATTTAATGTGTTAAAATTTCTATTCTTTTAACTGCCCCCTGATTCTAAGGCTCTTACTGATGTCCAATCTTCTTTTTTCATGCTGGCCTTGATCTTCTGAAGGTCCAAAGCCTGAATGTCCCTTCTCTGTGCTCACTTTGCCTGTCATATTGATTGTACTTTGGATTCTGTGCTTGGGGTGCTCATTTTCAGCACATTACTTTACCTTCTTGTAACTCTTCTTTCTCTCCCCTCTCCCCCATGTAACCATTGCTACATTTCTTCTTTATCTTCTCTGAGTATCTGTGCAGACTGGATCCCTTCTTATCCTGCATATTTTCCCTTTCTTCTGCTATTTTTTGAATTAAAAATTTTAAACCAACTTTTCCTTTTTTAAAGTGGTCTTAACAATCATCAACAAACACAAATATTTTAATATACAAAAAATCCCAAGGAGCTTATATATGAAACTGTCAACTTTTATATATGATTTGTTTCTTAAATAGTACAGATATATCCTTATATCTATGTATAAGTATGTATAGATATAAAACAATACAAACACATATAAACAAACATTGTAAATTATCTAGTTTGTTTTTTTAAAACTATAGATTTATCCACCTATATATGTGCATATATACAATTTTTTCTTAAGCTATAAGGGTGAGTATATGTCTGCTTTTTAAGGACAGTAACAGACTATTCTATTTTTATATTCCTTTTACTTTTTTGTTTTAGTTTATGCATTTAAAATGTTTTATTGATGCTCTTTTTATGAGGCAGCTAGTTGGTGCAATAGATAGAGCACTAGGCCTGGAGTCAGGAAGACCTGAGTTCAAATCCAGCCTCAGACACATATTAGCTGGGTGCCCCTAGGCAAATACTTTAATGTCTGTTTTCTTTAGTTTCCTCATCTATAAAATAGGAATGATAATAACTCTTACCTCCCTGGTTTGCTATAAAGATGAAATGAGATAATATTTGTAAAGTGCTTTGGAAACCTTAAAGTTTTACAAAATGTTATCTAATTTTTTTTTTGGTTGTCTATCACTACCTAACCTATTCCCTCTGCCCTTCCTCACTAGGAAAGTCCTTCATTTTTCAAGTATGTGCTCTCCCGCAAAACAAATCAAGACATTAGCCATGTTTCAGAAGGCAGATCTCCCTCTATATCTTGAGTCCAACATGTCTCTCTCAAGAGGTGGAATGTACATTATCATCTGTCTTTTGAAATTACCATGGTTCTCTGCTTTGATCAGATTTCTGAAGTCTTTCAAAGTTGTTTTCCTTCATATTATTATTGTCATTGTTTTCCTAGTCCTGCTTGGTTCACCTGAAAAAAAATTGAGGGACATAGAGTAGTATTTACTGGATCCTGAATGTTATCCTACTGTCCTCAGTCTTTTCTACAAGATTTCAATTGCTTTATGTATCATATATTATTATTAATGATAATAATAATAATAGCAGCTAACATGTATGTATAGCTTTAAGGTTTGCAAAGCAGTTTACAAATATCTCTTTTCATCCTGACAACAACTCTGGGAAGTAGGTGCTATTGTTATCTCCATTTTACATTTGAGGAAACTGAAGCAAAGAGAGGTTTAAGTGACTTGTGCAGGGTCACACAGCTAATAAGTATCTGAGGCAGGATTTGAAATCAAGTCTAACTCCAGGCCTAGTAATTTATCCACTCTGCCACTTAACTGCCTCAATTATTGTTATTATTAGTTATTATTAATTACTTCCCAAAGACTTTTGCACTCTAATTGCTATGCTGTATTTTAAAAAATCTGGTCTGTGATGTCACATATCTCCTTCACTGAATTAGTGAGTGTCTAAAGAGTTTTTGGAACCTCTACCATGATTTGTTTTACAGAAGTTTGAAAAAATTCATCTTGGTTACTGTTGCCCTGAGCATGGCTTTTCCTTTCAGACTTCATCAACACTTTTACTTTCTCTACTTGGAAGCACTTATGTGTGATTTTGTACCAGAGGTGTTCACATATAGGTCATATCTTCCTTTGAGACTGCGAGCTCTGTGAAAGCTGGGCCGTGTCTTGCCTCAAACTTTGTAACTCTCCTAGAGTTCAGCTCAATTTATTTTTTGCATGCACTATGCCTTAATATTTGTTAGATTTATTAAATTGAATCAGATCCAGGAAGTTGTGATTTGGCATCTTGGAAGAGAACTTGAATCCCTAAAGTTCTGAGCTTATTTTGTTTTGGAATCCATGAACATAGGTAGCTTCTAACGCATATTCCTTTCACCTCCTAGAAGATTGTTTTGATTATTTATATTAAGTTGAATTTCTTTATTTTTTGTGATCACGAGTTTGTAAGATTTTTTGTTCTCCCAGTTACATTCCTCTGGGGGAAGGTTTTGTAAGCAATTATAGATTAAACCATGATTAATAAATCACAAAAAGTTAAGACTATAAAAGATATTATTGCAAAGACATGTTAAGATTGTTTTCTTTTTTCTTTTTTTTTACTTTTCATAATTTTAAATGTATTTGATTTGCATAGCATGTTTGTAAATTTGTTTGGGACTATGGTTTGCCAATCTCATATCTGGCCAGTGGGCTATATTTTTCTTTTTTCTTTTTTTTTTTAAATAGTATTTTACTTTTTCCAATTACATGTAAAGACAAAATTTCACATTCATTAAAAAAATTTTTTAAAAAATTTGAGTTGCACATTTTCTCCTTCCCTCACCTCCCTCCCCCCAAGATGGTAAGCAATTTGATATAGGTTATATATGTGCGATCATGTAAAACATATTTCCATATTAGTCATGTGAAAGAAGAAACAGACCAAAGACAAAAACCACAAAAAATAACGAAAGTGAAAATAGTATGCTTCAGTCTTCATTCAGACTCTGGCAGTTCTTTCTCTGGATGTGGATAGCATTTTTCATCATGAGTCCTTTGGAATTGTCTTGGATTGCTGAGAAGAGCGAAGTCATTCATAGTTGATCATCATACAGTGTTGCCGTTACTGTGTATGATGTTCTGCTCACTTCAGTTTTTTTCAGTTCATATAAATCTTTCCAGGTTTTTCTGAAGTTTGCCTGCTCATCATTTCTTATAACACAATGGTATTCCATTACATTCACATACCAAAACTTGTTCAGGCATTCTCCAATTGATGGGCAATCCCCTCAACAAAAAGAGCTACTATAAAGTAGGGCCTTTTCCCTTTTGATTTTTTCTTTTTTTCCTTAAAAGATCTCTTTGGGATACAGACCTAGTTCTGGAATTGCTAGATCAAAAGATAGGCATAGTTTGATTGCCCTTTGAGCATAGTTTCAGATTGTTCTGCAGAATGGTTGGATCAGTTCACAACTCCACCAACAGTGCATTAGTGTCAGTGGACTATTCAGACAATGCTTTAGCATTCTTTCAGTTTTAAGCCATAGCTATACTAATAATTATTCATGTTTTCAACAGACATTTTTGAGTACTTACTACGTGTGGAGTATTATGCTGAACATTGAAGGAAATAGGAAGTTTAGATAACACACATGATATTTGCCTTCATGGAGCTTACAATCTAGTAGATGCCATAAAAGTAGAATGTCCATTCCTTAGTTGATAAATGGTCAAAAGATATGAATAGGCAATTTTCAGAAGAAAAAATCAAAATTATCTATAGCCATATTAAAAAAATGTTCTAAATCACTATTGATTAGAGAAATGCAAATTAAAACAGTTCTGAGGTACACTTAAACTTATCAGATTGGCTAATATGACAGAAAGGGAAATGACAAATTATCAGGGGATGTGGGGTAAATTGAGACACTAATGCACTGTTGGTAGAATTGTGAACTAATTCAACCATTCTGGACAGCATTTATAATTATGTCCAAAGGACTATAAAACAATGCATCATCCCCTTTGACTTAGCAATACTACTACTAGGTCTATATCCCAAAGAGATTTAAAAAAATGTACAAAAATAATTATAGCAGCTCTTTTTGTTGTGGCAAAGAACTGGAAATTGAGAGGAAGCCCATCAGTTGGGGAATGGCTGAACAAGGTGTGGTATGTGATTTTGATGGACTACTGTTGTGCTATAAGAAATGACAAGCAGGATGATTTTAGTAACACCTGGAAAGACTTACATGAATTGAAGTGAGCAGAACCAGAACATTGTACACAGTAACAGCAATGTTCAGTTGCTGTTATGATGATCAATTGTAAATGACTTAGCAATTCATAGCAATACAAGACAGTTGATCCAAGGCAGTTCGGAAGGACTTAAGAAAAATGCTATCCATCCCCAGAGAAAAAACTGATGGAGTTTGAATGCAGATTGAAGAATACTTTTTAAACTTTTACTTTTCTTTTTTTGTCTGTTTTCTTTCACAACATGACTAGTACAGGATATGTTTTGCATGACTGCGTGTGTATATCCTATATCAAATTGCTTGCCTTCTCAGTGAGGTGGAGCAGAGGGAGAAAGAGAATTTGGAATTCAAAATGTTAAAAGATTGATGTCAAAAATTGTTTTTACAGGTAATTGAGGGAAAAATAAAATGCTAAATTAAAAAAAGTTACGTTGTTGTTGTTGTTGAGTTGTTTCAGTCATGTCTGACTCTCCATGACCCAATTTGGGGTTTTCTTGGCAAAGATTAAAATCTTTGGAGTGGTTTGCCATTTTCTTCTCCACTTCATTTTACAGATGAAGAAAGTGAAGCAAACGGGGTTAAATGACTTGTTCAGGGTCACATAGCTATTAGGTGCCTGAGGCCAGATTTGAACTCGGGAAGATGAGTCTTTCTGACTGCAGGGCCTACCACTCTAGCCACTGCATCACCTAGCTGCCTTCAAATGGCAATAAAACTTGTAGTATGAGACAGCAAGGTGGCATAGTGGGTAGTTAACTGGGCCTGGAGTCAGGAAGACTTGAATTCAAATCCAGCCTCAGATACTTACTAGTTGTGTGATCCTGGGCAAGTCACTTAATCTCTGTCAGCCTCAGTTTCCTCAGTTGGAAAATGGGAATAATATTACCTACCTCCCAGGGTTGTTATGAGAATCAGATGAGATAATTTTTGTAAAGTGTTTAGCACAGTTCCCAGCATATAGTAGGCGCTTAATAAACACTTCTTCTCTTCTTACTTCCTTCACTAGTATGTACCTCACAATATTATTGTTAGGTTCAATTGATATGATGTCTATATAGTGCTTTGCGAATGATAAAGCTCTATCTGAATGTCAGTTATTATTAGGTGGGCATATGTTTCAGAAATAAATGTACCTGAAATAAAATGGTATAACCTTGTTACAAATTAATTGTGTGCTATTAGGCTTTTCCTACTTGTTCTACTGGAAGGTTTTTTTTTTTTGCCTCTGGTATGTCTAAATATGTCTAATTATAAAATTGTATAAAGGGTCTTACAGCATATTTAAATATTGATATTCCAATTTCATCTTTCATTTTTCAGCCACTACCCAAAGCAGTCCTTCACTACAGTGGCAGACACACCTGAAAACCTTCGGCTGAAGCAGCAAAGTGAATTACAAAGTCAGGTAATTTCTAAATGATTAATTTAGCATCCCTAATATTTTATGCTGTAAAAACACCTGTTTAGAGAGTTTGTTAATGGATTGCTAGTGAGTTTTTTTTTTTGGGGGGGGGTTTAGTGTCATTAATACTGTCATTCAAGCGTGTAAATATAGTTATAATTACAGCAAATACTATATGATTTGGCATATTAATTATTTTGTATGTAAAAAATGAACTGACAATGTAATAAAATAAATGACCATATTAGCAATGACTATGCAGTAATAAAAACATGAAAATCAAAATAAAATAAAAGAAGGGAATGATTTTGCATCAATAATAAAATTAGTGTTTACTTGTTTGAATGATTTGTCATTCAGTGACTTAAAAGCAATTTCCCAAGAATGAATGCTTGATTTAATGCATTTTACTGCTGCTGTATTTGCACAAGGTGAGCAGGTGACTCCTGGCACTAATTTAGAAGATTTTCTCAATCCATAATAATGGAGGATGAATTGATTGTGACATTTATTTTCAGAGACTTGGTTTTCTGTATCCTGGTGCATAGTGGGTGCTTCTTTAACCCTGTTTTCTTTCAGTTAAGTTAATTGACAAATTTTGTGTCACCCTCCAACCTTTTGAATATTTCTTGAGGCAAATAATCTCTTTTTTTTTACTATAGGGATTTGCCATCAGACTTTCCACACATATAAATGTTTATTTTGTTCAAATTTTATTTTGGCCAAATGATTAGCCTGGAAGAGGAATGAAAAGCAGAGGTTGGACTAGAAAAGAAATCAGCCTCCCTGTTTATCTTTAATACTAATTCTCCAGCTTTGTCTTTTGTCTCATTTTATTCATGTTTTTATTTGTAAGGATTAATTATTGCCATGTGAAAAGATTGAGGTTTTAGATTTAGCTCCTAATCAAGTATTTTGGTTGGGAACCTTCCAAAAAAAAAAAAAAGTAATATACTCTGGTTGAAGTGAATATTTGAAATTTTTTATAGGGAAGGTCTCATTCCCTTTTTGAGAAATTTAATCT
This sequence comes from Vombatus ursinus, assembly GCF_900497805.2. Taxonomy (NCBI): domain Eukaryota; kingdom Metazoa; phylum Chordata; class Mammalia; order Diprotodontia; family Vombatidae; genus Vombatus; species Vombatus ursinus. The sequence continues at coordinate 12,587,756 of NW_020945237.1, read as the reverse complement.
TACAGCTGCTCATTTTGGCTATCGCAAACAGTTGTCCATCATTCTGCAGACAGGAGCTGAGTGGAAAAGATCACTGAACTGGGAGTTAGGGGACCTGATTTCTAGCTTTGATTTTTTTTAAAAATTAATTTTTATTTCGTTAAATGTTTCCCAATTACATATTTTTTAACATTCATTTTTCAAAATTTTGAGTTTCAAATTCTCTCCTTCCTTCCTGCCTTACCCCCTCCACGAGAAGGCAAATAATTTGATGTCTGTTATAGATGTGAAGTCATGCAAAACAAATTTCCACATTAGCCATGTTGTAAAAGAAAACACTGAAAAAAACCAAAACAAAACAAATTTTAAAAGGTATGCTTCAATCGGCCTTAAGACTTCATCAGTTCTTTTTCTGGGGATAATAGATTTTTCATCACAAGTCCTTCAGAATTGTCTAGGATCATTGTCTTGATCACAGTAGCTAAGTCTCACAGTTGATCGTCCTTGCAATATTGCTGTTTTGGTATACAATGTTCTCCTGGGTATGCTTATTTCCCTTTGCATCAGTTCATATAAGTCATCTTGGTTTTTTTTAAACCATCTTGTTTCTCGTTTCTTATGTCACAATAGTATTCTTATATCACAATCGTATACCACAACTTGTTCAGCCATTTCCCAGTTGATCGGCATCTCATTAATTTCCAGTTGTTTGCTACCACAAAAAAGCTGCTATCAATATTTTTGTAAAAATAGGTCCTTTTCCCTCGTCTTTTATCTCCTTGGGATACAGATCTAGTAGTGGTATTGCTAGGTCAAAGGGCATGCACAGTTTTATAACCCTTTCAGTGTTCCAAATGTTTTCCAGAATGGCTGGACTAGTTTACATCTCCACCAACAGTGAATTGGTGTTCTGATTTTCCCATATCCCCTCCAACATCCAAATTCCAACAGCTTTCTGGAATGGTTATACTACTTCACAGCCCCACAAACAATGCATTAGTGAGCTTATCTTTTTATAATCCTCCCAACATCTCTGATTCCCATCTTTTATAGTTTTTGTCAATATAACTTGTTTTTTTTGGATTTGGATTTCTCTTCTCATTAATGATTTGGAACATTCTTTCATATGGTTGCTGGTTGTTTGCATCCTTTTAAGAACTGTTTACATCCTTTAGTCTTATCTAATGGGAAATAGGGTATTTCTAAGTAGTCATATTAATAGCTGGCATAGTTTACAAAATTCTTTACAAGGATATTATTTTATCCTCAGAACTACTCTTAGAAGGAGGTGCTCTTATTATCCTTATTCAATGACCCTTAGAGGGAGGTGCTATTATTATTAATAGATGATGAAACTGAGGCTCAGAGAGATTAAGTGACTTGCTCAGGATCACTCAGATAGTAAACGTCTGAGACCACATTTAAACTTGTCTTTCTGATTCCAGCCTCCATCCACTCTGTAACTTCGCTGCCTTGCTGTTCAATGAATAAATCCACACATATATTTAACTTAAAAAAATCTTTTCAAGTTTTAAGATTCAAGAGGTTGAAGCTCTAACATTGAAATCAGATCATATTTTAGAATGCCTCTATGTGGCTCATTGACTCTTTTCCTGCCACATAGAGGCATATGTGCAGGTTTTACATTCTTCATTGAGTTTTCCTGCCGTTTCTGTCATATGTGATGACAGAAATCTATCTAAATAGGAAGAACTTTGTCTATCTGAATAGGTTAAAAAAAAAGGCTTCTGTCCTGGTAGCTAAATACAAGGAACTTTTTGGGCTAATCTTTCACTTTTGTCTTTTGGGGACCTTACATTTGCCATTTTTTGATTTTTTTTTCCTGTTTATTGCCTGGCTGTATCCTATGGAGTCTGATCTTTGTCTACAGTGAGTTCATAACATGATATTTCTTCTTATTTCTTTTTAAGATTTTTGTGTCACTGAAAAATAAGGGAATTTTTAAATGTTTAGTTTGTGGGAGAATATTTAGTACTCTGCATTTTGGGCAAAAGCCTGCTAGAGACAACTCCTTATGCCACTGTTTCAATTCTGGATTCAAAGAACTTCCTAAATTTGGAGGCAAGTAGGTGGCCCAGTGGAGAGAATGCTGGGCCTGGAGTCAGGAATATGGCCTCAGATATTTAGTAGATGTGTGACCTTGGGTAAGGCACTTAGCTTCTGCCTGCCTCAGTTTGCTCAACTGTAAAATGAGGACAATAACAACAGGTAAATGTGAGGATCAGATAGGATAACATTTGCAAAGTGCTTAGCACAGTGCCTGGCACACAGTAACCACTTAATAAATGCTTGTTTCTTTTACCCCTCTTAATCACACTATTCTAATTCTCAGCATCTCTATTTAAAAGAGAGGGGAAAAAAAGCCACAGTCTCATTGTACTTTAGGAAATCTCTTCAACACAAGCCATTTTCAAGTTAGAATTCAGAATATTCCCAAAGACCATATTCCATAATTAATTAATTCCACAATTAAATAAAACAGAGAGTTCAGGTGGAAGTTCTCTCAGTGGTCAGTTGCTTAATCAGAAAAACAGTCAATTAAAATGCTGGTGTAGCCAACATTTTAGGAATTGGTTTCCTAAACCATATAATCCAATCGGTAGTGGAGATAGGTAATGACTTTAATTAGATTAAAATGTTGGTGGGAGGTGCTAAGTCTGGTTAGTGCCTTCTCAGAAAGTAGTCAGGCTTGCAGTTGGAATTATTTGAAAAGATTTCAGGGCAGAACATTGTTCAGGAATTGATAGTCAAAGAGTAACAAGGATTTCTCAGATTAGATGGAAGACTTTAGACAAAAATACCATCTTGATATTATTTCTTAGTATGTAGGTTAAAGATGAAATGGAAGTATGGGAATGAGACTCAGAATTGTTCTACTATTCATCCTTTGTTCAAATATTTTACTTTATTATTGAAATATCAAATAGGTTTCAGAAGCAGAATATTAATTCACTTCACATTTATTTCAGGGATCTTAACAAGTTTTGGAGATGTTAGCTCATTAACCTTTGTAACTTCCTTCACATTCACAATTACTGTAAAGTAGGAAAATCATGACTATGATTTTCCCTCTTTTACTAATGGAGCAATTGATGTAAGGCAGTTCAGTAGGATATTGATGGTAGAGATGGAATATAACCAAATTTTTTTTTTACTTTGCTTGTTCATGGCCAGGATTCTATGACCTTTCCTTTCTTGATAATTAGTTTTCTTCATAGTTAGTTAATATTCCTGAGAATGAGGGGAAAAGAGGGAGAGAGAGAGAGAGAGAGAGAGAGAGAGAGAATTTCTTCCCTTCCCCCACTCTCTTACACAGATATGATTCACTTTCATTAGTTTCAAAAGCCTAAACAGGATTGGTCCTATGCAAAACTATATTTGAAAGTTTATCTTTGTTGCCTTCTAGCCCCTTTTCAGAACCTTTTGTCACCTCACTAGATTTCCAGTCCCCTTCCTCTGGAGTGTCATTTTTTTTTCTTTACAAAAATCGCACCATTTGTTTACATAGCTATGTTCTCTGTTTTCTACTATCATGGTCTCCAACCCCAGCTCAAAAATGACTTCATCACCACCTCCTCCTTCAGCTAGGGTTTTCTGGCATAGAGGACAAAAGCAAGTACTTGGAGTGAATGAACACAGAGGTAAGAAAGGCATAGGCTCAGGATGCAGAGGCTGAGGGCCCTCATCTCTTTTCTGTCCTATGATCTCAAAGCACTTACCATTATTCAGAGGTTGGGATGATTATGTATATGTATGTGGGGTGGGGCATGAGGGGATGGTTGGGTGATATCTCTTCCCCTTTCCAAAGGGGCATGCTTATCCTTATTTGGAATCAAGATATATGCATACCAGCTACTCCCATCCCCCCCAACTGAACACCCCCCCTCCCCAGTTCCTTTTGGGGGAGATGCTTCTAAAACTAAAATATGCCATCCCTCCATCCTGAAATATCCCTGAGGGTCAGGGAAGAAATCCAAGCCCTTTCTGGGACAAATCCTAGGTCTTAGGGGAGGGCCAAAGGCACTAATCACTTCAGATCTGGACAAGCCCCTGGTGATCTTGAGTACATGGAGAATGTGTTTGTGTCTCTTTATTGGGTGGGTGAAGTGGGTGGGAGGTGAATAGGAAAGGTATCACCATTCTGTGTTTTGGGAGTTATTTAATCAACAGAGGGTATTGAGAATTATCCTTTCTTCCTTCTAATTCTAATCCCTAATTAGGGTTTGTAAGTCTCTTCTTCTAGATCAGGAGTGGGGAACCTATAGTCTCAAGGCCACATGTGATCCCCTAGGTCCTCAAGGGCAGCCCTTTGACTGAATCCAAACTTCACTCTTCACTGTAACAAACCACAATTTGCCCCCATGGCTGCTGGCTCTTTCTAGATTCTGACTCTAAATATTCTGACCTGCTTCAACAATGGGGACATCCATGGAGTTCCATTCTCAAAGGGGCTTGTTTTGATTAGCTGTTATTTACAAGGGTTACCCCTCTTAGGTATAAATACATCTCGATAGTTTTTTTTTAAAGACATTAAAAAGCCATTAAATCCTAAAGAAATACATTTTAGTAGTAGAATTTCAGGCATCCTGTTGGATAATTTGAGATATTTTGGACTAGAGTTCTGGTATAGTTGTCCTCAAATAGCGGGTTGACCCTGTTTCGCACTAATAATAATAATAATAATGATAACAATAACAACAGTAATAATAACTAGCACTTATATAATGAATACTATGTACCCAGGGACTGTGATAAGCACTTTACTGAGCACTGTTATCTTGATCCTTGTAACAACACTGGGAGGTAGGTGGTGTTATTATTATTCTCCTTTTACAGTTGAAGAAACTGAGGCAACTTGCCCAAGGTCAGACAGCTAACAAGTGTCTGAGGCTGGATTTGAACTACCGTTTTCCTGATTGCAGGCCCAGTGCTTTATCCAGTGTACCAACTAGCTACCTCATATCATACCACACCACAAAAACTGAAGTCTTAGGACGTTTCTTACTATTCCTCAAACCAGTCTTTGCTGCTTCTAGAGTTCATGCACAGAATTTGGAACATTTCATCTTTGTTGTCACTTAGGTCTCAGGCCTGGTTCAGATTTCTGGTCCTTGCACTAAGCTATATATAGTATAGTAATGAGGGTGCTCTAGCATTTCAAAGGCTGAACCTTTGATCTTGTGTGTAGGAAAATAGGCACCAAAGTCCTTTCATCTTGATGGGCTAACACTGTAGAAATCACCCAACTACATGTAGCCTAATAGTGGAAAGTAAGGAGAAATAAAACATAATAAACTATGTAAAGTGGATTAGAGACAACTTCAATCTTGTCTAAATAGTTACCTCAACCTTGCAGTTTTCCCTAAAATTTCCTCTTTCACAATTGTAAGAATATTTGGTCACCTCGTCCTTTGTCCCCTGCCCTTAGACAGGGAATGTCTTCTCATTGTGATAACAAACCCTGACAACTGTGTGGCAAACATTGTCCCTGAAGTCTCCATTTTATCCCTTGAGTGATTTCTCCCTTTCTCTACCCTTCCCTCTCCTATGAAATGTCTTACTTAAATATGCTAAGTAAGAATGCTTAGAGGCATGCTCTAAGACATCCTGAAAAGTTAGAAAAACTAAATCTGTACCCTGTGTGGTTGAAGCTGCTATCAGCAGTTTTCTTAACATGCTTTTACATTTCTTTGCTTTCACTTTGGCTTTATATCTTTGACCCAGTCATAGGGACCTAAGCTAATGAGTATCCCTTTCCCAAAAGGTCCCACTTCTCTTGGTAGAGAAAATTTCCCAGCACTTTCATGTATGTGGGGTACTGAGTCACCTACACCTTCTCTCTTCTGTGACTCTTCTTCAGGTTTTCCTGTAGATCTTTCACAAAGGGATTGCAGTCTGTGTTAGAGACCTTCCTCTCAGTCTGCTCTCATATGTTGGATGCTAGTGGAACACTAGCATGTCCATCACTTACCTTTCAGTCTTACTACTGGAGTTACCTCCTTTTCCAATCATATATCAATCAATGATTAAATGTTTACTAAGTTCCAGTTACGTGGCAGGCACTGTGCTAGGTGCTGGGGATACAGTGGCTAAAATGAAATCATCTCTGCCCTCAAGTTGCTTACATTCTGTCAGGGGAGAAAACATGTGTATATAAGACTATATAGAAGACTATAATGTGGAACTCTGTGCCTTAGGAATACCTTTTTGGCCACTTTGTGGAGGCTGGTTTGGAAGGGGGGTGAGGTTTGAGTCAAAAAGATAAATTATGATGATGGTACAATAGTCCAGGTGAGAAATGACGGTGGCCTTAACCTCCAGGATACCTGTGGGAGAGATAGGTGTTGTGGAGTTAGAAACAACAAGATTGGCAAGTGATTGGATGAAGTGAGGCAGCGTGAAGAGAAGGCCAATTTGTGTTTTGGGGGTACTCTGGACAATAACAGGGAAATTTGGAAGAAGGATGGAAAGACTGAGTTCTGTTTTTGGACAGAATTTTGAATTTGAAATTGCTGTGGGCCATCCAGTTTGAAATGTGCAAAAAAGCAGTTGGTGATGTGAGACTAGAACTGGGTAGAGATTCTGGGACTGGATATGCATATCTGGAAGTCATCTGCATAGTGGAGTCAATAAGGTCACTAAGTGACAGGGCTTAGAGAGGAAAGTAGAGAGTACCTTGGAGAGCTCCAAGTGTTATGTTATCATCAATGGAGTTAGGAGCTGCTGCTAATATTAGGTATCCCCTTTGTGCTTACTGTGCATCTCTCTAGTGACTTGTGGGTGACCTGCAATTTGGATTCTTCAGAGAGTGTGGTATTCTCTGTGGTTTGTAGCCATAGACCGATGAACTTTGGGAGAATATTGCTGTTGAAAAGAAGCCTTTGGGGGGCAGCTTGGTGGCGCAGTGGATAGAGGTCTGGCTTTGGAGTCAGGAGGACCTGAGTTCAAATCCAGCCTCAGACACATAATACTCACTAGCTGTGTGACCCTGGGCAAGTCACTTAACTCCATTGCCTAGCCAAAAAAAAAAAAGCCTTCGGGAGGAAGCTTGGGGTTATAAAAAGTGCTGCACAATTTCTCCAAAACAATATAATCTACTTTGGTTATATTTGCTAAAATCTAGCTGCAATTCAATAAATAAAAATAATTTCTTAAATAGTCATGTTTGCATGTAGGCACATTCCTAATATTACTTTCGACATTTATTGGCAAGTTAAATATACCTATGTGTGTATAATGTGAGTCAAGCCTTGGTAGCAAACTCTAGAATATAAGTAAGGTAAGAATAAATTCTTTAGAAGGGTTTAAATTGTCAGCCAAAAAAAAAGTAAGCTGGAAGAAAATTAGAAGGCTTACATGTCTTTCCTCTCTTTCTGCTTAACGCTGAAGATCGAGGAACGTGATCTTTGCCAAAGGAAAAAAAAAGAAAAAAAATCTGTAATAAACTCTTGATGGGATATTTGCCCAGCCTACCCCAATTATAAATGAAATACTTGTAAAGGAAACCATAATTTAGTCTTTTCTGCCAGTTCAAGTAACAATCAGGGCTGCTACTTCATTGACAGTTACATAAATACATATGTCCTATCAGGCAGCTAGATGGTACAGTGGATAGAGAACTGGCTCTGGAGTCAGGAGGACCTGAGTTCAATTCTGGCCTCACACATTTGACACTTAGTAGCTGTGTGACCCTGGGCAAGTCATTTAATCCCGATTGCCTTACCAAAAAAAAAAAAAAGCTGGAGTAGTTTGCCATTTCCTTCTCCAGCTCATTTGACAAATGAGGAAACTGAGGCAAACAGGGTTAAGTGACTTGCCCAGGGTCACACAGCTAGTGTCTGAGGCCAGATTTGAACTCAAGAAGATGAGTTCCTGACTCCAGGCTAGATGCTCTATCCATTGGGTGACCTAGCTGCCCCAAAGATGATATTTTCTCCCTTGTGCAATTCTCAGGGTTGCTTGTTCATATTCAAGGCAAGAGTACCTTTTTAAATAGACAGCCACAGGTTAATTTTTTAATTCTATTTGCACAGTGACTTTTTGGGGTTTATAGTATTTCTGTTGAATAGTAGGAGAGCTTCAATTAGCCAAGTTCCTGCCCATTTAAGTTACATTCTGCTGCTTACTAAACACCCAACTTCATCCAGTCTTCATTTCTTCCCTTCATATTAAGCTTCTTAAGTAAAATCTTTTGAGTTAGGATTTAGCAGGAGCTACTTCATAAACTAAAGATACTGCATTTTGACAGGCAGTATTGCTTTGCATTTCTGCCTCATTTTCATGGTTTTCTTTTGTTTTTGAGGGTTTCTTTTGTTTTGAGACAGTCCCTGCCCTCAAGGAGTTAACAATGCAAAGCTTTTCCCCTGATCTGTCTTCTCTGAAATGAAATTCTTCACTCTTGCATTTTCTTTCTAGCAGCAGTATTTGCCTTTTCTTTTTGCCGATGCCTCCAAGATTGAGCTATCATCTCTGGTAATTCAGTGGACTCCTTTAGTTACTCAAAGCTAGAGTTCTATGGGTCTGTGCCATGCCGCGTCTGTCTCTCTTCCCTTTCGTATGGAGAGCTAACTTAATGCAATCAGATTTCATGAAATTAATGAGTGAGATGACCAGATGACTCTCCCTCCCTAATACATCTTCTGAAAGGAGGCACAGTCTTCTGAAAGTGTAAGTAAAGTGTCACCCTATGGGGCCACTGGGCAGTACAAGTCAGTTTTCCCTGTGGCATAGGATTCAGACAAAACCCCCCAAAGCCTTTGAATGTGAGTCCAACTAGAATCTAGGCTTAGTGTCCCTCATTAGTGCATAATAATCTTTCATCTCCTGTAAAGTACCTCTATTTTATTTTGACTGAAATAATCTGGCTCGATTTTCATTTCCCTTTACCCTCGGACTTGACTCAGAGCTCCTGTAAAAATCAAAAGGGCTCCATGTAAAGAATACTTATGCCAGGGCATCACTGAGCATGAAAACTGAGCCCATAAACTTGGTGGTAGGATGTTAATTATATCAGTGTCTTGTGGTTCATGGAGCACCATTTAACAACTTATCCCTCAGAATCTTGGGCCTTTGTTCTAAAATGAGAGTTGACCTTTCAAAAAAAAGTCTATTGAATTTTTATGTGAGGTATAGTTTTTTTTTTTTTTTGAGGAGCTTGCTTATAATTCTTTAATCGTGAAGGCTAGTTTTTGATCCTTGGTAAATGAATGGAGTAAGCCAGGTACTATGTAGCAAAAAATGAGAGGACTGTGTATTAGGAAGTGTTCGATCAGCCTGGCATAGTGAATTGAATGCTGGAGTTGGCATTAGGAAGGGCCAGAGTTTGAATTGTACCTCAGGTATTTATGAAATATAGAAAAAACTTTTGTTAAGTCTATAATCCAACTTTTGAATGATATGATTTATCCATGGCATTTGAATAGTTTTGCAAAACTCTATATTTTATGAGAATAAATTATTATTAATATATTCAATAATATTATATTACTGATCTGTAATATTGTTACATATTAATTACCCCACTTCAGTTAGTATGGAACTCTTCACTTTTACATTTTTGTATATAAACATAATAATACATTTTTGTTGTTGAATCATTTCAGTCATGTCCAGCAAATAGGGTGAAGTGACTTACCCAGGGTCACATAGCTAGTAAGTGTCTGAAGCTAGATTTGAACTCAGGAAGATGAGTCTTTTTGGTTCCAAGACCCTTGCTCTATCCACTGTACCACCTAGCTGCTCCTACATATACATATACACATACATAAATACACACATGTATTCATGCATATGTCCTAGGCTAACTAATAGTTTATTTCAAAGGTAGCATGCCCAAGGCTTGGAGTGGACAGGGGCTCTCTGGGTTACTTCTTGTAGAGGTATGGATTTGGAGGGACAGCATTCAGCCAAGATGGGGTATCCATTGCCTGGTGGGGAACGGGCAGTGGGATTTGGAATGGGGGCAAGGAAGGTCCTTAGCTCCCAGTGATAAATATTGGTGTTTATCCACTTTCAGGATGTATGTTGGCAGAGGGAAATGGAGGATTCCAAGAAACGAGGTGAGGATTTATATTAGCCCAGGAATATGGGGTATAGGCTGTGCAGAGATATATAGGTGGTTGGAATGTCAGGTGAAGGGAATAGCTCAAAGGTTAGTTTGACTAGTGTAGAGAATACACGAAGGGGAGTATTATGAAATAAGATTGGAACCATAAATGGGAGTCAGTTTTCAGAGTGTTTTAAATGTCAGGTGGAGAATTTTGTATTGTGTATTTTGATTGGGTGGAAATAGAGAGCCACTAAAGATTTCTTACTAGGAGAGTGCCACCATCGGGTTTGTAGTTTAGAACTATAAATTTGGCAACAGTGTGGAGGTTGAATAGGAGGAAGTAGGGAGACCAATAAGAATGTTATTGCAATAGTAATATGATACCCAAGTTGTAAACTTGGATGACAGGGGAAATGATGGTGTCCTTCATAGCAATAGAAAAGTTAGAAAGAATTGGGGACTTTGGGTGATGATGGAATGACTTCAGTTTTGGAGTTTAAGGTGTCTGCAGGACATCTAGTTTCAGATATCCAACAAAGAGTAGTCCCATAGGAAGGGCAGGTACACTTACTTTTTTGGGGAGGGGCAGGGGAGAGATACAAAGATGGCCTTGTCAGAAAAGACTGTTCAAGTGCTACCTTTGATACATACTGACTTTGTAACTCTGTGCAAGACATAACATCTCTCCATTCCACGAACAATACTCTGAGATGCTTAATTGCAGAGCAGGCACAAATTTGTGTTGATAGAGTTTCCGAGTTTCCTCACTCAGGAGTTGCTTATACCAATGAAATCTTAGATCTAGACAATAAAAGGCAAAAAAAAAAAAAAAAATCACCTGTCTCCCCAACCCCCAAGTCTCGCTAATTTTATCATGGTCAAAACTTAAATGTTTGTTTATAGTGAGGGCTTTGCTTCTTGTTCCTTTATATTGCTTTGTTAACTTTAATTCTTGGGTACTCTGAGGCTGCTAGGTAGAAGACTGGATGATAGACTGTTGGACTTGGAATCAGAAAAACCCGAATTTGAATCTACCATTGAGGCATCAGGTCACCTCTGGGCCATCTGAGACACTCACTGTATACTTTGTGGGCAAAACACTTAGCTTCTCAGACTCAGTTTCCTCAGCTGTAAAATACAAATATTAATGATAATGATAATAATGATGATAATGATAATACTAATTACCTCACAGAGTTGTTATGAAGATCATATGAGAAAATATGTGTAGAGATCTTTGAAAAACTTAGAGTGCTGCATAAATGCTACTTGTTATTACTTGTATTTCTGGCCATAAAAATTTGAATTGTATCTTTTTGGGAGAAGAAATAGAGGCAACTATGGCCTTAAAAGTGGGATTGGGGAAAAAGGGTAGGTAATATCAGAGAAGCAAAAGCTGCCAAATGAGGATTAAATAAAAGAAAAAGAAAAAAAAAACTTCTGTATGAAATAAGGAACTGTCTGGCATATATTCATTGTTGGTTGGTTTTTTCCCCCCTTTAGTGCTTGAACCCCTTTTCCAAAGCTGTTATGGAAAAAAAACCCACTGATATTCTACCTTGTGGAAATGGTTCAAAGTTTAATGATTCCTCTAACTGCTGCTTTGTAGGACTGGTGGATGCCTGGAAGGTGTGATAATTTGAATCAGGTGCTGCTATGGAAGCAGAAAGATTACCTTGATTGGCTTTAAAAAGAGGGTGATACAAGAAAATAGGCAAGGGGAGAGAGGAAAATTATCTCTAACCTTGAAATGTCTTTGTTTTGTGTTCCACATAAAATGACTATAGATAAAAATAGGGAATGCTTTAAGTAAATTTTAAAATATGAAGAGACTTGGCTCATTAAGCATTCTTTTTATGGTTCCATAAGGCTGAAACATCTTTGGATGCCTTTCTTTTTATGAATTAATGATATTTTATGTTTTGGGGAGACTTAATAAACAGAACATTTTTGAGAAGATGGTGTTATGGTTAGTCCGTATGTATAACTTCGGCCTGAATGAAAATAGAAGAATGTGAACCAGATAATTGAATAGCAAAAACTCAAAAAAATATAGTTGAAAATCTGTTGCTCATGATAAGAATGTCTTGGAAGAAATCATCTGAACATATATGTGTATTTATTCATATCTGAGGCTGCTGCTTATTAGTTTTACTCTATTTTTCAACTCAGGGAATAATAGAAATTGTAGGGTGATATATGATGTTTTCCTGTGCATTTTTCTTTGTGCTGCCTCAGATTTGTCTACACAATATGATGTAGTGAAGAATTGAAACAATTTCCTTGATAATTGGGGCCATATGCTATAGATTTATGTATGAAATGACCACATAATTGAGACAACATTGTGGCATCCGTTATTTGGATATCTGTTTAAAATTTCATTTCCAATGTGTACAAGTGTAAATGCTGTTGTAATATTGTCAACATCCTTGTGCCATTCTCACCTGACCATCCTTTATCTCTGGAGCCTATTCCTGGTCAAATCCTACCCTTATCTGTGAAGTCTTTCAAAATGAAGAGTTCTTGACATGGAGTCCGTGAGTTTGTTTTAAATAATATTTTGATAACTGTATTTTAATATGATTGATTTCCTTTGTATCCTATATATTTCATATTATGCATTTAAAAACATTACTCTGGGGAAAGGTCCATAGACTTCACCAGATGGCTGAAGGGTTATAAGATACAGAAAAGATGAAGAACCCTTGTAGATGTACATGAAAATCCATAGTACCAGTCACTATCAACAAAGTCCTTGGGACCAGTCTCCAGAAAAGTCCTATTCTGCTGTTCCATCCTAGTGTTACACTGACCCTGCCTTATTGAAGGCTGGCACAGTGGCGTATAAGCTGTGACTACTGTCCCAAATTGATTGATTGCTGGTTTTGATCTCAGAACCAGTTTAGCTAAAGACAGTAAAACTAAGTATCTCAGCTCACCATTACACAATGAATTATTTGGTAGAAATACATAAAAGAAAGAGACATTAAAAAATGGTCCTCAGTTATTTAGTTAGGGTCTGGAACAGGATAGTGAGCATTGTGATGTAATGGAAGAGATAAATCATAGAGTTATTTCAGAGAAATAATTGTCAGATTATAGTGACTCGTGTGACATGTAAACAGAAAAAGGGAGTCATGCATAATGAAAGGTGGTTAAATACCTGACTCAGTCTTCCAGAAGCCTAAGAGATTTTAAACTGGGGAAAAACTCTGGATCTTGATGTCAAAAATAGCCCTAATGTGAAAAGCAAAATCTAATGTTCCCCTCACAGATGCTGTGGTTTTAGGCTTCTTATTCATTTAAATAATTCAGTAGATTATTCCAATCAAATATTCTTTGCATCAAAGTACAGAAATATTTATGAGGTCAATAATAATAAAGTTCAGTGTGCAGAGCACACTGTACCGGGTGAATGGGAGTGATCATGATGTCAAGTTTAGATAAGACTGCCCTCTGGTAATGATGGAATGCCTGCCTATCCTTAGGAGCAGTAAGGGGATAAAGCATGTTAAATGCATTAGTCATTTAACAAAAATACTATGTGTGGTCCAACGGGGTGCAAGTCTTTACCAATTAGGAAGAATCAGGGAAGGTTTTATGGAAGGGCTTTAAAAGTTGAGTAGGAATTCAACAGGGAAAGAGCGCATTCTACTAATAGGGAACAGCTTGGGTTCAAGTTATGTTGAGAAGGCAGAGAGTTGTCTAATTTGGTTAGAGTATAGAATGTGTGAAATGAGAATCTCAGTTGTATTCAGTAGGCAATAGGGAGCCATTGTGTATTTTTTGAAGAGAAGAGTGATATGCCTAGTTCTATATGTAAGAAAGATTAATCTTGCACTGGAATGAAGTAGAGATTGAAGTTGGTATGGTGGGAGGAAGAATGAATAGAGGAAGAACTGAACTTTGGAATGCACCAATTATAGAGAAACAAGGGCAGTGGTAAGAGAAATTGAGATAAGAGTATTATTGAAGGTGAAAAAGGTCATAGAAGTGAAATGGACAGGAGCTGGCAGCTGACTGGTTATGAAGGGAGGGAATCTCATGATTACAGATGAAGCAAATACGTACTTCAGATGGAAATGGTAAAATCAGAAGGGGAAATGTTTCAGAGGGAAAGACCTATAGAGATCAGTTTTTAAGGATATTGAATTTGAGGTGCTGATGGCACAACTAGCTGAAAAGATCCTATGAGAGTTGGGGAAATAGGTATGGAGCATAGCATGGTAGAGTGAAAAGAATATTGAACTTGGAGTCATGAAGACCTTGGTTCAAGTGCTAACTCAAAAATGGAGAAGCTTTGTGACTGACATTTCTCCTCTAAGGCCTATTGCTCCATCTGTGAAATGGGGATAAATAATATTCGTGGGAGTATTACCTTTGAGAGTTGTGAGTATCAGGTGAGACAAGGTGTGTAAAGGACTTTGGGCACTTTAAAATGTCAAATAAATGTGCCATTTCCCTCATATTTCTTCTTCCCCCTATATTTCTTACTTGCATAGTGGTTGCATAGTTCATGAGATTTCTAGGGAGAGAATAGAGAAAAATGTTTTGAACATCTCATTAGGACCACTCATATTAATGGGTGAAGATAAGGATAGGAGGAAGCAAGAAAACAGCCAGAGAAGTAGTGGATAAAGATCTTGGAGGAGGAGAACCAGAAAGTGTATCCCTGAAGCCAAGAGAGGTGAGATTATCCAATATTGGGAGTTGCCCAACTGTCTCAAAGACTACAGAAAGTTCATGGAGGAAGAAGACTGAGTAGAAAGTAGGTAGTAATAGTGGGTTGGGAGTGGCATGAGGCAGAAGGAAGCACAGACAAGGAAGACAGTTTAAAAGTAATAAGTAGAATTTATTATACACTTAAAAAGGAAAGTAAATTATGTGAAATGGAGAGTCAGTCCAATAGAGATTATTTTTGTGTGTGTTCTGTATGTATACTCTTTTCTGGTATTTAAGCTCAGAATAAAAATAAAATAAAAAAAAAGAAAGTATATATAAAATGAAGGCACTGAGAATAGACACCTGCCAGTTATCTCAATTGATTGTCCATATTATTTAATATAATCCCTATTTAAAATTCTAGTTATGTTTTTTTCAACATGTAGGAATTGCTTTCAATAACAAAAGGATATCTCTCCAATTTACCATTTGTTTTTAATCTTGCAGAAATTATCTTCACTTTTTGACTGGGGTATTTGAAAAGTTCTGATGGTTTTTTCTTCTGTAAAAAAAAGACACTGTTAAAAATTCATTAAAAAAAACTATTGAAAAAGCTATTACTACCTAGGGGTAAAATGAACTAGAATATTTTGATCTTTTGTGTGCTTTGAGGTCGACATGTAAATCAGAGAAACATGGGGGGAAAAGAAATCTCAGAATCATTTGGGATAGGTTTGCTTGTAGATACAGTGGCTTTGTATACCAAATTGCCACCTACCAGGTCAACAAAATCTGCAGTGATTTTGTGTCTGAAAGAAAAAAAAATATGGTTAGCTGTGACCAAGATCTGATTTTTAAAGAGTGTGTTAAAAATGTGAGGTCCTACTAGTATGGTTATATATTATGCTAAACTCTTCATCTCCCAGTTATTTAAATAAAGGCTTGACCAGTAATGAGGCATCTTAATTACCAACTTTCACATTCACTAGGGAATATACTGGCAGTAAAGTAGTTGCTAGAGGCACTACAAATCTTATTTGTTTGTCGTTTGAATTTTATACCACAAAGTGCCACTACTGTCTCTGGACTATATTTAAGAATTTTATTGATGCCTTTTGTTTTTACATCACATTCATTAGTCATTCTGGATATACACCCTTTCCCTGACTTTGTACCCAATGAGCCTACCGTTATAAGTAAGAAAACCAGCTAAGCAAAACCAAATCAACACAGCGACCACATTTGATAATGTGTGCAGTATTCCTTACTTCTGGAGGCCTTCCAAAAGAAAGGGAGTTGCTTCTTCATCCCTTTTCCTGGGACAACATTGGTCACTGTAATCACTTAGTGTTTGGTTTAATTTTAGCATCTTTTTCTCCATGCTATTTTCACTATGCAGATTGTCCTTTCTCCTGGTTCTGATTCTTTCACTGAATTGGCTTGTATAAGACTTTGCAAATTCCTCATTTTCACTTTTGCTACAGTAATATTATATTACATATATTTACTATAATTTGTTCAGCTATTCTTCATCAATGGGCACTTTATTTCTACTTTATTTTTGCTATCATAAATGTGCAGTTATACATATCTTGTTATATATGAGGTCTTTACATTATTCACCCTATTGAAAGTATATAGTATGTAGAGCCTATATCAGATTGCACACCATCTTGAGGGAGGGGGTAGGGGAAGGAGGAAGGGGGAGAAAATTTAAAACTCAAAAGGTTGTGGAAGTGAATGTTGAAGATGAAAAATAAATTAATTAATAAAAGAAAATATATAGCCATCAGCGGGATCACTAGATACAGTTTTTGTAAGAAAAATATCACCTTTTGTGACTTTTTTTAAGGAATGATTTCAAATAATTGAACTCTTGTCAAGTGCCTGACACATAATAGAAACCTGTTAAATGCTTGTTGACTAAATTCTTGAATGGTTGGACTGAATCACAGCTTTATCAAGTATAGCGCTGTGCCTCTTTTGCAACAGCTGGATCAACATTAATTATTTTGACCTTTTGTCATCTTTGCCACTTTTCTAGATAGGACATGACGCCTTAAGGTTGTTTTGGTTTGCACTCATTTTATTAGTAGTGATTTGGAGGAATACATAATATGGTTGTTGATAGTTTATATTTAAAAAAATTATTTACTCAGATACTTTATCTATTATGGAATGACTTTTTCTTATTTATTTTTTGTTAAAATATCAGACTATGATTAATGGTATTTGATGAACAAGTACCTTCCACCACCACCAGTGAAGTTTTCTACTTTATTCTAACTGCATTGTTGTTTATGCAAACATTTTTAAATTTTATATAATTAAAATTATTACTTTTTTCTTTTACAGTAGCCTCTAGCCCTTGTTTGGTTAAGTATTTTCTCCCTAGTGATAGTTGGGAAATATGTCTACTTCTATTCTCATTAAAAAAAAAAGTTGTGAAAAAAACTTTTTAAAAGTAAAAAAAAATTAAAAAGTTGTGATATTTTGTATTTTATATTTGGTTATGTGTCTGTTTGTAACTCATTGTAGTATATGGTGTAAGGTATTGCCTTCAATCTATTTGCTGCTGAAATGCATCCCTGTTTGTCTAGCAGTTCTTGTTGAATAGTTTGTCTGTTTTCAATAGTCAATGTTCTTGGGTTTATCAAAAAGTGTGCTACTCAGTGGATTTCTACTTGTGTAGCCTGTTCTTCCTTCCTTTTTTTTTTGTCTTGATTGATATTAATATCGTTGTTTAGAATAGTTGTAGCTTGGCATTATTTCTCTAGAAATTGTTTATGATTTGCCAGATATATAGGAGACATCTAGAAGATAGCCTTTTATCCAGCATTTTGTGGTATCAAAACAAATGCATTTCATTTACTCATATTTCCTAATACTCTCCAGTAATTTCCCTGATGATGTGAATAATGAGGATGAACCCTCCTAACCACTTTGACCTTAACTGAAAACATCTCCTAGAACAGGCTCCACACTCACTTGGGAATTAAATCCTTCCTTGGAGCTCAGCAGGGTTTCTAGTCTTTCAGCACATGGATATGTACTTCCTAATCACTGCATAGCTCTTTTTCCTGCCTCCCTTTCTCTCTCTCTCCTTTTCTGTCTTGGTCTCTATCTCCTTCTGTCTTCATTTTCCCTCTCCCTCTCCCTTTCCCCTTTCTCTCTCCCCCTTTCTTTCTTTCTTTCTATCCCCTTTTCCTTCTTACTTGCTTTTCCTCCCCCCTTTCCTTCTCCTTTCCCCTTCCCTTTCTTACTCCCTCTTCTACTTGCCATTTTGCAGAGAAAATCCATAGTTCATTGGCTGACTGCCCTGTAAACATTATTCTTATAAACTTTAAAGCAATATGTAAAATATCAATTGTTATTAGTATTATTAACAAAATTAACAAATAAGCATAGTAGGATCTTTAAAGCTTTTTGCCAATTACATGACCATAAAGATGTGGACCAGTGTGTGAGGGGTGAGAAATATGAAACTGGTGTGGCAAAGTAGGCTGATAAAGATGAAGCATTTATTAAGTGCTTACCATGGCACCATGCTACAGTTGTAAACCAGATTTTGAAAATCTTTAAATGTCAGAGAGGAGTTTATATCTTATCCTTGAGCAGTAGGGAACTACTAAAGTTCCTTTTTAAAAGTTCAATTTTGTTTTTAAAACAAATCAGGCATTTATTTTTTCTGCCTCTCACCTTCCCTTCCTTCTGCCCTCCCTCCCCAAGGGGAAAAACAGACTCCCAGATTGGCCACATCACAAAATATATCTCATTCCATCACTTCATCAGGGGGTGAGTGGCATTCTTTTTCATAAGTCATGAATCATGGAATCATGATTAATCATTGCATTGATCAGAGTTCTTGTCTTTCCAAAGTGTTCATTTTTATATTATCGATGTTATAGTAGAAATTGTACTAGTCATGCTTATTCACCATGTCTGAATCCATATATAGCACCCCAGATTTTTCCTAAAACTATCTGTCTTCATTTCTTACAGCATAATAGTATTACATTACATCCATGTAGTATAATTTGTTCAGCTCTTTCCCAGTTGATGAGCATCCACTTAGTTTCTAGTTCTTTGCTGCCACAAAAAGAACTGCTATAAATATTTTTGTACATAGTGAACCTTTTCCTCTTTCTTTGATGTTCTTAGTCATATAGGCCTAGTAGTGGTATTGTTGAGCATTGTACACACAGTTTAGGGATAGCTTCCAAATTGCTTGCCAGATGGCTGTACCATTTCATATCTCCACCAATGGTGCATTAACGTGCCTGTTTTTCCACAGCCCCTCCAGTATTTGTAATTTTCCTTTGACAAAAAAAGAACAAATTTTGGAGGAAAACAGGCACATTGATGTACTGAAGTTTCTTGAATAGGCGGATGACATGGTTAGACTTGTGTTCTAAAGATATCAATTTGGCAGCTGTACCAACTCCTTTTTGCCTCCAGAACAAAACATATATCTCTATTTTGGGCATTAAAAACCCTTCACAATCTGGCTGCCCCATATCCATTCATGTTCAACTTGTGCTTCAAGGCCTGGGGCATCCCACTTCTTTCATGAAGCTCCTCCAGATTTCTCTAGCTCACCTAAATCTCTGTATCCTTTTTATTTCTCTTGTACTTCTTGTCAGTTTAGGACTTAAATTGTTCCCTGCTTCATCTGTACTGATTTTGTCTCCTTAGGACAGCTGTTAGCTTCTTGAGTAATTAGGTTCTGACTAGTAGAAAGAATATTGGTTTTAGATTCAGACCTGAGTTTGAAACCTGGCTCCAGTACCTGTCTGTGATAATGGACAAGTAAGTCACTTCCTGTTTCTCAGATTTAGTTTCTGCTTCCATCAAATCTGGGTAATGATACTCATTATCAGGTTCTTCAGAGGAAAGCACTTTGTCAATTTTCAAAGCCTCATTGAATATGAGTTAGCCTTCTTCTCCCTATGGTATCTAACAAAATCCAAGTTTCGGTAAATATCTTTTGATTTATTAAGTGGATTAATTGGGAACCATTGTGGATTCAAGACGTGGCTTCACTGGGCACCAGAGCTGCTGTTTGGAACAGAAGCCAATGAATTTTGTTATGTAACAGCCCAGAGAGCACATTCACTTTGAGGGAAGGGAGGTGATTAGGGGGAAGAGAGGGGAAGGAGGAGGGAGGACAGAGAGGAGGAGGAAGGAGGGAGGGGCTTTATGGCGATTTGGATTTTGCCTCACAGCAACCTGACAAGTTATATTTTCCATCCTGATGAGGCAGGGACAGAAATTGCTTTGTCACTGTCATTGTTATCTTCTTTCTTCTCTCCCTCCTCTCCTTCTTATAATAGTAATTTGGTGCAAAAATTCTCAGCAAGTCAGGCCCGGCTGGCGCTGTCCAATTGCTGACTGTTTTGATTACTCTGGCAATGACAGCAGCCAAGCTTTCTAGTTTCTTTGTATCCCTCTTCAGTGCCTAGCATAGTGCCTTGCATAAAATAAGGTTGCGCCCTCCACCCCTGCCAGTATTTAGTGATGGGATGAATTTTCTGTTAAGACAATATTTGAGATCCCATTTCCACGATTTAGTCTGAACGATTTTTCTTCCCTTGGACCATTCTTATCAAATAAGTAGGACAGTAGGGGACTTTGGGAAAACCATGGTCTCAATTCCTACAGCTCTTCATTTTATGGATTCTTTTTAAAGAAGAAAAATCCAGGTTTTGGTCATTAAGAATCCTGATACAATTTATTTTGACTACTTTGAAAGTAGTCATTTTGATTTTTCCAGCTGATTTTCTTTGTTATTTTTCTCTTTTAAACATGTATTATTTGTGTATGCTAATGTCAGCTGGTCAATCCATTTTCTTCACATTTGTTACTTGTTACCATGGGATTGACTTAGGAAGTTTACTATTTTATCAGCTTTATCCATGTGTGCTTATATATTGAATAAAACATATATTTTCTGAATAATGATTTTTTTGTTTGCTTTTCATATCTTGTACTATTCATTTGTTTAATCATGTTTTCTGGACTACTTTTAGTTCCATTGTTTTTATTGTTGCTACATGGTTTTGAGGATAGTGAAATTAGGAAGGAATTGTTGACATTATAAAAGGATTTTTCATTTTTTTTTACAAAAGGATTTATTTTAGGGATGCATTAAACAGTAAGCTTTTCTAATGTATTAGTACATTATTTTAACTACAAAAATCATCTTACATCATTTGTAATAAAAAATTAAGGCAGAGAGACATGTTAGGAAGTCTGCATTAATCCACGTATGAGGGTGGTTTGAACTAATGTGATTTCAGTAAGGATGGAAAAGGAAGGGCTGTTAGAAACATCTGGGTCAGAGAATTCAGTTCAATCAAGATTTGCATTCCTATTGTGAGTTAGATCTTTCACAGGGTGGAGAAAATAAAGTTGAGAAGGAATGATGAATGATTAGATCTGGGATGAGAGGAAAGAATTAAAAATGACCTGAAGTATGAGTAACCTGGAAGTATTATGATATTTTGGACATAAATAGGGAAGCAAGGAGGGTGAAAATGATGAGTTTTTGGATGTTTTTTGGGCATATTGAATTTGAGATGATGGCAGAGTATCCAAGTGGAGATATTTAATGGGAAGTTGGAGAAATGGCCCCCAAATGCAGAAAAATGCCTGAAGTCAAATGTGAATTTCCAGAACTTAAAAAAAAACTTCCAAAACATAAAGACTGACTGTATGGAAAATATAATATCAAAACTAGACTTTGCCATTAGGAAAGAAACCATTTGTTGCTAAAATAAAGGTGATTAAGTTCTCTAGATAACTGCTCTTTACTTTTTAGAAGTTTCTATCAAAACATTCCCTGACAATGATAGGACACATGAATATGGCAGGATTAGGTCATAGTTTTACATAGCAGAGAGAATCTTTATTACTCCAAACTACTTAGGTAAGATGTTAAAGGCAGCTAAAACATTGATTCTGGTCAGCTTTGTCTTTAGTAATTGGATTATAGATTTGCATTGTAGATACTACTTAGTTTTTTTCCCCAATAGAATGCATGGCAGCAAAGAATGTATGATATTTAGGGAACTCATAATGATCATGTTTAGTTGACATGCATATTTTCTTGACTGAGACAGAATGTCTTGGTGAGCAGAGATAGCCTTCACATCAGGAAGAATTGGCTGAAGTCCTGCAACTGTCATATACCATGTGACCATGAGGAACTCACTTGATCTCTTCATGTCCCAAGCAACCCTTCAAGACTGTAAATTACTGAAAGATTGCCATTCTGTACCAGTAGAGAACATTTCCATACTGGGAGTTCCCTACATCAATGAATCTAGCCAATACAATCCAGCCTAGGATAAGGAGAGGGATTGGGGCTGGATCAGTGATTTCATTGATGTAGAGAAATCCTGGGGAGGTAAACTACTGAGTTAATCAACATTTATTAGGCATCTGCTATGTGCCAGGCACTGTGCTAAGGGTTAGGGACACCAAAAGAGGCAAAGCATAGTCCCTGCCCTCAAAGAGCTTACAATCTAATGGGGGAGAGACAACATGCAAACAAATATATACAAAGCAAGATATATTTAGGATAAATAGGAAATAATTAACAGAGGGAAGGCTTCCAGTAAAAGATGAGATTTTAGTTCTAATTGCAAGGGAAGACAGTGATGTATGTAGTTGGAGCAGAGGATAGATAGCATTCCAGGCAGGGTGGACAGTGTCTTGTTCTTGGAAATAGCCAGGAGGCCAGTGTCATTGGATTGAAGAGTACAAGTCAGGGAGTAAGCTGTAAGAAGACTGGAAAGGTAGAAGGGGGCCAGGTTACGAAGGGTTTTGAATGCCAACCAGAGCATCTTATATTTGATCCTATAGACAATAGGAAGTCACTGGAGTTTATTCAGTGTGTGTGTGTTTGTGTGTGTGTGTGTGTGTGTATGTATGTGTATAAAATCACTTTAGTGGCTGAATGGAGAATGGATTGGAGTGGGGAGAGCCTTGAGGCAGACAAATCCACTAGCAGCTTTTGCAGCAGTCCAGGTGTGAGGTAATGAGGACCTGCACTAGATTGGTGGGAGAGTCAGAGGAGAGAAGGGGGCATAGTTGCAAAGGTGAAATCAACAGTCCATTGCAGCAGTTTGGATGTGGGGAGTGTGTGAGAGATACTTTACCAATGAAGGTTGGTATAATTACATTGTTATTACATCCTCTAGAATTCCATTGTTAGAGAGCTACCTGAATACTGAAAGCTAGGTGATTTGCTAGTAACAGAAGGTTAAATCATATAACCAGTTGGTCTGAGGCAGGATATTAACCTAGGCCTTTCTAGCTCTGACCTCTCAAGCCCAAACCTGAAACATACTCACTCTCTCTCTCTTTCTCTCCCCATTCTCTCTCTCCACTCTCTCTCTCTCTCTCTCCATTCTCGTTCCTGTTCTCTTTCCCCCTCCCTCCCCTAAAAAAGCAAAATTTTATGTACAATATACATTAAGAACACTACATAGCTTCATTAGTCACAAAGTGACACTGTCTTGAGGTAAAAATAACAGTCTTCAGTATTATCTCATAGATTCTTCTTTTTGGCTCTTTGAACAATAAAGGAGTCTATAAATTACCTGCCAAAGTTATTTGTTAGCTTGCCTTGCAGTCTATGACCACAGTAGTCTCTGAAGGCTTGATGGGAGCCTTTGAAGAGATGCGGACTGAATTAAATACTGCTTACTGGAAGTAAATAGGAAAGGTAAGCAGTGTTCACACCTCTTCAATTGCTCTCATCCAGCCTTCAGAGACCCTGATCTGAAGGGGGTTGGTGGGGCCATATCATGCCAGGGGAAGGAAATTATTCCCTGGTTTACAGTGTTGCCATAGTTTACAACTATTGTTGCTATATCCTCACATAATCACTTCCCCAAAGGTGAATGGTAAGTTATATGAGTAAATATGTTGTTGATTCTAGAATGACTTCTAATAAATAATTTAAAAAGGGAGTATTGCCAATTGATGATTTTCATGGCTTAGTATAATGCCTATTTGCAAAAATAGGATATAAGTACTGTTGTTGGGACAGCTTATTTCTGAAAATAATTATGAGAATATTGGGAAAGCTTTGGGTAAAAAGTGAAAATTAGAATCAGGGGAACAGATGTTATGGAAGCTGATGGAGGAATGGTGCCTCTAGAGAAGCTAACAAAGATCATCACAAGTCATTCGATCATATCTCATAACTGTCCCCATCCCTTTAAATGGGTAAGGTATCTCTGGGCAGTTTTGCTTTTTTTTTTTTAAAAGGATAGTTACTGACACTTCAGTTATCTAGCAGATTTTTGAGATTTTTAAAGGAGTTTAAAAAATCCAATAAGACCACCAAAGCAAAGTTATTTAAAGATGCTTTTAGTGACTCTACATTGGAAAATCCCAAAGCACTGCAGATATGATCGTTAAGAAACATTAGCTTCTATGTGCATGAAAACAGCTTAAATCACATCAAGCTTTTTGAGAATTATATATATGTATGTGTATACACACACACACACACACACACACACACACACCAGCATTAAACAGAGGAAGTCAAACAGAAGTCTTTTATACCAAGAGACCATTAAAAGACAAACCCCAGTGTTGTGGGAAGGAAGGAAAAGCTTGTATAGTACCCCCTATTCTATAGGAAACAAAACTACTTTGGGGGAAGAAATCTTGCTGAGACACTATCCTGAATAGATTGGAAATTTCCCAGCAATTCTGAAGTGTAAATAAAAAAACCCATTCTGTGTTGTGGTGATGGGCAGAAATGACAGCCGTGTGTTTTCTTCCATCTGCACGGGTCTTCACAGGTGGCACTTCCTCCCTGCTTGGCCAACTTTCCTGGAGGCTGTGCAGCTCAGACTCAGGCTCCTGTATGTGAGAGCTTTAAGAATTATGGACGTTGAGTCATGAGGCAGAATGAGTTTTCCTAAGAATGTGGATCACAGAAATTTGTCTGTCTAAGGGAAACTTATCTTTTTGGGTGGGAGTTCTCCTCTTCTTAGATTAGAAATGGGATGGTGGATTTTTTTTCCCCTTGGAAATCATAAAAGGGAAAGAACCATCCCCAGGAAAAAAAAAAACGGTTGAGGAAGCAAGAAGCTAGTTTGCTGCCAGCAATATGTAGCTGGCCTTGGCCCTTATCTACTCAGGAACAATTATTTTTGCACCGAGGAGGAGTATTTGCAGGGACAGTTCTGAAGCGGCTTTGTCAGCATTCAACATATGTGAGAACAGTTCACGGATAAATTACCTACAGAAGTGGGCTTTTAGACCATTCAAATCAGTTTGGTGTTTTTTGTTGTTTGGGGTTTAGTTGGAGCATCATATGAAAATGGCAAGTGATGGAGCTGGAAGTCCTTTTTCATTCTTCCTGCACATTCCTGTTTATCTTCTTGATTGATTGTCCTCGCCGTGTTACCGGCGAGGTCCCCACTGGTACGTCTCGGTCCCCAGCACTGCCGCAGGTTCCCTCATTATTGCACTGAAATGCGATCCCACTCTTCGGTCTTTCTGTTTGAGCTTTGGGAGCCCCTCCTCCTTGCTTATGTGGTAGCTTTTATTTCGCACAGAAATGACAGCTACTGTCCAGCACCTTTTGTCTCATTGGCAGGGTGGTCAAGCAGCTACCTTCACAATTGATGCAATTACTAATGTGTTTCCTACGCATGAAGGCAGACTTACAATTCCCCTGCCCCAAGGGACCATAAACATCATTTTTATGATGTCTGCACTGCAGGCCCTGTCAGCTCAGTGTTCGTGTTCTCGGATACTGGGAGGCCCTGTGATTCAGAGGGGAATAACCATTCCTTTCCAAGTACATTTTTCTTTCTTTCATGTTTCCCTGGCCCAATTTTCAGCTCCAGCTCTGTAGCACAAGGGGTTACATTGGCAATGGGCTCTCTCAACAGCTTTTTCAACCCCAGGATGTTGATGCTTAGAGTTGGCTGTTAGGAAAGTTGTTTATAAGAACCATACCTCTTGGCTAATTACTTTCATGAGGTAAAACAATGGAATAATTGGCTAGAAAAGTGATTTCTTGGAGGGGGCAAATGAAAGAATTTTCTTTTGTGGGTAGTCTAAAACCACAAATTCCTATATGCAGAATACTTTCTTACCTAGCAACCTCTTATTGGGATGGCCTTCCTATCAAAGCCATTTGGGAGAATGTAGTGGCTCTTTTGAGTTCGATGATAATATTCTTCATTGTATCATTTGCAGGTTGTGCCCATGGGTAGTGCAGATTCTCTCCATGATGCCCTTTGGAGGTATGCTGTCCCACTTTGCCTTCCACTTGTCTAAGTTGATTTGGCAAAGGTCATCTCTTATAATTAGTTTTTCAAGCTTTTATATCCATATTCTTCTGGTAAAATTATCATTTTCTCTTGCTCAGAAAGATCAAAATGAGCTATCTATGCAAGATTTTAGGGAAATGTTCAGTAAAAAGCAAAACTATTACTTATTAGGATATTTGAATATTAGTTCAATCAGTTTATATGTATCTTCTTATTTAATAATTTAATGAGTTAATTATTAATTAACTTTGCAGTTTGAAAGAATTATTGAAAATCACCAAACTTACAGGATGCGATTTATATTTATAGGTTTACGAATGAGGTAATGCAAAGTTGTTCATCAAAGAGCTCCATTTCTAAGTCTGCTAGTAACTACTTATATGATCTTTTGCAATTTATTTTATCTTTCTAGGCCTCAGTTTCATCACCTGTAAAATGGGGGAACTAATTTCCATTACTGAGGCCATTTCAAACACTGACATTCCTCATGTGGAATTTTTTTCACTGAGCCCCACTTGCTATAGAACCATTTCACAAAGGGCTAGATAATTAGCTGCATGGTTTTAAGCGATGCTGATTTTAGTGTATTTCAGTGATTGGTAGATTTATTAAGGAGTGCTAACAGACAGGAATCCTTTGTGCAATGATTCTTGTCCCCATTAGGAATTTATTTGGGTTAACTGATTCTTCTAAATTACAAAAGAAAAATGGAATCTATCAGTCCATCATATCCTAGTACAATTCACTTTTCTTTTAATTTCTTTTTCTAGATAGCTAGGTAGCACATTAGATAAATTGCTGGACTCGGGAGTCAGGAAGACCTGAGTTAAAATTCTGCCTCAAATACTTACTAGTTGTCTGACTCTGGGCAAGGCGCCTAGCTGTTCTCAGCCTCAGTTTCCTTATCTATAAAATGGAATAATAACACTTCTTTTTTTACGGATTTGTTGTGAAGATCAAATGAGATAATACATATAAAGCACTTTATAAACTTTAAAGCACTATTAAATATGAGTTATTATTTTAAAGGAAGATGAACTACAATAGCATAACTTTTTTTTTTAGAACTTCACGGAAAGAGGTAGAAATAAAACAGTAGGCATAAGGATGCCTTCTAGGACATGAGAGAATATGTACAGCGTCAAAATTACTCTAAACTAATATAATAGAAAATACATGTGAGTCTGGAAGTCTTGGTGGTAGTAAGATGGTAGGGAATAGAAGGTGATAGGATTGAGGCATCCTTATCTGTGCTCGCGCAGGGAAGACCAGAAGAGTGACGTCTGGAGGGAGGAGGTCAACCTATATGCATGTTTGGGGAGGGTGGACCTTGATCCTGGAAAGTGATAAAGTCACAGTTTCCCTTTGCTTTCAGCAGCTCTGAGGACCAGATTTTCATGAGTTTTAGGTGGCTTCCCCAAGTGATCAGAAGACTCTTGGCAGGGAGTGGGGAAAAACCATGGATTTTTTCCATTCCATTCTCCCAATATCTCTAAAGTCATCTAAAAGGCAGTCATAAGTAATATGTGATACTTGGGGTTTAGACCCAGGGTGCCAACGTTAAAAGGGTAGTGAAGCACTTACAGTTTTCCAGGAACAGAGAAAGGAACTAAGTTTAGCACCTAGTTAGGGGAGGCAGGAAGGGAAGGAAGGAGAGAGAGAGATGAAAGTCATATTAGGAAGCTACCATATGACATGCTCAGAAGGGGCTGAGAATTTCAAGGAGGAAGATCTTGCCTTGACAGTGAAGGGGTCACTTGGGAGCAAGTTGAAGATTGGGGAGGATTTATTGAGGTGACTCCTGAACTGGACCTTCTTGAAGAAAGAGAGGATTCAGGCCTCTTGTGGGCACTCGATTCTTTTCTGACTTATGATTTGAGACCATATTTAATCCCCCTCCACCAACATTAGGCTAGAAACTCCTTGAGGTCAGGAACTTTCAATTTTCATCTTTGTGATTCAGAACTTTTCAAGTAGTAGGTGGTTAATGTTTAAGTGGAATGGGATGAGGTTAAAAATTCAGGACTGTAGTGGAAGCTGCCAATATCTTCCTAATCTTCTGCACTGGATTTCTCAAGGCTAATTCAGCCTTTTCAGTTCATTCCAGTCCAGTCCAGTGTGTTTCTTTCCTATCTTTACCTTTCTTTTTCCCTTCTAGGAAGGAATGAACACGTATTTATTAAGCATATCCTAAGCACTGTTCTTAAGCATTTTATACTTATTATCTGATTTGATCCTCACAGCAACCATGAGAGGTAGGTGCTATCATTATCCTTATTTTACAGTTGAAGAAACTGAAGCAGACAGAGGTGATATAACTTGCCTGGTGGTACACAGGTGGTCAGACTTGAGCTCAATTTTTCCTGACTCCAGTCCCAGGACTGTCTATTGTGCCACTTAGCTACCTTCTGAGAGGAAACAGAAAAAAAAAAACCAGGAGGATAAGTATTCCTAACTCTTGAAAATGATCAAGGTCAGACTCAGTTTCATAATGTCTTCCTTAAATACCCTACTGTACCAAAAATAATGAGGGAGAAGGCAGAGGCAGATTGATAATAGGTAATAAAGAAGAATTCATGATGTCTTGTTCCCAGTTTATTTGTCTTTAAAAATGAATATAAAGTTTCTTTTAATATAATTATATTTAATATAATATGAGGTTCCTTTTAATATTTCTGGTGGTGGAGTAGAGAAGGGGGAAACTCCTACCAGTCAGATCACACCTGGTCGTCAGTGTACAAGTTTTGAGAGTTGCTTTGGGCACTGAAAAGTTTTTTATGATTTGTTCTGGGTCACACGATATCAGGTGTCAGAGGTGATCCCTGAACCAAGATCTTCCTGCCTCTAAGACAAGCCCATTAGGCACTAGCCATAGTGATTCTTAAACCTTTTACCTATAACATCTAGGGGAAAGAAATTGGATCGCAGAATCATAGATTTAAAACCGGAAGGAACGTTAGAGATACTTGAGGCCTATTTCCTCATTTTACAGATAAAGGAACTGGCCCACAGGGATTGTAGCCTGCCCAGGGTCACACAGCTAGTAAGTGACTGAGGTTGGATTTGAACTCGGGTGTTCCTGAAAAAGTTATATAATTAAGGAAATGTGCATGTTCTCTCTTGTTAAATGGAAAAAAAAATAGGATCTTGTACATTATGAGAGACTATGAACCTTAGTAATTTTGAGTTGGAATATCAACAGGTAACAAATGAAAAAGCAAGTGACAAGGTCCAGTTTGTTGCCCAGTGCAGTCTTACTTTGGGCGATGAGGAGGGATGAGTTTATCTTCATTCTCGTTACCAAAGAAGGGTTTGCTAAAAAAAACTATTAGTTTCAAGTTAAAGGGAGAAGTGCAGTTTCAGTGCCAAACCATGATAGCAGCACCTATTCCTAGACAATTGTTACACTAATTACAATCTCTTCATTAAAGCAGTTTCCCTAAGAAGAACCGTGTTAGAACAGTTTGAGTTATGTCAGGGAATTGAAAGTAATCAAACTTGAGTGTAATTAAAACTGTTCTATAATTTAGATTTTGATTCATACTTTTCCCGTGCTTGTTCATATTACTGACACCTTACAGCATTGGGTGCTGTGCAAATCAGGAGATGAGTCTGGGAAGAATAGTATACCCTCTCCTGCGGTTTGTTTTGTATTTTGAGGTTTCCCTCTGGACAGAAGTCATCCAGTCTAAATACTGGTGGGAGACATGTTCCATTGTACTGATCAAGGGTTGTTTGATAGAGCACCTTTCTTGATAGTCTTCCAAAAGAGAGGCCCAGATGTATAGACTGAGTGCAGCTGTTGACAAGGGAAAAGGAATTATTTAGAATTTCTTAATGCATGTCCTGCAATAATTTCAGTAGATATGTGATGATGTTTTGGATGTTACATTATTGCAGATAAAATAAATATACATCATTTTGTTTAATATGAATTTTGCTTACCCTAAATATATACTATAGTAAATATTGTGTTTGGGGTTCACTAGGTCGCACAATGGATAGAGTGCCAGGCCTGGAGTCATGAAGACTCATTTTTGTGAGTTCAAATTGGGCCTCAGACACTTGTTAGCTCCTTTTACCCTTTTGCCTCAATTTCCTCATCTGTAAAATGAGCTGCAGAAGGAAATGGTAAACGAGTCCAGTATCTCAGCCAAGAATAGAGTCATGAAGAGTCAGACACTACTGAAACGACTGAACAAAAACAAAATATTGTATTCACAAAATTAACAAAATTTGCCAATTACATGTACTTATTAACCTCAAAACCTGTGAGATATCAACCTCACAAAGAACTTGAGAAAAATGGCTGCCCTTATTTTTTTCCTCTCATTTAATATTTTATTTTTTCCCAATTACATGTAAAAAAACAATTTTAACACTTTTTTTCTTTCAAATTTTGAGTTCCAGATTCTCTCCCTCACTCTCTTCCCTCCCTCATTGAGAAGGCAAACAATTTGACACAGTTTATACATGTGTAGTCATAATGTCTATCCTTATTGAAGGGTAACTGTACCCCTAGATTATTGCAATGGCCTTCTAATTCGTCTCCCCCGACTAGTCTACCCTCTGTACCACCACTAAGGAAATTTTTCCTTAAGTACATATCTGACCGCGTGATTCTCCTACTTAAGAAACTCCAGTGGGCTCTCTATTTCTTCTAAGATAGAATTTCTATTATAAATTGCCATATAAATATGAGATGTTGATAAAAATAGAAATCACAACAAAAACAATAATAAAAACAACTCCCTGAAGGCCAATCTGTCATCTCTGTCGTGAGGGGGTTGCATCAGTAAAACAAAGGAATGTACAGGGTGATGTACAGTGGGAATTCTGTGTACTCTGAGACCAGTACGGTGCCCATGAATGCCTGGAAGGACCTCTGGAACATCAGCCTGGTGGGCTGTCATGGTACCCCTGATAGGATTTTCATTCTGGCCTGTGTGATGTAACTATTTCTTTGAATCTGAGAATTAGGCAAGGTTGTATAAGGTTGAAAGATGTCATCATAATTCATCATGACAATTAGGTTGACATGATGCCTACATGTTTTGGTACCATATAAAGGCAAGATATTTTGAACTAAATCAGAAATACCAGTACTCCAGCTGTTGGAAATTCTTTGCAGATGGCACAGACCGCTGAAGTGTACAAATCACATGTACACAGGAAGTGGACAGAAGATACAAAAGGTTTTATTATGTACCAGAGTTATGTTGAAACAAGATGTAAATAATCTTATCAGTCATAGGTAAGGAATTCATATTATTTTTTGTAAATGATTTCCTCAGCTCCAAATTACACAAAATACATTGTGGATTAATGTGGAAAATTATAATCAATAACTTTGTTGCTAAGCCAGATTAGATGTAATAAGATGAAAATTAAGGAATCGCTTAAATCTGAAGAGGGAAAAGCTGAAAAGGCATTAAAAAAATCTACATTTATCCAAACTTTTAAAGTGCTTTCAATAATGAAGCGTATGGCAAAAATATTGCCAACATCTTGAATGAATTTTGAAAAGGAGACACAGAATTTTAAAAAGCCCCCTTTGAGTTTTATGCCATGAAATTAACTAATAGACCACCTATACTAGAACAGAGTAATTGTTAAAAAGGTGGTCTCAACTACAGACATCATGAATGAACTCATTTTCTCATATTTGACTGAGTATAAAAACATTTCAATATCTGCACGTGACAATGTGTGCTGTCGTCATTGTTATATTTAGGACTATGGAGGGAAAGTGGGGGTATTCAGAAATATAAACTCATTAAAAAATGGATTACTAAAAAACAAAACTACCATTATATAAGAAGCATTTTGAGAAAACTATTGGAGAAAACAGTGGAAGACATCACTTAAGTATAATAGAAAGCTTGAGTATCATATTACCTGATTAAAGTTAACAAAAAAGATACACCTAGAATTAAATATGGAAAGCAAAAAGATATTAGAAATTCTTAATTCCATTAATTGGCAATTAGTGTTTTAAATGTCATCATACTGAGTCTATATGTACGTGCATACAGGTATACACATATACACATGTATATACACATATATGTGTACATACATATATACGTGTCTACACATATATGAAATTTCCAAATTATGAAAGGAATTTAGACTGTAGGGAACAGGATATAGCCCTTCTTATCCTATATAGTACTAGAGTTTTGTTGAAGATGCTTTTATTGAATCTGCAGAAGAAAAGCTTACATATTGAAACTCATATCCAATCCAATTCAATAATGGTAATAGCTAGCAATTATTTAATACTTTGAAGGTTTGTGAAGCACTTTACTTATTTGATCCTCCCAGCAGCTCTGTTAGGTAGTTGTTATCATCCCCATTTTACAGATGAGGATACTCAGACTCAGAGACATTAAATGACTTGCCAGTGGTTACATACTTCATTTTGGACCCAAGTCTCTCCTGACTTCAAGCCCAGTACTCTTATCCCAAGATGATGGAGTAGGGATGCAAATGAGAAGTTCCCAATTTGAAAGCCAAAGCAGAACTCCTTAGGGAGTGGATAGGGGTTGAGATCTTCTGTTTGAGGATGACTTGTCCAGTCTTTTCACTGAACCTAGGGCATTATTGGAGTTTTGTGGATTCTGAGACTGAAAGAAATTAGCCTTATTTCAAAATGGCTAGTAAGAAATTCGGTACAAACTGGGGAACCCAAACACAGCCCTAGATTTGTAATTCTCAGCCTTATAATACTACTCATGGCCACAGGGCTTAAATCATTATGACATGGGTGGGTGTGAGTTTATAATTGGATTTCATTTTATATCGTTCCATGATTTAAA
This sequence comes from Vombatus ursinus, assembly GCF_900497805.2. Taxonomy (NCBI): domain Eukaryota; kingdom Metazoa; phylum Chordata; class Mammalia; order Diprotodontia; family Vombatidae; genus Vombatus; species Vombatus ursinus. The sequence goes on along the minus strand of NW_020945237.1, from coordinate 12,554,913 downwards.
ACTTCTTTCTGCAATGTTGCACTCAACCAAGGTTGAACCACGTTTTGAATGACATTATGAAATTCCTTTCCTGTAAAACAGAAATGGAAAATATACATGATTACCCTGTGTATTCTGTATATCACACACATGCACATATACATTTGAATGAGAAAAACATGAGTGGGTTGGTTTTTTTTGGGGGGTGGTATAGATAGCATGTCAAACAGGCGCTTATTATGTAGATAGCTTGGAAAAATCACACATCTTCTGTTTATCTTTATTAAAGGCAGTCACCTGAGACAATTGATGACTTATTTAAATAAACAGTAAACTACCTCCTGGCAGTTGAAATTCTTGGGGCAATCATGTCACCATATCATCTGTAAAATAGGCATCCTTTCAAGCCTCATTCTGAAAACGTCCAATTCAAAATAGCCTCTGAAAGGCTCTTAGCACTCCAACTTTAAATGGCTCCATAACTAGGGCATTAAGTACAAATGTTTCAGTAAAATATTATATATTAGGCTAAAGGAACAGTCATGTTGGTGATAGCTATATTAATAGTTTTATTGTGGGTATGTATTGGCAGTGATAGGCAGATACTAACTGTTAATAACTTGGTCAACAGAAAAGGGATTTTTAACCATACATTTTGAATAATGCACCAGTCATTGCCTTGGAAATGCCTTAGCCTTTCATTTTATTTTTATTTTAATTCTGATGGGATGATAGTTTTGTCTGTCAATGTGGGACTCCCCAAATAGCAAACCACAACGCCCCCCCTTTTTTAAACCTCTAATTCTCTAAGATGTAAAAAATAAATAAAAAGGGCTCCTTATAAATAGAAAGCAGTTTCTATAACATCTGTTTCTTTATCTTAATATTTACATATAAATTTCATTTTCACTTTGGTCTTTTTGTTTGCTTAATTAAAAAAATATTCTTCTCTTTTGGATGAGATTAACATAGAAATGATCAAGGTGGGAAAGAACTATAAATGTATTTAAATTTTTATAATGAACTATGAACCTTTGATACTGATCTAACCTGTTCATTGTGACCAAAGTTTTGGGTTTCAACGGTAATGGTTGTGAGATTTTAGATGTACTTGGGGAATTGTGCTATCAGACATAGAAGGGACCTTAGAAAACATCTATTTTACTTAATTCAAAATATACTGCCATCCCAACATACTTTGAAAGAGGATCAATCGTAAGGTAAATTTTAATTTGCTTCTGGCTTAGCCTCATCAGAAGATTCTTATGAAGAAATGCAGACTTTGTGAAATTAGCTGGTGTTGAGTTAGGAAGGCTGTTGAACAAGGAACCCCTTAAACAGAGAGGGGCTCTTTCTTGCATTTAGCTCAATTGGCATTTGAATTGATATCATTTATCTTTTTAAAAAATGTTGACTCTGTAATTTTCATTTGAGAGGTTTCAATATTTCATTTTCTGTAGGCCATTTGTGGATAGACAGGCCTACTTTTGAATAGGTAGACTTCTGCAAATGGGCTATAACCTATGTTTTATAAATATGATACGTGAACATCCAACCAAGACTACACATGTTAGAGCTCCACAGGAAGACATGCAAATGTCTAATATCATTAGTTTCCAATAATCCATATATTCTCCTGGTGGCTTTCACCACTACTGATCCCAGACAATTCAGAACCCAAATCCCATTTGATATTTGGAGCCGACTGGTATTGTAGATTGAGTCGATTGAGTACTTCATTTCAAGTCAGGAAGATCTGAGTTGAAGTCCTAGATTGCAATCCTGCCTCACTTAATGGCTGTGGACAGGTCAGCTGCAAGGAGCCTTGATTTCCTTGTAAATGAATATAAAGCATTTTTTAAGTACTTGCTGTGTGTTAATCTGTTAAATTATGGGGAAACAAATATCAGAATGAGAGTCCTTGACCTCAATAAGCTTATATTTTAATGGGAGAAATAACAAGGTAAATTGTGGTCTAGGGTAGGGGTTCTTAACTTGGTTCCATGGATGCCTTTGGCAGTCTAGTGAAACCTATGAACTCAGAAAAAAATGTTTTTACACACATAAAATAAGATACGTAGAATTACAAAGCAAATGAAGTATATTGAAATAGACATGCAGATTATTTTAAAAATAAACAATAAGACCCCTAGATTAAGAATATCTTTTAGGAAGTCTGAAAGATAGTGAGGGGAACAATAGGACAGTCTATCCAGAGGCAATAATAGTATTGATTTGATTACAGTCGTCAGTGTAACAGCCTGAAAAGGGAGGGGGGAGAGCTGCATTCCTTAGTAGGGCAGAAAATGGCTTCTGGGAAGATAACCACACCTAATCCCATTTGGGATTTTCTTGGCAAAAATACTGGAGTGGTTTGCCATTTCCTTCTCCAGCTCATTTTACAGATGAGGAAACTAAGGCAAACAGGATTAAGTGACTTGCCCAGGATCACCCAGCTAGTAAGTATCTGAACTCAGGAAGAGGAGTCTTCCTGACTGTAGGCCTGGTACTGTATCTACTGTGTCACCTTTCTACTCATCACAATAGTAAGTGTCAGAGTTTGGATTTTAACCTAGGTCCTCTGTCTCTGGAATCAGTGTTCTTTCTACTGTACTCAGAGGGCTAATAATAATAATAATAATAATAATAATAATATTATTGTTGCCATCAGATCTGGTAGTGATGGCAACGGTAATAGTGGTTGTTTTTCAGGACAAAATTCTCTTGTATTCTTATAGGTGATCTTCTATTTTTCGTTAGCTACGCCTATCTTCCCCTCTTTTCTCCACTCCATTACTAAGGATAGTTGAAAGCTGACTATAGATTCTTCAGAGAAACAAAGATTGAGAAGATTGCCATGAGTTACTTTGTTCAAGCTGAAATTTTCTCAGACTCCTGAAATGGTTGTGTGTTTAAGAAATAGTTTATGTTTTTATTTTAAATGAACAAGAAATTTTTTTTATTAATGTGTTCTTCTCAGTTCCTCCATTGAACAAATTTAAAAAAAAATTCAATGCATAGCTGTGTTTATAGTCCAGCAAAAACCAATTCCCATGTTGTTCATGTTTGAAATGTATGTTTCTCTTTGCATGTTAAGTTCAGCACCTCTCTATCAAGAGGCCAGTGACAGGTTTCTTCTTCATATTTTAGACTCACGGTTTCTTATTGATCAGAATTCTAAAGTATTTCAAAACTGTTTCTCTCTCATTCATAAATTGTTTTCCTAGTTCTATTCACTTATTTCTGTATCATTTTATAGAAGGTTTCCTAGCTCCATGTCATCATTTCTTACGGCAAAATAATATTCCATTACATCCATATGCCACAATTTGTTGAGCCATTCCCCAGTGAGGAGGACTCCTCACTTCCCAATTTTGGCTACCATGAAGTGGTTGTGTTTCATCTTAGTCCATTTCTCTCAGCAGTTTCTCTCTGAGCCGACTTTCACAAAGTAATGTGTGTAGAATGAGAAACAAAAGAAAGATGCTATTATCGGCAGCTAGGTGGCACAGTGGATATTATTATTATCATTAGAAGTTAGGTGGCTCAGAGTGGATGGAGTGCCAGGCCTGGAGTCAGGAAGAATCCTCTTCCTGAGTTCAAATCTGGCCTCAGACACTTACTAGCTGGGTGACTCTGGGCAAGTCACTTCACCCCATTTGCCTCAGTTTTCTCATCTTTAAAATGAGCTGGAGAAGGAAATGACAAACCACTGTAGTATCTCTGCCAAGAAAACCCCAAATGGGATCATGAAAAATCAGATATAACTGAACACCAAAACTGCTATTATACAACAGCCTGACTGGATGGAGAACAAACGTCTCTTGATTGCAAAAATGACAGACCAACAAAAGACTTTTTAAATAATGTTGACTGTGTGGTTACCTCTTCTCTGCTCCTTCTCACCCAAGGCTTGTGCCCCTAATCTGCTCCCATGGCTCAGGTATTAAATTCACAATGTCGCTATGCCCCAACCAATGAGCTAAAAATCTGCAGAAGATGAGAGAACTATTCATGCCCTTGGTCATAGTCCTCAAAATGGAAGCTACTGATTTTGACCTGGTGATTTTTAGGGGAGAATTTCTTTCTTCCTTCTTTCCTCTCCTTCCCTCCCCTCCCCTCCCCTCCCCTCTCCTTGTCCTTGTCCTTTCTCCCTTTCTTCCTTCCTCCCTTCCTCCATCTCTCTGTCTCTGTCTCTCTCCCCCTCTTCCTCTCTCCTCTCTCTCTCCTCCCTCCTCTCCTTCCTTTCCTCTGTCTCTGTCTCCCTCTCTTCCTTTCTCTCCCCTCTCTCCTCTCTCCCCCTCTTCTCTCCTCTAATGTTTCTGTCCTATAGAGTAGAGGAGGGAACTATGCTTCGTGATCTTCTCTGGAGTTTTCTCTTTCTGTTTTTGGAGCATAGAAGTTCAAAGTGCCATACCATGAAAAGTGCTGATCAGTCACAAACCTGATGAAACAAGGATATTGCCTCTCCCCTTTGATTTTGTAGCTGGAGAATTCACTGGGTTTGCCTTCTGTTCTGCAGAAGTAATAGCTTAATATTTTGAACTTCCTAGTTTTCATTTTGTTCTGTATGAAAAAGCATAAATAACTTCCTTTTCCTTACTTGCTTTCCCCAATTGCTGTGCATCGTCCCTTGAACCCCGTCAAACAATCTGACGACTAGATTGTTTGGAGAGCTCTGAAACATATCACTTGGCGCATTAAGATGAAATAATATCACATCATGTTGATATGAAATGATACATTATAGTATAAATCAATGCCATGTACTTGAGTCTGAAGCCTTCTGCTTGTGTACCTGTTTTTAATAGAATTCTTAAAATAGCTCAATGAGTTTTCCACACACGCTTCTGGGAATGCCTATGGGATCTGTGTTTGGGAAGGTTTCAGCAATGGAAACTGCATTTTTCTTTTTCAAGTGTTTGAATTTGTGGGATCTTATTTTTTGGATGATCTGTAGACAATATTCTGAAAAGGTATGGCTTTTATTTGTAGCATGGCAAAATTCATGAGTGATGGCTGGCTTTTGGAAAGAAGTCATCTTAGCAGTACTTTAGGTTGCAAGTTCCTCTCCTGCCTTTAAAACATAATTAGATTTTCAAAAATTGGATTTACATCTTTCTTCAGTATAAGTCAACAAGCACCAGTATTTCCTTTTCTCTGATTAATTGAGGTGTTTCTGGTTATCGTGCAGTTGTTTGATGGTTGATATTTCCTGTGCCAACTCAAGAACAGCTCGTAAAAGAGTCACGCTTGGTCTCACTCATTTGTTTGTCTGTGTCTGGTTAAGCTCATGTGTGTGGGGTGAAGTGCTGATGAGCCCAAGCCTGTGATCTCAGTTCAGGTGTGGACCAGATACCAGGGTTTGGCTCCATCTTCATGACATTCTCAACCCTAGCAAGGTGTGGGGAGAGGTTCTTTTGTTCATAAGGGAACCAGCATGCGAGGGTGTGGATGATTAAATGTGAGTTCATCACCGCTACTAGGGAAAAGATGCAGTTTTCTTACTGAAAGCACAACAGTCGTGTTATTTTTGCTTAGTAGAAGTTAGATGAAACTTTCTCACTTGAGGTTGAAACCCTGGTACTTCATTCAAAGGATGACTTCTAATGTCTGAGTGAGGGAAAATGAAGTTAGAATTCTAAGTGTATGCATGTATGTGTGCACACAAATGTGTGTGTGTGTATATCTGGTGGCCTGGAGTCAGGAAGACCTGAGTTCAAATCTGTCTTAGACATTTACTAGCTGGGTGACCCCGGGCAAGTCACTTAACCCTCTTTGCCTCAGTTTCCTCATCTGTAAAATGAGCAGAGAAGGAAATGGCCAACCATGCTAGTATCTTTTCCAAGAAAACGCCAAAAAGGAATCATGAAGAGTTGGACACAACTGAAAAAAAAAAAGACTAAATAATAACTTGGGATGTAATGACAATATCTGTTAAAAAAAAAAAAAAGCACTTAGCACAGTACCTGACACATAGTAGGTGCTAGATAAATGCTTATTCTCCTCCATATATAAAAACAAAATACACACTTATTAAAAACCTTCAGTACTATATACACAATACTGTATCTAAATGGTTAGGGAATGAAGTATTCTTAATTAATTGAATAATTTTTTTTTAAATGAAAGGTTAGCCAAATAAGCCCTTTGTTGCAACTTCTATTAGTGAAAATCTGTTAAGGATGTTTTCATCTATTTCCTTCCCTTAAACGTGGAGAATATTAAACCACAGACTATTTGACATGAAAGCGGTATTAGAGATAAAGTAGTCCAGCCCCTCAACTCCCCTGTCTCCACTCCACAGGGTTGAGGAGTTTGCAGCCCAGAACAGAAAAGGGATGATTATACACGAAGGTGGCACCACAGACAAGAATATAGTCCAACATTCCTGGCAGCCCTGCCAAGGGCTTTCTCTGCTGCACAGTGTTGCCACAGGGATTGAATGTATAGTAACCTCAGGTTATTTCTTGAAAAGTTAAAAAAAAAAACACCCAAACTCTGACATCTGGTGGTTTTCTTGTCATTTTCATGAAGGTTAATTGAGGGGTCTGGGTTTTTACTGTGATAAATTTTGTGTTTTCAGCTTTGTTGTCAAGTCTGCATATAACTGAGCATCATTCCTTAGGAGATGACTTGACCTGCTATCAAGACTGAAATATCTATCCTCTTTTTATAAGGCAGTTCTAAGACAGAATTGAAATGTAGCTCAGGGCTGACAAACAAAACTCACCAAAAAAATCCAGGGAGGTTAAGCATACTGAATAAGGAGACATGGGAGTGAGGGGAAGGATTTATTGAATCATTAAATAATATTTGAATGCCTACTGCTAGTAGGCATTTTATATATATATATATATATATATATATGTATATATGTATATATGTATACACACACACATATATACATATATATATCTACACACAAATACACTATATTGGGTATTAAGAAAGTTCAAAAGAAATGATATGGATTGTTATATGTCCTTGGGAATCCTGCATTCATATATTTCAAAGAAATATAGATTGTTGTATATTTGTGATGGTTTACAATATATATCTATACCAGTTATACCAGATATAACCAGTTCAAAAGTCAGTGTGACATAGGGATCAGAGGGCCAACTTTGGAGCTAGGAAGAGCAGGGTTTGAGTCCTGCCTTTGAACACATACTGGCTTCATGAGTCACTTCAACTCTGTCAACTGACATTAATAGAGGGAGTTTCCTTTCTTGGGAGTTCCCTGTACCGTGGAAATTCCTATCCCTTTAACCCCTTTGTGATGGAGTGTACAGAAAACATCTGAAACTCAACAAAAGCAAACTCATCATATCCCTCCCTCTAACACCTAAAAAATTTTCCTTGAAGCTTTTCTGTTTCTGCTGATGGTGCTGTGATCCTCACAGGCACTCAGGGTCACAACCTCAGGGCCATTCCTGACTGGTACTTCTTCGAACTTCAAATCTAATCAGTTGCCAAGTTTTGTCAGCTTTATCTCCACGGAGTTTCTTGTATTTATCTCCTCTTCATTCATGTAGCCTATGCAAGGTTCTTAACCTGGGGTCTTCAAACTTAAAAAATAATTTTAAAACCATATTTCAATATAGTTGGTTTCTTTTGTAATCTTACTTTTTTTTTTATGCACTTAGAGACATTATTCTGAGAAGGGGTCCATGGCTTCATCAGACTTTCTAAAGGGTCCATGATATGATAAAGGTTAAGAACCCCTGGCCACACACACCCTAGTTCAGATCCTCATCACCTCCTACACAAACTATTGGAATAGCCTCTCTTATTTCTAGTGCCTTCCCTCTGTTAATTATTTCCTATTTATCCTGTATGTAGCTTGTTTGTATGTATTTGTTTGCATGCTTTCTCCTCCTTTAGATTGTAAGTTCCTCGAGGGCAGGGACTAACAGTCTTTTGTTTCTTTTTGTATCTATCCCCAGAGCTTAGCACCATGCCTGGCACATAGTAGGCACCTGATAAATTCTGATTGATTGTCTGAGGGAGTTTTCTACATGGAGGAAATTGTAGGTCTGGAACATCCTCTCAATAAACATAAAAGGAGAATGAGATGCTTACCTACTATATTCTTTTATCAGATATCTATTTTGTTCTCTTAACTAATTTCTTCTTCCTCAATTTCTTTTTGATTTTCAGAAATCATTACCTAGAGGAATAAATGTATGACTATAAATAAACACTACTAAATCAATTAGTTCATCTAAAGTTAGAACTTGACAGAATCTTTGGTTGGAAGTGAGGGAAAATAATAATATTGTCTTGTTATGTAACATCTATCTCTAAGGCATTAAGAAACTGCACTAGGGATTGTTAAAAATATCTGTACCAGACACAAACAACATCCCTTCCATGGGAGAGGGAGAGATTGTTATCTCTGCTGTACAGCTGAGGAAATGGGAAGACACGAATTAAGGAATATTGTTTTTAACGTCATTCAAACTTATCTTGGGGCTGGGCCATTTGACAATGTTATTAGTGGAGACGTTAACCAAAAACCTGAGATGTTCAGAAGTTTCCACTTAGCAGCAGGGAATAAATGTTGTTAGGAAAAATGTTAAGTACAAATCCGGGGAGGTTCCAGGAATTTCCTGTTAGCACTGGGTAAATGAAGTTGAACACATAGTTCTAGATAGCCTAGAGTATAACTTCTTACCAAAAGTTATATATCTTTCAGGCAGGGGTTCCTAACCTTTTTTTGTGTGTAAGTAACCCTAAAGCAGTTGGGGTGAAACCTATAGACCTTTTCAGAATAATGTTTTGTTGCTTATATTCATATTTATATGTCTTTTCATAACTCTATCTGTATGAATATATTTATATCAATGCATATGTATTGAAATATATGTATATATTTATATTCAAATTTCAGTTAGAAAGTAATAAAAAGAAGAGTATAATTTTTCCCATCCAATTTCATAGATCACTGAAATTCTGTCTATATGCCCTTTGGGAGATCCAAAATCTATCCATGGACCTCAAGTTAAGAACCTCTGTTTTTAGGGCTATTTTAAATTATTTTCATTTTTGATAGTTGAGAGAATAGTCTCTTTCAAATAAAGTACTTTACCATCCTAGGCTTTCCTAGGACAGGAATTCCAAAATCTCAAAGCAGGGCAGTTCTGGGGAAGGTGGGACATGACAGTTTGATAAACTTTAAGTACAACTGTGATCCTAACAGCAAAGGAATGGGCTAGTAGATCAATGAAATCCTTTTGCAATCTATCATTTTTTCAGGTTTATGTACTTGTATTCATAGCAATGTTATCAGTCCGCAATCCTAGAAGAAAAAATTAAGACACATTTCATGGTGAAAAAGTATTTACAATTTAAGCTTCTAAAGGTGATGTGGTAAGATAAATTTTGTCATTCATAGGGCAGGTGTTATAGTCACAAAGTACTTTACTCCTTTGTAGGAGAAAATGATTACTCCCATTTTATACCCAAGAAATCTTCCCAGATGACCTGAGAAATTTGGTTTCACTATTGGCAGAAAGAGAATTCTTTATTTGTTATATTAGGACATAGTACTGAATCATTAGTCTGGCCTTAATTTATTAGGGCTTATTGTCACTTTCAGAGAGAACTGCCAAAATCCCATTTCAGATGCTTAAAACAAAATCCCAATTGTTGGGGGCAGCTAGGTGGTGCGTGTGCATAATATAATGCATAATATAATATAATGGCATGTGCATGAGCACCAGCCCTGGATTCAGGAGGACCTGAGTTCAAATCTGGCCTCAGACACATAACACTTACTAGCTGTGTGACCCTGGGCAAGTCACTTAACCCCATTGCCTAGCCCCCCTCCCCCAAAAATCGCAGTTGTGACAGCTAAGTTTCCCTGCTACCTACAACAAATAAGGTAAAAAAAAAAATTTAATCATTTCCTCTTTATTACTAGGGGGCAGTGGAGGTGATTTTTTTCTCCTGTAGGTACATGGTAATATTGCTTGGACATGGAGGAATTAGCTTGGCATCTTCATCAATCTCTTTTTCTCTTTTTTCCTTTCAATTTTTTTTTTTTTTGCCTTGTCGTGGCTACTCTTTTCTTCTTACGTACCCAGGTTGCCTTGCAACTCTTTGTGTGAGCCATTTTCCATGGCTGCGATTTGTTACTTCCATTTGTGTGGAAACTAGACATTTGATGAGATTATGTGTCTTTTGGATGGTCAGATACTAGGTACAGGTGAAGTCAAGTAATTTTCACAAATCAAATATTGGTGCAAATGATAGTGAAGGATAATGACCTAGTGTTAGAAGAACACCAGTGATTTGTCAGTCAGCTTCCATGACCCCCAAACAAACATGCGCACGCATACACACACACACACACACACACACACACACACAAATATAACCTATTTAATTTGTCCCCTCTTAAATGAATGTGACACAGTGACTTTTAGCTTGTATCCAAAGGGCAAAGGGATGACCTTTCTGGAGTAGCCTCTCTCTTCTGGAAATTCATTTAGAAAGATTTTTTTGTTGAATGTTTGGGCAAAAATGGATATGCTGAGTAACCTTACTTCTGATTTCTCTTTGTCCATGGAGGCTAAGAATAAGGGCTCATAAGATAAGTTTTAGTAATGTCAGTTTCTACTCATGCTCATGCTTTGTGAACTGCAGAAGGAAATGAGCTTTCTGCTAATTTCTTTTGGCTTGTAGTTAGGGGATTGTGGTTCTTTAAGGTTTGCTTCTTGGTTCGTGTGGGTGATTTAGGCAGTGGTTGGATGAATATTTCTCATAGAATATTATTGTGCCATAAAAAGTGATGAAGGAGAACAGTTTTAGAGAAACCCGAGAAGACTTACATGAACTGATACAGAATGAAATAAGTAGAACCAGAACAGTTTATACACTGACAACATTATACAGATGGACAACTTTAAATATCTTAAAAACCTTGATCCAACACAATGACCATCCATGATTCTAGAGGACTGATGATGAACAGTTACTCATCTCTTCACAGAAAGGTAATGGACTAAACATTTGGACATGGTCAATGGAGAAATTTGTTTGGCTCGACTGTGAGTAATTGTTACAAAATCTTTGTATTTGTTTTTATTTGTTAAAACTGTGGCGCTGAAGGGGTTGCGAGTGAAAAAAGTTTAAGAAGCCCTGTTCTGGGGGGTGGGGGGGATGTGGGAGGAAAAGAATTAAAGCCTGTTGATTGGAAAAAAATACAATTTTATAAATCATGCCAGGGCTTGAGTATTACATAGCCTCATTGGTGTTAGATAAATCTACTTAGGACATTTTTATTTTGCTAGCCTCCTTAAGGAATTTGGAAGTCTCTGTTTCCTCAATGTATAGTTGCATGTGTGTGTGTTTTAACCTCTCGAATAAGTCCCTAGATGGCTGAAGCCCTGATTTTATTATCTTGTTTTTCCCTGTAGGGTCCAGTACATCAAGCAGATCATAGGATCTATAGGCTTAGAGCTGGAAGGGACTTCAAAAGTCACCTGGTCCAATCCCTTCATTTTGTAGATAAAATAAAGGAGGCCCAGAGAGGTCATCGGATCCTAGATTTAGAGCTAGAGTAGACATTAGGGGTCATTCAATTCAACCTCTTCATGTTCAAGATGAAAAAAAAAATGGAGTTTCAGAGAGGATAAACCATTTGTCTGTGTTCCTATAGATTGAGAGGTAGATTTTGAACTGATGTCCCCTGACTTCAAGTCTTGTGGTCTTACTAGTGTTGCATGAATATTGCTGCACTTTCAAAATCTGGTGACTTGAATTTTCTGTTCCATATTTGGTTACGTTTCCTGCAGAATCCAAAGAAATCATGCACTTGTTGCAGGGTAATTTCCTATAAGCGTATTTAGACAAACACATGTGTGAGGGTCTATGTAATCTTGATAACTGTTCTTGCTACTGACATATTGGAGGTGGTGCTGACAAAGAGAAAACTCAGACCAGATGGTTTCCAAACAGTGAAACCACCTGGTTGATGAGGAATGCCAACCTACCCTCTTACTTTTTTTCTCCCAGTAGCTTTACTGCTGCCAATTGGGAAATAAATATACTTTTGAGACTTCTATTAGCTCAGGTAGGAGAAATTACAAATTAAGAATATAAAAAAATCATACTTTTCATTTTCCGCCGTAAATTGAGCACCTTTTCACTTGTGTGGCTACTGGTTTTTCTTCTTACCCCTTGTAAACAAATCATGTCATTATTCTATATTGCAAAGGAATAATCCAAATCCTTCCCACTTCCACAACTGCAACCATTGAAGACAACTTTCAGAGCATGAGGTAAATATCTGTTTCAAAAATTTATCTAAATTTTCCCATAATCTTGTCATCTGAAGGAAGAATGGCTGTATGTATATATGTTTTTTTTAGCATATAATGGCATGCGCATGAGACTTTGTGTGGATCAGTGTCAAACTTTATTTCCTGCCTCTTCTGCCATGCTGGATGACATCAGTATGTTTTAGAGGTGAAGCCAGAGGCACTACCTCTCTTTCTCTTTCTGGAGAGGGCCACGGCTGCTTGCTTCTACTGTTTGGGACTTCTGCACAAACATAGAGCCAGTTTCTGTTGGGAAACTATTGACCTTACTCAGTTCCTGCCCCTTCAGATATGATGGTGCTATGTGCAGGTCCAGGAAAGTAGGTGTTGCATGATGAAATGATGAGATTGTGGAATATCATAATACTGCATGTTGTTGTTGTTTGTCCTTCATTCTTGAAGAGGACCATGACGTCAGGAAGGTGATGCCATTATATGTTAGTGAATTGGATGTAAGTGAGAGAGGGCTATGCAATGTCACCAGCCTCACTTTGTCCTCTGGTGCCACCTGGCTCTAATGGCAAAATATAGATCAGAATGACTGGAGATGGCCCTGGATACAGTGGGAGACCTTGGCCTTTTTTAGCTAAGAGTTTAAGAAGTCTCAGTTTGATTGAGACAACACCTATTCAATGATTAAGACTAGGTAAGAAATGAGGCAATGAATGGTCTCTTTTATCTAGTCAAAATAAAAAAAGTGATGTAGTGTATCTATTATGCCATTAGACTCAGAGAGACCTGGGTTTGAATTCTGCCTTACATACTTACTAGCTGTGTGACCCTGAACAAGTGCCATAGTACATATTAGGCTAATGGAAAAGGAGATTTATGCAATGACCATTCCAAATATTGGTATTTCAAGTTCACTTTTAGATTTTTAGATTTCTTTTGGACCCAATATCACCTATCAGGAGCATCAGTTTCATAAAATTATCACAAATTCATTCAGGCTTTCTCTCAGTCCTTTTCAGAATTCTTTGTTTTCAGTTTTAAGAGAAAATATTTTGAGAAAGTTGCATATGAATTCATTTATGCATGCAGCAGGCTCTTAGTAAATGTCTGTTTAAAGATAAATTTTATAATAATCTTTGCCAAGCTCACCTACCATGGTGTTAAACTTGTATGTGGCCAGGATTTTTTTTTTGTTATAATACTTAAGTGCTTGAAACAGGTAAGAATAATTACCAAACTAGGATCCTATTTCTACTTTTATTGTGTAAAGCCTAATCATTTGTTTTGTAAAAAGGATCTGCTTCCAAAATCATTAGTCATTCATTCAGCAAGCTCTTAGTGAGTCCCTGCCTACTTGAAAACAAATTTTATGACAGTCACTGGCAAGCTCAACTCATTGTGGTATTAAACTTGTACATCACCAGCATTTGTTTTGTTTGTTTGTTGTTGCAATACTTTAGTGCCTGAAATCTGTAACAACATTTATCAAATTAGTACTCTATTTCCACTGTAAAGCCCAATTATTGGTTTTTTAAGAAGATGTTACTTCTAAAGTTACTCATGTCTGAATAGATGAAAATTTGTATTTTTGTTGGTATTTCACACATTTGATTTTGACATTTAGTCGTTCAACTTTTCCTGGAATGACAACTGCTACTAATTCTAAGATTTCACTTAAGCTAAAGAATGATAATTTTTCACAGGAGAAACATAAATAATTTTGATTCATTAAATTTCTAATTGTTTTCCCCAATTGTAGGTATTAGCCAACACTCATCTATGCTGTACCATGTATAGGTAAATGCCTTGCAACATTTTCCAGTAGGTTCTAAATAATTACTGGGAATGTATGTGTGTTGGGAGGAGTGAGAGTGTAGTTCCGTGTTTTAAGTGAAATGCACCATTTAAGGAATCATTTTCTTAGTATTTTGATCAAAATGATAAGCTATATAGAATTGCCTCAGTATCTGAATTTTTCTAGATGGAGAAAGTTGCTAATTACAAAGTCTTTTTTTAATTATGGAATCTTAGGCCAGGAGGAGAATTTAGAGATCATTTAGATTTAGTAAATTCAACATCCCAGACAAATATTTATCAAATTATCTTCATATGAAGACTGTGAATATTGGAGAATTCAATACTGCCAAAACACACCATTTCTTTCAGTACTAACTGTAATTGTTTAGAAGTTCCTTCTTATGTTGAGAAGAAATTCCCTAGCACCGAGGGAATTAACAGAATTGAGCATACACTTCCAGATAGGGTGTCTATCCTTGTCCTCTATGCTGCGGAAGGTGTACCCAGGTCCATGGCCTTCAACTGACCCAGTGGACCAAGAGACTGAGAGGGTCAGGCCGAGTGAGAGACAGCCTCGTAACTGTCTGCCCGAAAATCACCTCCAAGCCTTGGTGCTTGGAGAGCAACCCTAACTGCACAGTAAGAAAGGAGGGAGGGGAGGCTTACATACTTTCCAGTCTTGGCTGGAGAAGAACTTGTGGTTAAGCAGTTTCCCCTTTCCTAACGGGCCACCAAAATGATGTGGTTTAGGGATTCAGGGGTCTTGGGACCCCAAAATCACAACACCCGGGTCCTGCCTGAAATAATTCGACACAAGCCTTGTTGCAGCCAAAAACAAGGTTTATTGAAGATTTGCCATACAGCCAGACTCTTAAGGAATCTGAGCATCTGTCGGCTATTGGCTAGATTGTGCAAATCTGAGCAGTGGCTAGATTCTAAGAATCTCAGCCAGTATTTATGTCTTTATTGCATTAACTATTGCCTAGCAACATCCCTCTTACCAGTTTTCTTCTTCTTAGAGTTGGTGATTGTTTTTGTTAAAATCTTTTGGGATCCCCATTCTATTAAGCAAAATATTAGCTGTAACTCTCAACTTTGTCTTCTGTAGATTTGGTAAGCATGCCATCTATCTTTTCATTCAGATTTTAATTATACTGTTGACCTGAACAAAACTGAGCATTCCTTGGTGCTCCATGGAGTGCTGGATTGACGTTGATCCTTTAATCGTCATTCCTCAGATCTCATCATTCACCCAGTTATAAATGCACCTGTTCTCTCATTCAGCCCAAATCACTTTATCTTGTTGGTGAGGATGTTGTAAGGCAGTCCGATACCTCTGTACAATCCAGGCATATATTTTGTACCGTATATGTCTTATTAATGAGTAACCCTACTGAAAACTAGAATGTGACTAGTGTACCATGAGTTGTTCTGCTTATTGAAACCATCCTGGTTCATGATTAATGCCACTTCCCTTTCTAAGTGTCCACTAACCATCTGTTCTCTTCGTTTAGCAGAGTGCCTGGCACATAGAAGGTGTTATGTAAATGCTTATTCCATTCTCTTCCTTCCTCCTCAAATTTTTCTGGTCAATCTTATAGTTTAAGCATCTGTTTTGTTTATGGGGCAATATTCTCATGCTTTCAGTCTGGTGGCAATGTTTGTGTTCTCCATGATTCCTCAAAGGTGAGAGAAAAGATTATTTTTCCTTTATATTAGTAACCAGATTAGGATTGAGGTTTTTCCTTTCTATTTCCTCATTCAGGGAGGAGTCCTTGTAAGTCATTCAGTTTCTGAAGGACTGGGTTAATGAAGAAATTGGCCTAATCCTCCGGGAATGTTCTCCTCAGTCTAGGATCGGACCCCACCCAACTACTTCTGATTAAAATGTAAATAAAATCTAATCCAAATGAATTCCAGTGGTCTGGGTAGAGATGAATTCTTCTGTCTAGAGTGCTAGATGGAGGCAGCTGAGTCAGGATCAAGCCAGGTTCTCAGCTAGAGGGACTGAGGGCTTTTAGCCCACCCCCTCATTAGAAGAAATTCACCTACTCATTAATCATTAACCAATCTGGATTGATTTTCACCTTTCCTTGATTTCAGGGGCAACCCCTTTTCCAAAGGTATTTAAGCATTCAGTGATCTCTATGGCTTCATCTTTGGTTTCTAAGAGAGACCACTGACCATCAATTTATTGATTATTTGCTAAGACAATTAGTAATTAGTAAATTGGTTATTAATTACCTGTCTCAGGCTTTTCATTCATCTCAAAAATGGCTGATGACTTTTTAGCACCAGTGAGTGTGAATTCTTTTTAGTACTCTAGAAGGTAATTGGAGATTCTTTTTCTCTTAAAAAAATAAAAACTTTTTTGCCAAGCAGAAAATCCATTCTTCCAAAGAAAGACTATAGTTTCAGGTATGCCAAAGTCATGAATGGCGATCTTGATGACATTAATTTTTAAAGTAGCAAACCTTTGCAAAGAAACTAAGGATACATGTATCACTTTCCTGTCACCTGTGTCTCTCCTCAGAATGAAGACCTTCTTGTTTGCAGCCCCAGTCCCAGAATGTTTTGGTTCAGCTGTGATGACTCATGAGTACTTGATCCTTAATTTTTCTCATTATTTTCTCTTACCATACTATCATAGCAGTTTTTTTTTCTATTTTGAATTAGCTTAGTCTTGAATTTCTCATTTTAGATTCTGTAGCTAAGATCTTTAGTTTTTTTTTTGTATCTCAGGTTTGCTTTCAAATGATATTTTCAGTTTAAAACAAATACAATAATAAACTAGCTTCTTTTTGTATATGTGTGTGATTTATTGCATTTACATTCCTTTAAGTATGTTACTTAAATGGATCCATGACCTCTTAGATTTGAGTTCTCTTTAGCAATACAGATCAAAATCCATCCATGTTTGTTCAACTTGCGTGACTCTTATATTTTAGGTCAGTTTTTTTTAAAGAGTTGTCTCAGTCAGAATGAAGAAGTTAACGTAAATCTAAAAAGTTATTTAAAATTAATGAGTAAATAAAGAATGAATGAAAAGCCAGTCAGTCATTAGGAACTTACTATATTTTGGAGTACTGTGCTAAATTGGAGCTAATGTGATGCAAATATAAAAGGGAAGACAGTTTCTGACCTCCAGGAGACTATATTCTAATGGGCGAAACCACATATATTGTAGTGGTGTCTTGGGAGGGATATTTTTCTTTGGAATGTTACAGAGAGTAAGTAGAGCTGTAACAGAGTAGATTGATACATCCTTTCCCATAGCAAAGTTAGCAAAGTTTGATTATGATTGTGAATCTGCAAATTACTAAGGCAGATGGGATGGTTTCTGGAGCAAGAAGCATGGTGGCTGGTTGAGGAGTCCACAGAATAAATAAATTGGATTTCTTACAGAGGAAATGGTTCTTAGCTACTTGTAAATTATTTTAGAGCAAAAAGGCAAGAGTAATAAACTTTTGGGAGGTTTATGAATTTTTTTAGGTCTTTCAGTGACTAAATTGTTAATTTACTAAAATGGTACTATAATTTTCCAAAAGAGATAATATTCCTTATTTTATACTGCTTAATTTATAAAATAAAATAAAATAAAATAAAGTAAAATATTCCCAGGATGCCCATAGAGAGAGCCTGCTGGTTTGATGCTAGATATTTCAGCTGTTCCTGGAAAGAGCACTGGATTTTGGAGTTGGAGGAACTGAGTTAAAATCCTAGCTCTATCACTCACTACTTTTGGGACTTTGTACAATTCACTGAACTTCTCAGGGTCTCAGTTTACTCATCTTTAGGATGAGGGGGTTTGGATTGTGATCCTATATTTGTTGTTGAAAGTAATTGCTTAAACATTCATTCCAAGATTTAGTAGCAATATGATCTTAGTCACACATTTATTTATTTAATTTTTAGCCCCAATAAGTTTTATCTGTGAAGGCAGAAATGGCAGATTTGAATCAACATCACTCTTGCTTCTTGGGTCGCTGAATATTTTTTCTAGTCTTTTCCTTCCTATTCTTTTTAGAGTTGCTTTTTGTTTTGAGTGATATTTTAAAAATATATCTGGATAAAGGTAGACAATCTAGTGAGTCAATCAATTGATTACCTCACCCCACTTAAGGCAAATCACGGTGTATTTTTGTCTCTGAAATATTTTGGCTGAAGTAAAATGATGCCACATCATGACTTTGTCATATCTGTGAGGCTTGTATCCAGTGAATGAGTTAGTTTGAGTTGGAAATTTGAATGCCTGTAAGTTTAGTGATGGAAGCCTTCCAGCCAACTGCCTGAGAGGAAATGCTTGGGGGTGGGGAGGAGAGCTCTTTAGTTTCTTTCCCACCTCCACTTACCATGGATTTGGTCTTAACCAGAAGTGTCCTCGAAGCATCCCCAGACCATTATCTTAGCCAGGAGCTGAGAACAGCCTGAAAACAGAGGAAGGGCAAACTCAAGACAAATTCAAGGAGCCCTGAAGAAAAATTATCAGCTAGGTAGTGCAGGGAATAGAGAGCTTGGTCTGGAGTCAAGACTCCTCTTCTTGAGTTCAAATCCAACTTCAGACACTTAGTAGCTGTGTGTGATCCTGGGCAAGTCACTTTGCCCTGCTTGCCTCAGTTTCCTCATCTGTAAAATGAGTTGGAGAAGGAAATGGCAAACCACTCCAGTATTTTTGCCAAGAAAACCCCAAATGGGGTCACGAAAAGTCAGACACGACTGAAAAATTACTGAATAACAAAAAGGCACCATCTTGAGGATTCAAGCCAAAGGACTTTGAGGAACTCTTAATTACCCCCTTGCCTCATATTTCCTAAGCCTGAGGCACTTCACCATGGACTCTGAATACACCAGTCAGAGAGTGTGGCAAGATTTTTGAGGGGATGTTTTGCACTAACAATTATTGTATCACCTTAGGTGATACTCCTTTCTAAAAACCAAATTGATATCAACAAATAATCATGGAGGGGGAAATCACAATGATGAGGTGCTTACATGCATTAGAAAGAAACCCCAACCCTTCAGGATGACCCCTAGAAACCTATAAATCGGGGAGACATAGCAGCTGGGCTCTGACACTTGACCTACTAATGTCCGTATGTATTAGGACAGTGAGCCCAGTGCTTATCTGGATTGCACTCACATTCGTAGTTTTAATGAAATTTTTTTTAAATCCATGCTTTTAGTGATTGTTATGTTATTGACTCTCCAAAGAGAATGTAATTAGTTACATAACCAATACTGAATCCACTCAGTTATCAAAATGTGATGCTGTTTTGATGTTGTTTACAAATAAATAATGAAATAATTTATGTTCCTCCTTCACATATCTGGGACCCCATTTGTATCTTATTTGTGTCATAATTGGGCATTTTAGCTTTGAGAGAAAGGAGAAGCAGAGATTATTTGGCCATGGGATGGTTGTGGAGGGAGCATAGATAAATACCACTGATACTCTGGGGTCCTCTTTAAGTAGATCCATAGATTGTTGAGATAAAAGTGGCCTTTCTTGACACTCTCAATTGTTAGCCCTCCTACTCCTCCCAAATTATTTTATACTTATTTTGCATGTATCTTGTATTACTTATTTCTGTGTCCATATTTTTTAGTAGGATGTAAAGCTCCTTGAAATGAGTGTTTCTTCTCTTTGTCTCTGTATCTATTACCCAGGACAAAGCCTAGCTTATACCCAGCTTACACCCTTTGTGCATCATTAATGTTGGTTGAATTGGATTCTCCTTACAATGAGTTGAATGTTAATGATTTATAATGAATGCATCCCTGTTGATGATTCATTCATTCATTTGTTCCAACATAAGTTTATTTAGTATCTACTGTATGCAGAACATTGGGTTAATCATTGGGGAAACTTTGAAGATTGTAGTTTGTGGCAAAATTATTTTTAGCATGTGACAGTATATGTGTGTATATATATATATATATATATACACACATATACATACTTATATACTGGTATTTTAAAGATTAAAATACTGATGAAGATGTAAAAACAAATTACCCCAGACTGTTAGAGTTGGATGGCGAATAGGTATGATAAAGTCCATATGTAGAAACTGGCCCATCTGCAAATAACAGATGGCACTTTTCCAAAGGAAAGGAAAAGCTTGATTCAAGGTTTAAAAAAAACCCAAAAGTTAATATAAAATAATTTTTATTGAGTTTAGAGGCAGTTAATAAGAAAATGTACTCTGTTGAGTTATATTAAATATAAAAAAACCCTATTAGATTAATTTAAAAACACTTTAAGGTTTTGTTTTTTTTTTTTAAAGGAAGACTGTTTTGGATTTCACTTTTTCAACTCCATCAAAGTGTCTTTAGAATGAACTTTACTATTTGTAAACCCCTGAATCAATCTTTTTGTAGCACTTGGCCAGATCCCATCTGGTAATTTGTAGAGTTAGGCGGGTTTCTGCTTATGGGATTTAAAGTACTTATCCATATCTATCAATCAGTGAATGTTTGGGCCCCTCGAATGTGCTCAGCCCTGTGGGAGATACAGAGGAAAAAGTATTGTATAGTGCCCTCCAGGCCCTTACAATTTAATTAAGGAGAGAGGAGACTAACACAGGAGACAATTAGAGAAAGATACAAGACAGTATGTAATTAAGTACTAAACTGTGTGGAGAGAACTAAGAATTTTCTATTTAATGTATAAATGATGGAGGTCTTCCTTAAAGAAATGCAAAGAATGCCACCATTTCTTGAGAGAAAATGAAATTGGTTTTTTTATTTAATTTTCATTTTATGAGACAAGGTTTCGCAATGAAATGAATAAAAGTTGGAATAGCTACCCAGTGGTAAATTCACATGGTGATTTTAAGCTTTTGCTGGTGACGTCTGTCGAGTGAAACTGCTTTAAGGCTTGAGTCTTTAGCTTTCTGTTCATCCTTTTGCCCCATAACTGGTAACCATTAGCCCCATTTGGGGATGGAAAGGGTTTTTCATTTCTAGGGTAAATTTCCTTTTCATTATCATTTCATGTCTTGGATCACTTTGAATTTAATTCAATTCAACAAATACTTAGTACATGCTCACTATTTGCAAGACACTGTGATAGGAACTGTAGTTACAAAGACAAAATTGAAAGAAATCTTGCCCTCCAGGAGTTTACAATTTATGTCAAGAATTGAGGTACTGTTGTAAGAAATACAAAAGTAAGTAAATAGCAACCCATCAATAAGCATTCATAAACACCTACTCTGTGCCAGGGACTATGCCAGGCCCTGGGGATGCAAATACAATCAATGGAACAATCCTTACTTTGAAGGATCTTCCATCCTAAGATAAAGTATGCTTTGAAATTAATATGAAGTAATTCCAGGAAAGAGAGAACACTAACAAATATGTGTGTGTGTGTATGTGTTTATGTGTGTGTATGTATGGGGGGGTGATCAGGAAAGGGCTCATGTAGGTGGTAGATCCATTTTCATACCATTTTCCTTTCTATGAATTCCTCTTCCTCCCTTTCTTCCCTTGTTTTGAAATTGGTATTTCCCGAATCAGTTAGTATATCTGGATTTGGAAGAGCTTGATTGGGGTAAAATCATTAACAATGACTGATGGCATATTTCATATAGACATAATGTTTAGCACTCTCTAATGGGTTCTTATTAAGATGATATTGGTAATTTGCAAATGTTACTTAAGTTTTTGGTTCCCAGCGTCACCTTTGGCATTTTCTTTAAGTTGTTTTTCAGTTATGTCTGACTCTTTGTGACCCCATTTGGGGTTTTCTTGGTAAAAATACTGGAGTGGTTGCTATTTCCTTCTCTAGCTTATTTTACAGATGAGGAAACTGAGGCCAACAAGGTTAAGTGACTTGCCCAGGGTCACGTAGCTAGTAAGTGTTGGAGGCTGGATTGAATTCAGGAAGAGTCTTCTTGACTTCAGGCCCAGCACGCTATCCATTGCACCATTTAGCTGCCCATTGGCATTTTCTGGTCTCCTTTAATCTCCTTTTTGTGACACATCAGCTTTAAAATAATAATAGCTAGTATTCATATAACTTACCATCCTCAGAATGGAGTAGCACATATTACACTACAATTTCTTCTTATTAAGAAGATGGGTGCTTTTAACCTTTCGCTTCAGGATTGTTTTTTTTTTTTTTCTCACCCTTAATTTCATTTATTATAAATAGGAAGGAATATATTATTAGAATTTCTATTGTAGATTTGAGGTCTCTAGGGAATGCTTCTTATATATTTTCAGATAAATAATATCCCTTTTTGCAACTGCTCACAATTATGGGTTCATTATTCATCTTTATATAAAACACTTCTTAGCAGGTGGACAAGGACCACCTCTTGTTGGAGTGTCTGGGCATCTGCATGGCCTTATGGTGTGCTGCTTGCTGATGACATTGGGCATAAGGTGTCACTGAGGATGCCTACTACAGTGGAATTTACTCAATTGAGGTAATAAAGGTCATTGCTGTAAATCAATGGTGAGTGGAAGAGTTAGTTTATTAAAATCAATAAGTATTTAATAGGCGATCAGAATGCCAAAACAGATAGCATTCAAAGTGTGGCATAGACGGGGTGCTTAAAGTTGTCCTTTGGACAAAATTTGACAGATAAAATGTACTTTTCTCCTATGCCTTTCTATGGAGATTCTTGTCTGGGTCATTGCCCCTTTAAGAGGTATACAGCCATGGAAAGTCGCCATTTTGGTAGCCCTTCAACCTGTTTTCTCTCAGATACTCTTGAGGTGCTGAGGCTACTTTATGGTTGAATGCTCTTTTCCAACCTCCTCTTCTCCTCTTGGGACCTTATTCTTAGAAGCTCCTCCACAGTTGGGTAATTATTTGATGTGAGTTACCTTAATGATCTTTTGTTTCTTTCAAAATATGATATGATGAATTTCTGTTATGTATAGTTATTTTTCTTCAGGGTATATATTAAATTTAACATAGTGGCAAGAAAACTGCCCTGCCTTGGCTATGCCTACACATGAACTTGTTTCAGTTCTTATGTGTATTTTATTGACACTTTTTTTTGTGTCTTTATTACTATTCATCAACCCTCCCCCCACCAATACTCCTGTGTCAAATAAGTGTAGTCAAGTAAAAAAAAATTAGCTGTCACTCTTTGTATTATAAGACTCCAAGAGGCATTAAAACTCCATCCTGTTGGGTGCACTCTCAGAAAATTGGAAGCAGAAGATGGAAGAAAATCATGCAAGATGGGAAGGTCTGGATGGGTCAGGATCTGTATCATTATTAGGAGGAGTGTTCACATTGCAACTATCAGTCAAACAGACAGTAAATATTTTTTTTTAAAGCATTTAGAATGTTCCAGGCACTGTGCTAAGTGCTGAGAATATAAAGAAAAGCAAAAGATAGTAGGCCCTGATCTCAAAGAATTCACAGTTGAATGGATTACAGTTCTGCTGATGTATTCTAGTTCCCTGGATGAGGGAGTGCCACTGTTTGGGACACAGAATGTGCTTGATTAATGATCTGTCTGTCTATCCATCCACCTATCTACTCTACTCTTCTTTGGTCTGACCACATGTGGAGTACATTGCCGAGTTCTGAGTTCTGGGTGCCACATTAAACTGGAAGACGTTCACAGGAAAGCAAACAGGTTGGGTTGGCATAGGCACCATTTGGTGATGAAAGACTTTTACTTTCCATACAATGGTAAGTTTAGGCAACTGTAAAACTTTAGCATTGAAAAGCATAGACAAAGGGGGTTTGGATATCTGCCTTCAAGTGTTTTGGGGACCATCTTATGGTGGATGATATTATGTTTATTCTGTTTGGTCCCAGAGGACAAACCTCAGAATGGTGAACAGAAGTTGCAGGAAGGCAACTCTCAGTCCTTATAGAAGGAAAACTTCCTTTTGACTGGAGGTATTCCAAAGTGAAATGCTCTGCCTCATTACTCCCCTTTCTGCACCCTGCATTCTAGCAAAACTGGTCATCTTGCTTGTCACACATGACACTTCACTCATTCCCCATCTCTCTGCCTTTGTTGAAAGGTATTACTCTTATAATTTCATGGTGTGTTGTGGTGGCACTGTCTCACAGAATTCAGCCAGATCATCTCTAATCCAAGTAGAGGCATTCATTGAAGATTGATGCCCCTCACAAGTGGGCTAGGTTCCAAGAGAATCAGCAACTTAGTAAGGCAGCATAGGCAAATTTATAGTGTAATGATGCTGATTACACAACAGAAATTATGAATATTAAAAAGAGAGGAGGGATTTGTTAAAGGGATTAAGTAATGGGGAGGGGTCCCTTCTGTGGTTTGGTGGTCAAACATCCTGGTCATGTTGCCCTCCAGTTGGCTAGCTTTTGTGATCCTGTCTGGTCAAGATGGATAGTTAGATATTGTGGTCCTGTCTTGGGCTAAATGGATGATGTGATTGTGGTTGAACACAAGAACACACCTGTTCAAATATGTGAATTGGATCTAGATGTAATGGCTAGCTAGGGGCAGTGGCTATATTGAGTCTGCGGGGGGTGGGGGGGGGTGTCTGTGGTGTAGTTAAAGCCAGATTGTGTGGTTAAATCAGGACATGCCTGCTGTTCAGTGCGGCCCATAAGGAAGTTAGAATATTGGGGCTAGGGGCAGCTTTATTAGAATTCCATCATTACCATGTCATCCTCTTCCCCTAGTAAACTCCAGTGGCTTCCAGTTACCTCTGGAATCAAATATTAACTCTTCTCTTTGACATTTAAAGCTCTTTAGAATCTTGCCCCTTCCTGTATTTCCAGTCTTATATATACTCTGATCTACCCACTCTACGGTCTAGTCACATTATCCCTCTGGCTATTCCTCACACCCAAAGATTCATCTTTTGTCTCTTTGCCTTTGTGTGGACTGTCTTTCATGCCGGAATGCACTCGAGCTCTCTCTCTCTCACTCTCTCGCTGTCTCTCTCTCTCGCTCTTCCTTTAAGACTCAGCTCTCATGCCAACTTATTATTCTCTCTTTCTCCCTCTATTTTTTCTTCCTCTTTCTCTCCGTCTTCTTCCCCCATCCCCTACCTCTCTCTGAGCTACTTATGGGCCCAATCCTGTTATTGATTGACATGGTTACTTTAGTCTGCTCTGCTTCTAATCTGCTTGGTTTCCCCCTCGTTAGCAAACCTGGTCCACCTCACTCCCAGGGGCTCATTATATTAATTCCAAACTTAACGAGGACACCCACATCATAGCCCACTGCAGCTTTAAAATCCTAAGCTTAATAGATTACCCCAGCCTCGGCCTCCCTGGTAGTAAGGCTCACAGGTGTGTACCATTATACTGGGTTCCAATGCCAACTTCTGCAGGAAGCCTTTCCTACTCCCTCCAGCCGCTTGTGCCTCCTCTTGTATCTACTTTATAAGTGTCTTGTATGTTTATATATATATATATGCTGTGTTTTATATTAGAATGTAAACTTTGTACTCCCTATGTTTAGCACGCTGTCTAGTACATAGTGATTACTAAATACTTGCTGATTGATTTGCATTGGCTGTCCTCCATGCTTGGAATGCATGCCATCCTTACTTCCACTTCTTTGAATTCCTAGTTTCCTTCAAAGTTCCATCCAAGAGCCTTATATACAGAGCTTTTCCTCATCCCCCCCCCAGCTCCCAATGGGAAGCTCCATCCCCACTGCCAGTTATCCATGTCACTGGTAGTGCTATTTCATCTTGATGCTTTTTAGACCTTAAAGTACCATATAAATGAGCTGTTCTTATTATTATTGAGCTATTATTCCACTAATATAATGCTGGCTTTGCTTTCTTTTAAACAACAACAACTACAACAACAACCCAGAGGAAAGGCTTTTATTGATCATAGGATCATAGCCTTAGAGCTGGAAGACACCTGCTGCATGTGTTACTCATTTCCTTACAGAGTAGTATGGATAGATCGATTGATAGGTAATATGTTCAGAGTTCAGCATAAGCCACATTTTTAAAAACATGACCAATGAGGGAATTTGTTTTGCTTCATTGTACATATATGTTACAAGGGGCTCATTCTCTTTTTTCCTAATTTGATGGGCAAACCCAGCTTAGCCCACTCCAAATCTGGGGCCTTTTCTGCTGCATGGAAAATGGAAGAATTTTTTTTCTTTAATTATTTTTAAAGAATTTCATTTTATACATTAACATTATTAATCTAATAATTTAATTTGTCAATATTAAATTAATTTTAAATAATTTAACAAAAATGCTTATTAGATATAAAATATTTAAAATAATTTTCATTAAGTATTTTAACAAAAATCCAAAGATCCTTTATTAAAAATTACTCTGTGACAACTTTCAATGGCAGAGTTTTAGAGTCTCCCTAAGAATTAAGGAAAATAGAATTGTAGTAATCTTTAGGAAGAGTACTCCAGTATTTAACAGATCAAACAGATTTGTGTGACTGGTGTCTGAAACAGATCAAGGACAGATTGTCTCAGGGCTAACCCAGCAGGTCCCAGTGCTGCAGGACTCATCCCTGGCTGTGTCATTACCATATGACAAATTTAAAGCGTTGGGGAAAGTCTGCTCTTTAGAAATGTTATGATTTAATTTTTTTTTGGTTCTAGGACATCTTTTAAAAATATACATATATGTTAGCATAAAAGTACAAGTGTGTATAGGTAAACTAAGAGTTGAAAAGTTGATAAAAAATCAGGTTTTTCTTTGTTGACCAGTAATAATATTGCTGATATTTACAGAGTTTTCTATTTCCATACCACACTCCGTGAATTAGGTAATCTGTCCAGTCAAAGGCTAGGGAATTGTTCATTCTTTATTGTTATGGTAGCCGAGGACTAGGCCAAGCTCTTGGTGAGCAAGGGCAGGACTGCCTCATACCCAATGGTGTAATAATGTACCTGACAGCTTTGAAGAGGCTTGGTAGGGGATGTGGCAAGTCTAGGGCTCAGATTATAGGATGTCTTGAGATGAGGCTAAGCTGTTGTGTAGAAAAGAGGAGAGAGGAAGAAAAAGATAATGAAGAATGATAGCTATTGCTGATATAAATAAAAATTGGGATAAAAAGAGAAAGGGACCACAAACCTTTAACCTTAATGCACATGTATAGAGATGGTAGTTAGCTCTACATTATATTGCTCTGCAGTAATAAGACTTGGGGGAGGGCCAGAAGGCAGGCAGGATAAAGCCTGGAAAGAGGAGAGTGCCTATATTTAGAAGGAGGGTAAAAAATGTCTTTTGTGGTCTGAGCAGTTGAGTTGGGCTATGAGTTATATTTCCTGCCCCCATGATTAAATGAAGTCACGTGGGAAAATAAAACTTACAGATGTAGAGAACCATAGATTTCAAAATAGAAGAGATCTCAGAGACCATTGGGTCCAACTATTAAATTTGATAGATGAGCAACATGGTGGCCAGAGAGGTTAAATGACTTTCTCATGGTCATCATAGCTAATGCCTCTGAATATTGATTCAGACCCAAGTCTTCCTGATTCCAAATTCAGTGCCCTGTGAAACCCTGCTGCTTCATTAGGTCATCTTTAAAAGTCTTTATCCTGATGTTATCCAGAGTGTGGAATGTGGTAGAAGAGGATAACAAATGAAACATTGGCTCAAGGGTTAACATGACTGAATTTGTAAAACATGACAGTTGATTGAATTTAATCATTAAATAGGAGAAATTTGGAAAGGGATGCGAGGAAGAGGAATGATGAAGTAGTTATTTTATTACTTTTTGTGTTCCCACATTGTGTTTGGTGTGACATTAAGGGTGGATGAAGGCTGTAGCACACAGAAAAGGCACAATCTGTATGCTCACTGAATGGGAAGTGAAAGGAAGGCTGGATTTGAGGACCAGCTTTCCTGGCTGTGGGATCCTGGATTTTGAATTGGTGCCTATGTGAGGGCAGGCAATTCTGCTCACTTCCAAGATCTTCATTTTCCTTTGAGAAGTAACATGATGTCATGGATAGAGCACTTGACCTGGATTCAATCCTGTCTCAGAAACTTACTAGTTGTTTGACCCCAGGCAAGTCAATTAACCTTTCTGAGCCTCAGTTTTGTAATCTGTGAAATGAGGGGTTTAGATTTGATGACCTCTGAGGTCCCCTCCCATTCTAAATCTATGATCCTATTATCTTTAAAATGAGGATAATAGTATTTGCACTACTACCTAACAAGGACATTATGAAAAAAGTTCTTTGTAAATTGTAAAGCCCAAATATTAGCTATTATTATTATAGAAGAGGGGCAGTTCTCTAAAGATTATACAGTTACAAGGAAGGTGCTGATTTGTACTGGAAGTTTCTTCACCTGGGAGTTCCTTATATCAATTAAAACACAGAACAAGTCCATGTCCTTTTTTCCTATCTCTATGTACATGTAATAAGGAGAGTGGGGTATATTTATTAAATGGTTTTCATAGACCTAAAATCTATACTAAACTCTTTGATAGTCAGGTCTATAGCGAAGGTCTAACATTCATTTCAATGCTCTATCCTTTTGACTTCCATGTATCTCTCTCCCCATTTATCCTGTCTTTTCCTGCTCCTTCTGGCCAAAGCCTCTAAGAGTTGAATTAATACATAGTAGACAAATTAGATATATAATATTTAGAACTAGTTCTGGGTAGTTGCATTTTTAGTTGAATCAACATGGCATAGGGACTGAGTCACAGAGTTACTATCTTTAATAAGGCTTTCCTAGATAGATAAGATGGATGTTGAGCAAGATGCTGGATTGAAGAAGAGGAATGTATTTTTTTTTTCAGCCAAAGACAAGGTTTATTTGTTAGTGAGCTATTGGCTAGATTATAAGAATCTAAGCAGTGGCTAGATTTTAAGAATCTGAGCACCTTAATGGAGACAAGATGGACTTTATATACATTAAGACTATGAGAGGGATCTAGGAGTGGCCAAGTAGTTTATGAGGTAATAGAATTCCAGGAACTTGGGCCACTTGACCAAGGGAGAATGGAGCCTAGATAGGATTAAGGGTGGGAAGTGGCCTGGGGCCTTAGGGAGGTCCACAATGAAAGGCCAGTTGATGGGATTATAGCCTCAGGGGACTGCCAGAGATTTGGCCACGTGGGAAAATCCAGGGTTTTTCCTTTCTGGGGTCTAGATCCCATCCTCATCATTCCCCCCTCAAACAAATGGGACCCAAATTCTTTTGGGGTAAGGGGTGAAGGTCTTGACTTCTGAAACTGCTTCCTGCTGGCAAGGGGCATAGAGCTGCCCCTGCCTCGAGGGGGTCCCAAAGAGAAGGTTGACTGGAACTGAGCACAGGCTGCATCCAGGGAATGATGAGGGGGCATTGGCTGGTATCCGCTGTTTGCTATCAACTGTAGGTGAATGGCCTGTAGTCTGTAAGACAACAAATCTGACAGAAAAAGACTACAGGGTGCAGATGTGACAGGATAAAACATCCTTAACTCTGTTTGGATTCAGATAATTCAGTTTTCCAACCATGCAGTATCAAATCCACCTCATAGCCAGACTCAGGAATAGCCAGGTGGGTAACATTCCTTTTCAAAGGAACATAATGGGGAAACTGAGCCAGGAGGAGCCCATCTTAGGCTGAGGCTAAAATTGTCCTCTCAACTTTTTCCCAGTGCTGACTTCCCACCAGTATCCCATTTTCTCTGAGTAGCTTGTGGCATTTCTCAGATGGTGGATTATTGATTATCAATGGATTATTGTGATCCATCAGACAACTCAAAATAAAATCCTATGAGCTTTTACCTCAAACAGCAAGTTTCATTAATCACTGCTTAGGAAAAACTTTTCCAAGATTTACATCTCAAACTTAAATTTGTCCTGGTGTAAAAAGCCAACCATTAGAGGTCCCAAATAAGCTTTTTGGCTAGTTTACACATTAAAACAATAACCAACAGTAGCCAAATTATTTTAGCGGTAACCAAATTATGAAAAATTGCTTGACATAACTGATACAAAAAGTTCACCAATTTGAAACTTGAAACAAACTCATTACCAATCAGGTGACTTCAGATTTGTTAAACGTATTTCCAAATTACTTTACACAGAGAATCAACATCTCACCATTAACAGTTAAAACTACAAATTTAAAAGAGCACGCTTACCCAAGTTCAGAGGCCAGCTTCTTTACCTTGAGCAGAATGTGCTGAACTTGGGTGATGCTTCCAGGCAAAGGTTGCCCTAGGGCCCAAGGCCATTGTCAGGGGGACTCACGCTGGAGCTGCTGCCCCTCCTCCCGCCTTCCTTTCCCAGGTGGGGGAGGGTAAAATCAAAGGTGAGGGGTAAAGAGTGAAACTCTCTTCTCCTGTGAGAGGGTTTAAAATATACCCTCTTGACTCCAAGGGATGGGAGTGACCAGGGTTGTAAGGAGGTGTTTCAAAACTCCTTGATGATCAATCACAAAACCTTCAGAATCTGCCAAGATATTTTTAGCGGTTCTAACTTTTCCCTGTAACCTCCATGAAGGAGGATTCAGAGATGTAGAGAGAAGGGAGTAAGTAAGACCCAGGGAACCAAAAAGCAACTGCAGTTTTCCCCAGTTCCCTAGTGCTGAGAGAATTGACAGAATTGGGCAGATAGGGCTTCCGTCCTTGTCCTCTATGCTGTGGAAAGTGTACCCAGGTCCATGGCCTCGGACCTACCCAGTAGATTGAGAGCCTGAGAGTGTGAGGCCTAGTGCGAGACAACTTCATCACTGTCTGTCCAAAGAGCACATCCAAGCCTTGGTGCTTGGAGAGCAACCCCAACTGCAGAGCAAGAAAGGAGGGGAGGGGGTAGGCTTACATATCTTCCAGTCTTGGCTAGAGAAGAACTTGGGGTTAGTCAGTTTCCCTGTACGGGCCACCAAAATCATGAGGTTAAGGGGTGCTGGGACCCCAGAATCACAACACATGGATCCTGCCTGAAAGAATTTGACCCAAACCTTCTTTCAGCCAAAGACAAGGTTTATTAGAACATCTGTCAATTGGACAGACTCTTAAGGAGTCTGAATGTTAGTGAGGTATTGGCTAGGTTACAAGAACGTAAGCAGTGGCTAGATTTTAAGAATCTGACCGAAAAATGTATTTTTGAAGCATTTCAATGGATTTCATCTCATAATTTAAAGGACAATATACAATTCCCTTTCAAACAATATTCAAGAACTATGGTACCCTTGTCACAACTCTGTCTAGGTAGATGAATCGGGCACAGATAGCCCTTTTGCAGCCTGGGAAGAAGGAAGATGCTTTTGCATATTAAGTAGCTTGAAGTTTTGTCATCATAAGCTTGACTTTTCTTCAGTTTCCTCTTTGGTATTTTTTTTTCTCTTCTTTATCTCTTATTTAAGATACTTAATGTCTTCTGTTCTAAAATTGAATTTGAGAGTGTTAGACTTTGGCTTAGGGATTTTTTTTCCTCCTAATTCTTCGTGCCTATTGATATTTTGTCTTAGCTTGCTTCTCACTTTTGTTATTTTGTCGTGTCCTGCCTTTACTACTGACTTCAAGAAAGTCTAAGTAGCCTCCCTACATAGCTAGGCATACAAAGAACAGAAGCCTAGATAGTGTCTATGCATACAGGCATGCTGGGGGATTAAGGGTGAAGAGGCTAATCTCATTTAATGTTCCTGTGGATGGAAAATAATACAATTCTTTTTTATGACTGAATTGTAGTCTAAGAAGGTGGCTTATCTGGAAGACTCAATACTTACCTTTTTTTTTTTTTTTAAATTTAATTGAGGAGATAAAGGGAGGAGACATTCTTAGCCTGAAAGTGTTAAGTATATTTTGCTATTTCTTGGTATTTAGTGCCAAAGAAGAGTATATTTATTTTTCTTGAGAAGAGGAACACTGGTAAAATAACTTTTTTTCTTGAGATTTCTGGACCTGAATGTAGATGTGTCTAAATAATGATAGCTGGAATTTATATAGTATTTTATGTTTGCAAAGCACTTTATGAATATCTCATCTGATCCTTGAAAGAACTCTGGGAGAATATTGTTTCCTTATTTTATGAATGGAGACAATGAGGCACGGTCACATGACTAGTAAGTGTCTGAATCTGAATTTTAACTCGGGTCTTCCTGATTTCAAGTGTATTACTTTATCCACTTTGCCACTTATCCTTTGTTCAAATAAAGGGACCTGCCTTCTCCTAACTTGAAGTACTTGGACAAAAAAAGGAATGCTTTTAAAATTAAAATTGTATTGCATACCTCCAGTATGAATTCTGAATATCTTCTTTGGGATGAGTGGTGTCTTAAAGGAAGAGGGGGACTTTATGAGACAGAGGTGAGGAGCAAGTGCATTCCAGGAATGTGAATCTGAGTGACAAAGATGGGAAACAGCGTATCAGGGATGGAGTTTCATGTATGAGGAACAGAGTGAAGTCCCATCTCATCTTTACAGGGATAGGAACTGAACTTGTGATTTCATTAGTATAGAACAGTGTTTCCCAGACTGTGTGCAAGGAACCTGGAAGCACCATTAAAAATGAACCTTATATTGCTTGTTAATAAGCATTTAAAATAATCACTTTAAAAAATAATCACTTTAAAAGGATTTTAATTCAAGAGTTCTGTGAGTATTTTGTTTGAACTCAAGGGTTCTATCACGATAGAAAAGTTTGTGAACCATTGATATAGACAATTCCCAGATGAGGAGACTCCTTCTATTAATGTGATTTGGCCCCTTTGCTGCAATTTACAGCCCTAGAGAATTGCCTAGAGCATGGAGAGATTGTGAATGGCCCATATAGCCAGTGTATGTCAGAGGTCTGTCTTGAACCCAGATCTTTTTGACCCCCAGGTAAATTCATAATTTATTACCCTACACTGCTTCTCATCTCTCATCCCAAAAGATTTATGTGTGTCTATATGTGTGTGTGTGTGTGTGTGTGTGTGTGTGTGTATGGATGCATGAATATATATGTGTATATATATATATATATATATTTCACTTTGCAAAACTTAAAGAGTTATATATGCATATGTTGTTATAATTATTTATATGCCTTTTTCCCCTAAGTAGACTGAAAGCTGCTTGAGGATGGTCTTTGCCTACCATTTTCCCCATGTGTACATCTCCTTCTTGCTTTCTTCCTCCTTTCACTTCCCTGTCTTCTCAGCTTCAGTTGGTACCCAAAATAATGGACTGAAATGGTATTATTGTGAGACAAGTTTTACTTTCCTTTACAGCATATTTTTTTCTGTAGTCAAATAAAATTTTTTCTCCTCTATTGACATTTTTGAAGAAAACAAAAAGTCCAATGGTGTTAGGAGAGTGTGACTGGCTCTTGAATTTATAGCTGCCTTCTTTGGACTGAAAATCTTGTTTTCTGGTGACCACTCATGGCTGTTGATTTGGGATTTCACTGCTGTCTGCAGGTCTTACTTTCGACTCTTCTCTTTTGGCCCATAAGATGAATTGTGACAACCTGAGGAAGACACCTGATCCATTTGAAATTATCCTGACCTGACTTATTTTGAATTGTAAAGGTGATATCTCTTTTATTTATTTTTTTGTCCTCTGTTAGGTAAAATATAAAAGGGATTTTGAAGAAAGCAAAGGAAGAGGCTTCAGCATTGTTACGGACACACCTGAGTTACAAAGACTGAAAAGGACTCAGGAACAGATCAGCAACGTAGGTGACAATTTCCTTGAGGGATGGTCTCATGCCACAAAGATGGTCATATTGCAGCTGAAAGGTGTGATTGGGTCACATGGAAGGCTTTGCTGCTGGAATTGACGAGAGTGAAAGGAATGGACTCCCTTGTTGATTTCGTGTGTGGGTGTGTAGGGAAGGGGAAAGTGTCCCCAAATGTGTGAGTGACTACTCTTTTCTCTCTATACACACATACAAAACATAGCTCTTATTCATTACACTTTCCCTTCTCTGTTTACATCATGGATATCTACAATACTGGGCATCATAATGATATATTTTATATCTCTACGTTTCCTATTCTAAAACAGACATTCCCTTTAGCGTTAGTTATTATGGTCCAGAATCTACTTATTTATTGTTTTACATATTTATGAACATTTTTTCAGAAGGTAATTTTGGAAACACAGTGAGGTTTTTTTTCCCTCCACTGTGATCAAGTATATAAAAATACAGATAAAAGGGTTGGTATTCTGAAAAATCTAATGTTTGCAGTTATGCCCAGAATTTTGTGTATTAAAATTTGTTAGTTCCACATCCAAATGGGGCAAGAGGTCTCTTTTTAGCAGGCACTTATATGTGTAATTGCTTTAAGCAATGTATCTTGTAAAAATGAATTTGACAAGTTGTTTTCAGCATGGTAAAGGAATTACTTTGAAAAAAGAAAATTGAGACTACCCATCTGGTGATATGGAAGTGTTAATTCATCACTCATTAAAACAGGAATGGGAAGTGGTTTTATTAAGCAGATTAGAGCTCTAAACCTATGAAGATGGCTCTTTTAAGGAGTTATTTACAAGGGAACTATTCAAAAAGCACTTCAGTAAATTTTTATTCTTAGGTCCCTGTTCAGTGAGTATGAATTAAAACAGTGGTTGAATACTATGAACAACCGTGTGAAAGTTTGCCCATTTTGCTGCCTAAATTAGTGAGCCATTTTGTATTTCCCTCACTCTTCTAGACTTTAGAAATGGTATAGTCTCAATTTTCAGGGAATATTTCACATTATACAGCTTTGAGCTTTATGAAGTTTCAGGTACTGGGACATTTAAGATCACCTGGGTTCTCATGTGTAGTGGTACAGATAATATTTCTACCACCTGTGATTTCAACAGCAATGTATCTTTTTTTAGGGGTGGGGAATCTCTTCCCTTAAAAGTTCTAGGTTATTTTTGTCCCTGGGAATTGGAGAGAGTCATCTTAACAAAGCAAATGGTGGTGGGACAACATGGATGTGTCTGGTCAGGGAGGGCAGGTCTAGTATTAATAGAAAGTGCTCAACTCTGTGAGAAGGATGTAATGAGTTGAGTGAAGGGATCCTTAGCTTTCTGACTCTGATATAGCCACTGTTTGCTCAAAAATTGTACTTTAGCTACTGGGCACTAAAAGGTAGGTTGAGAAGGAAAAGAAAACAATTTGGAAAGGTTAGTGAATTGTATTAAAATTATTTGTGGGTTTTATTTTTTCTTTTCTTTTTCCCTTTCTTTTTTTCTCTTTCCTTCTCTCCTTCTTTCTTCGTCCTTCCTTCCTTTCTCTCTTTCTTTCTCTCTCTTTTGCTATTTCTCTCTTCCATAAAAAACAATTCCTTCCTTCCTTCCTTCTTTCCTTCCTTCCTTCCCTCCCTCCTTCCTTTGTCTCTTTCTTTTGCTCTTTCTCTCTTTCTTTCTTTCTTTCTTTCTTTTCTTTTCTTTCTTTCTCTTTCTTTCTCTTTGTTTCTTTGTTTCTTCCTTCCTTCCTTCCTTCCTTCCTTTCTCTCTCTCTCTCTCTCTTTCTTTCTTTCTTTCTTTCTTTCTTTCTTTCTTTCTTTCTTTCTTTCTTCCTTTGTTTCTTTGTTTCTTAAGATGAAACTGGAAAAGTGACTATACAGTCTTCTGACTTAGGGAAATCCAGGACAGGTTTGCTCTTTCTCCATTATCCTTGAGCTCCTCATCCTGCCGAACATTGCATGCCTCTTCTTGCCACCATCCCTTTGATCATGGTTCTTATCTCGGAAAAGGGAAGGAGTTCTGAGAGGAGCTTGGTAGAGAAAGCTGGGTATGAGGCAGAGAAACAGAAAAAAGACCAGGATCATTAGAATCAGTGAGTTGTGTTTGGTGCTATACTATCTGCCCCTAGTAAATCAAAATATTGGAAAATAAGACCCAGTTTGAAGAGTTTAAAATAAGGATTTCAAAGAAATAAATCAGAACTTTCCTTAAAATTGACAAGGATGGAAGGAAAGAAGTGAAGAATCTATTGGGAGATGATCAAAGACAAACTGTTTATTTTATTAATTTGCCCAAGACTAGCCCTGTTAGGTTAGTTATTTGAATAAAAATGGATATTTCTAAGGTCCTTTTCCGCCCCCACCATGACCAGAAGGGTCTTAATTTCAAGGGGTTGTGACTTTTATTCCATAAAAAACAATTCTCCAAATATTGAAGATGCTTCCTTTCCCCCTCCTTTCCCTTTCTTCTTTCCCCCCATAAGTCAAAAGGTTTTTTTTCTTTTAAAAACCAAAATGAGTTCACCAACATATTCCAATCAAAGTTACTTTCAATGACATTTCTTTTCCTGACCACCTTTCTTGAAATTGTATTAATTTGTACAAGGATCATGCTACATACAATACTGCATTTAAAAGTTTCCATCATCGATCAACTGTATTTCCCTAAAACTAAAATTTTCACCTCAGAAATGCATATGATGACTAATTTAAGGATGTCAATATGCAGTAGCTGATGGGAAGGTAAGCAAGTACTTTTAAAAAATTCAAATTTAATTTAACTTTTGCACTTAACAAGAAAATAATTAGCTGTTTTAAATTCATTTTTTATCATTAGCAGGGATATAGTATTTTTATATACTAGAGGCTCTTTGAAAATCCTTCCTCTAGTGACCAGTAAACCTCTGACAGGTATGTATTTTCTCTTTTTTATCTTATCCATGTCTTTATTAGTACATCACCTTATAGCTAGAGCTTCAAAATTGGACTGATTTCTAGGGGAAATAATTTTGCTGGTTCATTATTTTAAAAATTTCGGTAGTTTTTGTGATCATGGTATAACTCAGCCATAAATACATAAACACACACACACACACACATATTATGCATGTTGGCAGGTTAATCCAAAATGTTAATTATATGATTTTTCTTCTTGGCATTGACTCCTAAGGAGAGTATAGGCTAATAAAAACTTTTGCTGCATAGTGAAACTTTTACTTTTTGTGCCAGTAAATTTGAGGTTATTTCCAGGTTACTCACACATGTATTTCATTATTTTTGTTTTCTGATTAAGAAAGGTTGGATAGATTACAAGAGATTGTAAAATGATGTTACTAGCTGTATGACCCTGGGCAAGTCTCTTTAACTTTCAGTGCTCAGGGCAACTCTCTGAGACTAACATACCAGGCAAGTACAGATTAGCATTGTTCTGTGTGTGTGTGTATGTATACATACATACATATATATCATCAGATGTCTCTTAAACTAGAGAAATCCCAGATCCAATGTCTGGGAAAGAAAAAAAAAAGATGGTACTTCCATCTTTCCAAACTATTTAGGTTTAACCTAGGCATTCTAGTATATTAACCCAGTGTATTATTTTAAGCCCATGGACTGGATTATGTGTATTTTAGAGAGAAGATGTAGAAATGGCCAGGCCAAAAGGTGATCAGAATCATCGTGTCAGAGATATTGAAGATACTGAGCTGACATGTTTTAAACAGAAATCTATGGCTTGTTAGACTCTTTCATTCCAAGAAGGATTATTAGACAGATTTGTCTAGAATAATATTAGGGGAATTGACAAATTAAGGTCCCAATGACAAATTCTAGATATTTTACGTATCTCATGACAACATAGGCATTTGGAATTGCTTTTGTGTGTTTCATTATAGTGGTGTTTTTATCTGTTTTTACATTCATTCACTTAGGATTTAAAACCATTTAACAATGAACACACACTTGGAAATTTCAAATTTTGTCTGTAATGAAATACCGTAGTGATTTGGATCCTGGTTTTTTTCTTTCGGTGTTGGCAAGGACAGTGTATTGAACATGGATGGCTTAGTAAATGCTGCAATTTAAAATTCTTGTTCTGACTACCTTGTTCTGTTCTTATTACAGCTTCAGGGAGAATAGGGAACTGATGGGGAGGCAAGATTTCAAGTCGCCTGGATGGTTACATCTAAAGGAATAGAACCCAACTGCTAAAACAGAAATGGAGAGCTTTGTGTAGGATTGCTGAAGAAGCCTCGATTGGATTTGTATATGTTAATATTCATGAAAAACTATTGGACTAAGCTCTTAAGACAGCCAGCATTTGATTCGAGGACCAGTTCTACAGGAATTAGTTCTTGCATTTAACGGAAGATTGCTTTTAATAAATTTACTTTTTTCCTCCAAAGGTAAGTATGTATGCTCCATTATGGTTCTTGTATGGTTAATTACAGATGGCCAATGCTGATCCAGGAGTTCTGAACTCAGCCAGCTTGTTTCTACTGGCTTTGCACTGAGAGAAATGATTATTTCTCTCTCCTGTTAATAACCAATTATTGACTTAGCACCAAGATTTTTTCCCCTTTTCTACTTCCTCATTCATAAATCAGCCCCTGTAGTTTATTCAGGCAGCCTTTTAAGTGCAGGGCTGATAATGAGAGGGAAAACTTAGATCTATTTAAAAATTAAAGTTTTTTTTTTTTTTTTAGTTTAAATTTTAGCTTAGGTAAACTACAATTTAGTAAAGTTTGAGATTAGGTAAGTTGATGGATTCCAGCCCATTGTATTTTACTCAGACAGGTTTGCCAAAATGTGGATTCTCCCTTTTTTTCTAGATTATCCTAGATGGGTATAGATAAAATCCCTTTGACCAAGACTGGGTGATCAGTCAGGTCCCCCAGACCCTCATTAGAATAATCCCACCTCTCATTATAATATTCATTTTCTCATTAATTATTAACCAGTCAGAGTTGATTGCCACCCTCAGGAATACCCTCTCTTCCAAGGGCATGTAAGTGTTGAGAGGGTTCGCTGAGGGGTTTTTGGCATTTGAGAGTACCACTGATCCCCTTTTATTAATTATGTGGTTGCATGATTAATAAAATGATTAGTTACCCAGAAATTATGTCTCTTGAACTTTTTTTATGTCACAGGAGGGTCATACCATTTTCCATGTCAAAACTACCTGGCTGCCATTTATTTTTAATGAGCATCCTAGGGTTTGAGAACTTTATGCGAGTGCCTATTTACTTGAAAACATTTTTTTTTATTTAGCAGAAAGTGTCTTGTAGGAATTTTTTTCTAAAAGTGCACTGTAAATATACATGAGGAATCTGAGAAAGGAAAAGGGGCTCTTGCTTTTAATGTTTTAAAGCACTTTAACTGTCATTGGGGCATTCTTTGCTTTTTTTTTTTTTTTGGCAGTTTGGAAGGCATATGAAAATAGCTTATTCGAATTTCAGGCATTTCCTGTCTCTATGTCTGCAGCATCAAGCCTATCTGTGGTAGGCCCACATAACTGAGCTGTTGCCATTGCTACCCATTTGAGTGACAGGGCAGTCTTGGGAACATTATTGACACATTTTGTTCTGCCTGTTTACTAACTACATCCCAAACTGCACTCTTGACTAGCTGAAACAGATTGGAGATAAACTGTCCCCTAAAAGGTAACATTAAGCCCGGGGGAACACTTACAAACTTTGTACTGACAATAGAACCCAGAAGATAAGTATTCCTTATTTATTTTCTCATTTAATTTAGGGGAAGGAGAGAAATCATGTGAAAAGCAATAAAAAAAAGATGGCCAAATGATGTATTTCCTAGAATGAATTATGTGGTGAGTATATTTGTTATTGTATTTGTGTTTATGCTTATATCATCAGGAGAATAGTGGGGGTTGTCTGTGCAAATAGCATTGACTTTAAGGAGAATTATCAGAATGATAATCATAATCATAATCATAACAATAGCTAATATTTATATAACCTTTAAAGTTCACCAGAGCACTTTATATATGTGTATATATGTATGTATGTATGTATGTGCGCACACACACACACACACACACACACACACTCACTCACTCTCATTTGGTCCTTACCATTATCTTGTTGGGAATATGCCATTATTATCCCCATTATGCCTATGAGGAATTTGAGGCTAAGAGAATTTAAATGACTTGCCCAGCATTAAATCTCTTAAGTGTGTGAAGCAGAATTCAAACTCAGGTGTTCCTGAATTCAGTATCTCTTGGTTAGTAAGTCCCTGGACAGGATCACCTTTTCATGAGGGATTCTAGCCATACTCATTTCATTCTCAAATCGGCTTATTCTCTGTGTTATTCCATGTCCTCACCAGCAACCTTGAGCTGGGCCATATGCAGTGGTCCCGATCTATATCTGGCCATTGGACCCAGTTGGCTGTGGAGGAGAAAGTGAGGCTGATGACTTTGCACAGCCCTCCCTCACTTAAATCCAGTTCACTTGCAAGTCATGCCATCATCCTCCTGATGTCATGGTCCTCTTTGAGAATGAAGGACAAACCACAAGCAACCTTGACCACTCATGAGACCAACCTTCCCCACCCCTGCCCCAGCCCCTGCCCCAATTTTTGGCTCCTGTTTAGGATTTATCTTTTTCTGTTAGAATATAAACCCATTGAGACTGGGAATCATATTGTTTTCCTGTATTTGTATCCCCAGCATAGCCCTACTTAAGCATAGTAAATGCTTAATAAATATTTTCCCTCTCTCCCCGCTCCCCTACCATCCCCTTTACCTTTCCACTTTCCCCCCCTCTCCTCCCTGCCCCCCCCTCCCCCCCCTTCTCCTTCTTTCTCTTACCCCTGTCTCTTTCCTTTGCTCCATCTATCTCCTTGTCTCTCACTCTCTCCCCTTCCCCCCTTTCATCATCTTCTTCTCTCCTTCCCCTTCTCTTTCTGCCCCTACTATGTATCACAGCATCCTTGTGTCTTCCTTTCACGACTAAAAACTGTTATGTTTCAATTGACAAAATCTTACTTATTTTAAAACAAACTCATTCTCATGTTTACACTAATCCTTCCCTTTCCTAAGAAATAATTATGTGTTCAAAAGTTTTTTTAAATGTCCTCCACCAAAATTATAGTTGAAGAAAATTTCTAGGTGTCTGAGAATATTGAAATGAAAATTTTTATTTCTTATGACAAATTGATAAGCTATTGATGATTGAAGCAGCCTCTTTAGTGATATTATTTATCACTGAAATCTGAGAATGGAGTATAAGTTAATCATTTACAAATTAGTTGGCTTAAATGGACATACATTACTGATCTAGTTCTCTGATTTATTGTGAGTCATCTTCCAAAATATTAGATCATTGGAGCTAGACGTTGCCTAGTGATTGAAAGCCTATGTCCGTGATCTATTAAAACATTTGACTCAAAGTCGGGTTGGATATTGAGGGTAGGCATGAGGGTGGGAGCGATTATCTAGTGATTCTGAGTCTTTGTTTGTAATTTAAATAAATCATTTTGACAGAGACTGACTGTAACCATGTTCAGGATGCTGACAGTGTGAAATTGAGTTGTATGGTGGACACGAGACAAGCAGTCAAGAGAAATCCCTAAAGGCATAAATTTGTTATGTAATTGGGTCAACTCATGCATGAGAAATGCATGCTAATTGTAAATTGGTGGCAAAATTATAGTGTATCAGGCAATTAGGTCTTATATTAACCCAAACAATTGACAGAGTGACACTTTTTTTCTTCCTTTTTTATGTATAGCAAACATGGGGATAGTTAGAAATATGAGATGGGTGAAAACCGAGAAGTCATTTGAGGTTAAAATGGAGGGCACTTTGTTAATATCACTCAAAAATATAAGTATCTTACTACTGTTTGGGTGTTTTGTGTGGAAGCCTTTAATTTGGAAGAAGGTAGTCTCGTTATATCTATGTATGTATGTTTATGTATATGTGTCTGTGTATATATATGTGTGTATGTTTGTGTGTATGTGTGTATGTGAAATTGAAAATTGATTTTTAATTCTATTTTGTTAATGCTTAATCAAGCTAGCATAGATTTAATATTTCCCTTTACCGTATGTGTTTAAATTCATCAGTTTTGCAAGTTCATTTGGGTAACCCCAGGTCACTTGGTTCACAGTCTTACTTTTTTGACTTGTAACTCCACCCTTAAGTTGTGATTTGTACCTCTACCCATCACATCACAATTCGAAAATTGATTAACCTGAAGGTCAGTTTCATTAATTTAAAACTGCTGTAGCAACTCCTATCACCAGGGAACTGATCTTACCTCCCAATGATGTAGTGGGGAGGAGCTGAGATGACTCTTATCTCACCTCCTCATTAAAACTAGCCAATCAGAACAAGACACACTTCTGTTGCTCAGGATTTTGCTGTATCATCTTGTATAGCATGATAAAAGAACCTATCATCCCTAACTTGGGGTCTTTGGTCATTGGGCGTCATTGACCCCATTTTTTGGTAATTGCTAGTCCTGCTAATAAATAGATCATGCTGAGAACTTTGTCCCCTGGAATTTCTCTTACAGCATAAATAAATGAGTAAACAAACAAACACACATATACAAATTATATATACATATATAAATAAACATACATGTTCATGTGTGTGTATTGCCAAACTGGTCAGAACTGGTTAGTTGCTGAAGCTGGGATTTGAGCTTCAACAATAATGTCACATAGATGAAAATTTTCTTCTGTTCATAGATTGTATTTTAGTCATATTCAGCAAGTACATTAATAGTGACCAAACAAGGGGACAGATGATTCAGTAAAACCTATCCCCACAACAAAATGAACAAACCTGAAATATTTTCCCAGATGTTTCTACCCTTCATTATCTTTGTGTATACAGAGCAAGTATGCAATAGAGGACTATGATATAGCAAATAAAGTATTTTACAAAAAATAGTTTGTATCTAAGCCATTTTTTTGAACTTTTAAAAGTGTTGCCAAATAGACTGTCAGTCAGTCAACTAGCATTTTTAAAGCTCTTACTGTATGCCAGCCACTGTGCCAAGCACAGGCAGAGCTTATAAAAATCTTTTCATTGTCCCAAAAAATGTTAATGAAGAAGTGCATGAGAAAGATATATTATTTGATTTTTCCAAACACAAGGTTTGTTCTCACACTTGGTTTTATTTAATTTTCTATGCAGAGTCTAATGCTATTTGAACATAACAAATAAAAGAGTTGTATTTGCAAAAATAATCTGTCCCACCTTGGAGATATGAGAAAGCACTACCTCCACCCCCTTTAATAATAATAAATGAATGAATATATATATATATATATATATATATATAAATACTCAGATGCCTTCCATCACTCTCTCCTCATTTGCTCCTATCTCACATAAAGAGGTGGCCTTTTTCCTTGCCAAGGCAAACTCCTTTACATAAACAAATGATATCATTTCATTCTGTCTTCTCCAGAAGATTTTCCCCCTCTATTATCTTTACTCTCTCCTTATCTCTTGGCTGCTTCCCTACATCTACAAACATGGCCATCTCTCCCCCAGCCTCAAAAAGACCCTTACTTCATTTGTCCATCCCCAGTAGCTATCATTCCATATCTTTCTTCCCTTTCATAGGTCAACTCCTCAAGAAGGCTTTCTACAATAGTCACCTCTACTTTCTTTCTTCTCATTCTCTTCTTTGCTTTCTGCAGTCCAACTTTATCATTCTACTGAAATTGTTCTTACCAAAGTTCCCAATGATCTTTTAATTGTGAAAGCTAATGGCATTATCTCACTCTATAGCCTTCTTGACTTTTCTGCATCTTACAACACTGTTGATCTCCCTTTGCTCCTTATGCTCTCTTCATTCTAGGTTTTTGTTACACTTTGCACATTAGGCCATTTGTCCATTAGACCATTATTGGGTTCAGCACTTCTTTACTTTATTTTCTTCAATGGCATTTTCCCCTCATGTAGCACATTGGATACTGAGATGTGGGGCTTATGTTGATAACTTGTAACGTCTTATCTCTTAAATATAGTCATTTTCATTTGTGACATGGTGTTGCTCATTGCTCACTATGCCCCATGCCTTCTGAATCTCTACCTGAAGAA
The DNA here is from genome assembly GCF_900497805.2 of Vombatus ursinus. Classification (NCBI taxonomy): domain Eukaryota; kingdom Metazoa; phylum Chordata; class Mammalia; order Diprotodontia; family Vombatidae; genus Vombatus; species Vombatus ursinus. Next base: position 12,511,194 of record NW_020945237.1, on the reverse strand, counting down.
AGTATTCATAACGTTTAAAGAGGAGATTTCGGAATAGCTTTCTGCTTCTTTCATTTCTCAATTTGGACTGTATTTTCCAACCTATTTTTCTCTACTCTTCCCAATCCCAAGTTCATATTCAAATCATTGAGTAGTCTTCATAGAATTTCTTTGTTTCTTTATCTTTTGTAGCAGATGTTAGAACATCAGTTTCAATTATCTTCATTGTGAATCCCATTTCTATGCTTATCATGAGTACTACAAGTCAAGATGACCAAGTATTCCATGAAATGAATATTTTTGTTGCTCTCATGAGGGGTGGTGGTGGTTCATAATGAAACCAATTTGACCATCTCCTTAAATAGCCTCTCAGAAAAGAACCCACAAATCATCTTTCCATTTAGCGATAACTTTTTTAAATTCTCTGATTTATTTGTAGTGAGAATGTATATGTGAACATGGCTTATTTCCACTGCTAAAAATGTTGGTTATTGGACAAAGATCTCATATTTAGAGCATCAACAGGTAAGTTCAGTTTTAATGTTCTAAAAACTATGTGTTTGTAACAAACTCTGCCCCCTTTTCCATGTCCCAGTTAAATTTTACAGCTCAGAATATCTACTTCTCACTTTGTGTACAAGACAAATTTGTCCTGCACAGATGTGACAGATAGATGGGGGAGAGAAGTGGTGATAAAAATGGAGGATTCCTATGTCTGGGGGAAAAAAAAACAATTATTGTATCTGTAGACAATGAAAAACATTTTTGTTGTCAATGTTCTATTTTATTCCTCAATGCAGATTTGAGTCTTATTTATGCTAATAATAACTTTGCAGTTTAGCTTTATTAAATCTAGTCAGAAATGTATTTAGCTTTTCTGGACCTCTAACTGTGAATAAAGTAACTTACTGCGTCATTGAATTATAGTTTCACATCAGGTGTGATAGCGTCGTTGCATTTTTTATTGGTATATTATGTAATTCTATTACATTTTAGGTAGCAAAATTATAATTGAGTCTAATTTTTAGTTGGCTTAAGGTGGGGATGGGAGGGTCATTATTAAAGACTTCTTAAATGACTGGCAACCTCGATGAAGTTTTCAGGTTCATGAAAATTAAATGAGTTGAAAGTTGGTAGCAGGGATTTTTTCCATTCTCAAATTTTCATTTTTCACTGTTAAAAGATGTATTTTCTTTTCTAATTTGCATTTTCTTCTCTCATTTTCCAGGATCAATTCTATGCTATTAAAGTTGCTTTTTCTGTATTTTCTCCATGGGCTTTATTTTTTCGGCTTTCTTTTACCTAACAGTTGCCTAGGCAGCATTTGAGACATTGTGTTTCTTGTGACAGAATAAAATGTCATGCTACTGCTTCCTTAAAGAAGTGTTTTTTAAAAATCTCAACCCTTACTTCTCAAAGAACGATGTCATTCCTCTAATGCCCTTAGACTTTACTTGGCCTTGAGGACGGGGCGATAGAATCTGTTCCTGCCTGCTCAGATTTATGTTGGATTTCCTTCTGTGGCTATACTATTAATTGTGACCAAGCTAACTCATAATTTATTTGGAACAATTTAACTTCTTAATCTCCTTATTCTTTGAGGAAACAAAAGGGATAGAGTTTGCCTGTGTCTCCGTAAAATCTGAAAAAGAGATAGGAAGATAAGATTTCCCATTTCAATTAACAGCATTAGAATGAAAGTAGAGGAGGTTAAAAACTCATTTGTTCTTTCCAACAGTTGAAATATTACATGAGCAAAGAAGTTACTTTGCAGAAGTTAGGGCAATTTAAAGATTTATTTTTATACCTCTAAAGTCTCATGTGTATCTTTGCTATTAAGAACAAACATGTTACCTTATGATAACAGTTATGCTCCAGGTATACAGAGTCATTTAACATCTATTTATTGAGCATCTACTATGTGCACCACACTATGAGAGTGCAAAAGAAGCTTAAGCCACAGTTCTTGCCCTTAGGGAACATATTTTAGTTGGAGAAACAAGACATATCCATTTAAATAACATTACCAGTAAATAGTGGAAAAGAGGAACCTATTTTAGGTGAAAGGTAGTAAGACAAGGATTGCACATATTGAGAGTGAATTCCAGGTGGAACATCTAGGTGAAAATATATTGTACACAGTTGGAAATATGAGTCTGGAGCTTTCGAGAGACGTTAGGAGTGGAGGTAGAGACTCAGGAGTCATACATGTTAGGGTGATAGTTAAGGTTGTAGGAGAGAATGATATTGCTAAAGGAGAGAATGGAAACACAGAATAGGGCCAAGAATAAAATTGTAGAGAAGATTAATGTGTAGAGAATGCAAAGAGGACCTAAAAAAAGAGACAGAGAAGGAATGATCAAAAAGAAGAGTGATTAACCAGGAAAATGTAACTACAATTTCAGAAGTCAAGAGAAGTGAGTGAATGGTGAGAAAGTTACAAGATGAATTGATGGATTCTTCCTCCTTTGAAGTCTTTAAGAAGATTCTGGACAAACAGTTGTCGTTTATATTATAGGGGAAGTTCTTTTTGGGAATGGGTTGGACTAGATGAGCACAGAGGTCTTTTCTAGGTCTTAAATTTGAGTACCTTCAACATATTCCTACATTAAAAAATACTTGATTATATTAGTATTGCTTTTATTACATCAGTTCTCTCTTTCTCCTTCTGTCTTCTCTCTCTTCTATCTCTCTTTTTCTGTCTTCTCTCTCCTCTCTCTTTCTCTCCTTTTTCCTTCTCCTCTCCTCCCTCTCTTCATCTCTCCCTCTCTCCTTCTCTCCCTTTCTTCCTCTTCTCTCTCCTTCTCGGTCAGTATTAGTCAACAGTAAGAGCCAAGCAAGACTTTGATATAACTGGACTTCATTATTTTAACAACTGCTTGAAAAAAAATCACTATACCATAAATAATAGGAACTTCTGGAGAAACTATTAAGGAACTCAAAGAAAGTGAAATCACTGATTTATAGGGATTAATAAGGGCCTCATGGAGCAGATAATGTTTAACCTAAGCTTTGAAGGAAGCTATAGATTCTAAGAATGAAAAGCATTTATTAATTTCTTACAAAGTGCCAACACTTTGCTATGCTCTGGGAATAAAATTACAAAAGTGAAACAGTCCTTGCCCTTGAAAGGTTTCCACTCTAATTGGAGGAGATAACATAAATAGAGGAATGTTGGCTAGGGTGGGGCATTTTGGTCCAGACATTTATAGGGATGGTGAGTGGGGAACAGAAGGAACTAGATTGACCCTCTTTCCAGGAGCAGAGTCAGAGTTGTTGTAATCATTGTTTAGGAGGAAGACAGTGGTAGGGAATTTAGATGGAGGCAAGGATTCTGTTGAGAAGATGGCCAGGAAGTCAGGTATAAGATGAAGCATAGCTGTGACTTGCCTGACATAGTGGACCAAGTGAGACATTCAACAATCAGGACAGTGGGCACCCAGGGTAGAAGTTCTGGAGGTAAAAGTCAGAAAACCTCCAGGGGATGGTGGGGTGGCAAGGTAGCTGGTGAGAAGATGACCAGGCAGTAGAAAGTAGAGAGGCAGGTGTGTGAGAAGGGAATACAGTCCAGGTACAGGGTGACAGCTTGTACAATTGAGTATTATATGTTTGTGCCTTTTGTACAATTGAATGATGTGTGTTTGTGCCACAGCAAACAGGCCATTTTTTTTTTTGGCTGGATCCTGGAGTATGTTAGGGGGAGTAACGTGCAGTAAATTTGGGAAGGTTGGCTGAGATTTGATTGTAAAGGATTTTACATTCCAAAGAGAGGAATTTGTATTTTATTTATATTATTATTTGTGTTTACAGGTTTGTTCAATCATGTCTGACTGTTGGTGATATCATTTGGGTCTTTCTCGGCAAAGATACTGAGGTGGTTTGCCATTTCCTTCTCTAGCTCATTTTGTAGATGAGGAAACTGAGGCAAATAGTGTTAAGTGGCTTGCCCAGGGTCACACACATAGTAAGTATCTGAGACTGGATTTGAACTCAGGAGGACGAGTCTTCCTGACTCCAGGTCCAGTGCACTGTGCTACCTAGCAACCCTTGTGTTTACAGGTGGTTAGGTGGTGACTCAGAGTCAGGAAGACCTCAGTTCAAATCCTTCTTTAGATACTTGTTAGCGGTGGACCCCAGACAAGTCACTTTGCCCCTTTCTGCCTCAGTTTCCTCACCTGCAAAATGAAGATATTAATAGCACTTACCTTCAAGGGTTGTTGTGAGGATAAAATGAGATAATATATGTGAAATGCTTTGCGAACTCTAAAGCTCTACTTAAATGCTAGTTATTATTATTGCTGTTACTATTAATATTGTTATTGAAACAGGGAAACTTTGGAGATTTTTTAAGGATTAGCCTGTCTGACATGATCAATCTTGAACTTTGGGAATATTACTTTGACATTTCTGTAGAAGATGGACCAGTGAAGGGAGAGGTTTGAGTCAGGGAGAATAATTAGGAGACCACTGGAAATAATCCAGACTTTTAGCACTTGGATATTTTTTGTTGATGAGAGGATCTCAAACATTCATAAAATGTGTGATTTTTTCCATATGTATATGTACATATACCATTACGCATGCATAGACACACATCTGGCATTTTGAGTAGAGGACTAGGAAAAAGGAAACCATAGAGATCTGTCACCCCCACTAAGTTTTCACCTTCAGTATTTTGGCCCTGTCTGCACTGAGGAACTCACTGTTGAGACTTTACCTTAGTGTTTTGGGGTCTTTTCCTGCCAAATACTGTTGTTTTGCAGGATTAAATAGCCAAATCAGTGCTGCCTGAATCTTGATCTTGCTGAGAATATTAAGACCCCATACAGGTTATGATACAGATTAGCTAGTGAGATCTCTGTTGGAGAAATAAAGTGCGTTTTTCTAAATGAATTTAACAACTGCTGAGAACCTTTTTGTAGCATCGCATCTAAGTGTGCGCCATAGTAGTCAACCGTTGATTTTCTCCACGTTCTTTCATAAGTTGCTTTGGTGAGGCCCTGTTGATTTATGAAAGCACTTCACAATTTTATTTTATTTTTTACTTTCCCTTTTTAACCAGATAAGACAGTGATTGATCATTTTCATTAGCTAAGTAATTTGAAGTGTTATTCATTATCTAGTTGATGTAAAGATGAGGGGAAGATCAGGTTCATTTTTTTCTCTACTCATAAAAATGACTTGGAGGGCCTTCAGTGTCAGTTTTGTTTGGGTAAATGAACCACATCAGTAGGTAATATAAAATGCACCAGTGGGCACGTGGTACTGATTGGTCTTTTACATGGCTTGTCAAAATGTGAGTCCAGAAAGGTGATTGGATTAATGCTCCCAAGCTTTCTTTGCTTGTGGCCTCTATCCCTTCGATTTCATCTTCCCATGTTGTCTCTTCTCATATGGCTCTTGGGGATGCTTTGGCTTAGCTCATGTGGCTCTTACCCTTTTTGTGAATTTTTGGTATTATTAATTATTAATTAATATTAATAGAATATAATAACTGAAAAGTAACTGAATCAAATATTCAGTATTATTATTATATTAAGCGGTACTGCTCTTGTTACTTACTCCACATAGCCCTTTAACGACTATTAGAACGTTAATTTTAAAAGTGCAAAGGGAAAAATATAATTTCTTTGTCAGGTTTGTTGTTGTGAGTTCTCCGAAGGTTTCTAAATAAAGGTGTACTGTGGTGAGCCAAGGAACATGGAATTCGGGACACATGTTAATACTGTGGCAGACAGCAACTGGGGCTTTTGCCTATTTCCATATTGTATCCTACAGGCTACAGTTACTCCTTGGAACTCATAGTGTCAGATAAATAACTCTAGATTTTTTTTTAAACTCTGTCCCTCTTTCCTCTGAGCCCATGATTGTTGTGTACCGTGAGAGCTTGTCTGATAATATATCACCAACACTCTTTTCAATATACCTTTCTGTAATCTTACAGCTGACTGCCAATAAAGCTCCCTGCTGGAATAGAACTAAATTATAGAACAGATGGGAGATTATTTAGAATTGTATCTTACATTTCTTTGTATCCCCTACAGTGCCTTAGCCATAGTAGACTCCCAATAAATATTTGCTGAGTGACTCTCCATACAGTGTAAGTGAAATACTAATGATGACAATGCCTTGTATTTGGGTAGTGTTTTAGAATTTTCTAAACATATTCTCATCCATTAGTTCATTTGATCCTAATAATGCCCCCAAATGATTGGAGAAAATCACAGGTGACCTTAATGCAAAAATGGGTAGTTAAGTCTTGTTGGTTCCTCAACAAGTACAGCACATCATGCCTTCTTTGATACAATAGATTTGTCATTTCACTGAAATGGGCACTCCCCCCAATGATATAAATTATGTCACCTCCTTGCTCTGTTTTTGCCTTTCTTTGTGTCACCAATGCTTAGCACAGTTTCTGGCACACTGTGCTTAAATATGCTTGTTGATTAACTGTTAACTGACTCTTGTCAGTGTCCTCCTGTAAATCCTTCCCAGATTTTCCGCCCAACATATTGGGGTTTTCTTTTTGGATCTCTTCATGTGTGGTTAGCAATGGAGCATGTGGGTTTTCCATCAGTTATTCCTCAACTTCATCACATCATCAGCAAAACGCTTTTCCTACTTATGTTTCTCTTATGACATCCTCTATGTTGCTTCTGCTGTGTAATTTTTTATTGGTATATAGGTTTCAGCCTACTCACACCTACAACGTGCCTTTCTATTGCTCTCTGGATGACCTCGTCTTTAATTCTTCAGGGACCACATTACTACATGACTCACGATCACATTGCATCACCAGAAAAATAATGATATTAAAAAAGATAGGCCTTTGTTTCCAGGAAGATCTCGGAGTCATTAAAGGCAGTGAAGAGTTTTCTAAAGGCAATGCAGTTGACTCTCTTTCTGTTTAATTCTGGATTTTATAATAGACCACAAGCTCAGAAAAATCAAAATTTTATGTGGTCCAAAGGGAGAATTATGATGAGGATAAGTAGGTATCACTATGTAACCAATGGCTTCCTTTCAAGAAGGGGAGTCATTATCAAGGGCCAGGTTACAGGAGAGAATGTAGACTATTCATGGAGTAAGAGAGTTGAAGTTGGATAGTCTGAGCATAATGCTGGCATGCACAAAATGTTAAAAGACCGGAAGGAAAACATCCAAAATATTAGATTCATCCATTCTGGAGAATTTTACCTTGACAATTTTGAAATTTCTTTTTGGAAATGTTGGAACCTTAGCAGTAATGATGGATTTTTAAATGGGGGATAAGATTTTCTCTTCAAAGAGATACTTGGTACCTTACCATTAGATTTGTGTAAAATGGATACAGCATTTGTCTTTGGACTTTTTTTCAGGGAAGACATGGATAAGTATCACACAGGACAAGAAAGTTTGGAGGAACTGGGAATTAGTGGAATTCACCCATGTCTATGCCTATAACTATGAAATAATGACTGTTGCTGTAGAATGATCGTATGAGCTGTATAGGACAGTTATGATGACACATACACCATATACTTATTAGAGATCAGGTCATCTCAGTATAGAGAAGTGACTTGCCTATAGTTAGACAGTTAGTGATAAACTGGGAGTGGATGAGAGGTCACTTGATCCCTAATATAGCAGTTCATCCATTACTTAATTACTATTCATTCTTTCAGGCATGTTGATGCCGCCATACTGTGTAATCATTCAGGAGTAGCTTCTCGTGTTATTGCCAATATCCTTACTGATATATTAAAAGATAATGGGCAAGCAACATTTAATTTTCTCAAGATCAAGGCACTTTAGCAAAAGCTTTCTAAAGGTTGGACTATAATTCTAGAAATTCAACTACATCATAGCTGCCATGCTGGCTTCTTTGCCATAAGTGGGACACCAAGTTGCCTTCTTTCACTGGACGCCTTCTTTGATGAAGAAATTCCATCCTGCATTATATCTGCCTGTTTAATCTTTGAACCTTTGAAAAGGAGAATATTTGAAAAGAGTAGGATTTGATTTCAGATTAAGTGAATGTTTTTACTATTCAATTTTAGTATATGTGCCGCTAAGTAAACATTTTATTAAATGCCTATTTTTTTTCCATGCAAGACACTGTGGTAAGTGCTAGGAATAAAAAGATTAAAAACCATACAGTTCCTGCCTCCAAGGAACTTTACATTTTACTGGGAGCAGGATACAACTTACAAGTCACTACAAAGTATATACAAAGTAATTTCAAGAATGAGATGGTGCTGATAACAAACAAAGCCTTTTGTAGTGAGTAGGTGACCCCTGAGTGGTGCTGTGAAGAAAACTAAGATAATGGGAAAACATCTTATGTGGATGGGGTATTTGAAGATGAATCCCCCAGATTAGCAGAGTAAGGGACTTGGATGGATAACCTGGGGAAAATTTTGAAATGTCATCAGGCCTAGCCTGTATTCACAATTCTAGGCCTGACACGAGTAAAGAATTGGAAAACCAGAACTGGACAGTTAAGGAGAAGTTCCAAAAGGGTCCCAGCTTTGAAAATGAAGAAAGATATGTCTAAAGGTAATTCTGACATAGGGCTTTATGCTTTTGGTAATCAACCTAATAGCCTCAGGACCTATGTCTCTTGCTAGTTTCAGGCAATAGGTAGTTAGTTAAATATTATCAAAAGATGAACTGAATTTCTTCAGGTTCTTAAGTTGGTCATGGCCACAAAGACCCATTCATCTTTCTTAGCATTAGTATTCTTCTGGTGACACTGTATGGCTATAAAGCTGTGTACCAATCTTAGAAGAATTGAAATTGCCAGGGCCACCCCTCCTCCAAAAGGCAGTTAGATACATGATACTTGTAAGAGGGCTTGTTTGTTTTTTTTTCTTATTGAGAATATATTTTAATTTCCCCTGACATCACCTTCTCTTCTTTCCCAGGAGGTCTTTCCTTATAAGCCAATCCTTATAACAAAGTATTTTTTAAAAAAAGAAAAAAAAAGGAAGAGACAACAAATTCAGCCAATTGAATCAGTATGTTGAAAAAAATCTGACATTATCTGCAATGTTCCATACTCTTGGATGCCCCACCCCACCCCCACCCCCACTTATGCTTCATCTCCACAAAGGAGTTGAGGGAAGAATTTTCTTATATCTCTTCTTTGGAGCCAATCTTTTATTTATTTATTTATTTATTTGGTATTTTTGCAAGTGTTCTTTTTAAATTGTTTTATACTGTTTGTTCTTTCCATTTTTATTGTTGTAGTCATTGTGTATGTTGTTTTCTTGGCTCTGGTTACTTCACTTTGAGCCAGTTAGTGTTTTTCCTTGTTTTTTTTTTTCCGTATTCATTATATTTATCATTTCTTACAGCACAGTAATACAGTTGATCCTCAACATTCACGCATTTAACTTTCACTACTTCATGTATTTGCATGATCTTATTAGTAACCTCAATTTCACTGTCACGTTGGCAACTACATGAATGTGGCTATGCACGGTAGAGAAAAAAACAAGAGGCATGCACAAGTTTGTGGAATGGCTGGTATCCTACTAGGTGCTTTACTCGTATTGTTTCCTTTATTGTTGCAGAGTAAAGCACTTTCCTTGTGCATTTGTTGCATATTTTCATTGTTTGCCTTTAAAACTCAAGTTTTGTGTTACAGTGATGCCCTCATTGATCTGTTTCAGCTGGTACATCCTTCATGATCTCCAACACCATCCACCGGCCATGAAGGACAGAGTGTTGGAGGTGATGTTGAGACCTTGCCAGTCTCAGCTGTGATGAAGCATGGAAGTATAGCATGTTCCTTATTACAAATGGGACTTTGGACAAATCACTTAACCTCTCAGGGCCTCGTTTTCTCCATTTCTAAAAATAACAGGCACTTTAATGAACTGATGATAGAGTTGTGAACTGGCCCAGCTTTTTTGGGCCATAACAATTTGAAACTGTTACCCCAAAGTTACTGAACTGTGCATATTGTTGGACCCATTGATAGCACTAATAGTACCATAACCCCAGAGAGATGAGGTATAAATAAATAATGAGGATAATGACTCATATGTACAAAATAAAATTATAGAAATTCTCTTTTTTTTGGTGGCAAAGAACTAGAAACTGAGGGAGTGGAAGATGCTCATTAGTCGGGGAATGGTTGAACAATCTATGGCATATTAATGTGATGGAATAATATTGTGTCATAAGAAACAGTGAAGGGAATGGTTTCAGAGAAATCTGGGAAGACATACATGAACTGATTCAGCGTGATGTGAGCAATAACAAAGAGAACAATTTATATTCTAACACTATTGTAAAAATAAATCAGCTGAATTTGTTGCCCCCTATGGTCTCTATCTGCTCTAAATCTATCAACTTATGGTTATTATCATGATGATGATAGTGATAAGGTTGTGCCACTGGTTTTCTAAGTGAGATAGGGAGCTACTACATCCTGGTAGTTGTTACTCGGAGCCCTATGATGTTCTCCTGGGGGCTCTATGTTGGGGGAGGGAGGACTGTTTGGGTGGGAACAATGACTGTGTTGGGAGTGCCTATCTTTGGCAAAGAAAAGAAGAGACATGCTATCTTACATCTTTGTGTTTTTAAAAGCTGTGCCAGTCTTTTAATGACTTAAGCAATTTGGTTGCATAAATTTAGAATTGAATGACAATGGGAAACTGAACAAAGCTGTCTGTGTGGTATGTAAATAGGATACAGTGGTGTGCTTGTACACTAAGTGGTTCATGGGACATGACATAAACCCAGGATAGCTACTCAGAGGGTAGGAAGAAAAATAACAACAACCTAAAACAACATATTGACAGGCCAGAGAGTGTGACTGCCTATCCTTTCATCCACATTGAAAGTGCTCTTTTAACATTCTATCGAAATTCCTTATCCATTCTGTTATGGTATTACTAAAAAAAAACAAAAAACAATTAGGTAAAATGTTAAAGGTGTTAAATGTTCTGATTGCTTCATTTTTGGGGGGGGGCGTTATTATTGTTAACTGAGGACGAAGCAAAAACCTTCTCTGTTTTGATTCCTGCCATGGACTATTTTTTATAGTATTTTAGTATTCTCTCCTGTGCTAGTAGAATTTGATCAATAACATAGAAATCTTTCTTTGATTTAGTATTTTATATTTTGCCCTAGTACAGTTTGACAAACAACAGAAAATTTTCTTTGATATAGTCCCTGACAGTATGGCACATTTGTTATTATTGAATCCTTTAGACAGAGGCAGGATACATTCAGTATTATCTTTATGTACTGACCCCAGGGGATACTCTTTTTTTTTCCCCCCACCTCAAGACAAGCCTTCTTGATATCAGGTGGTTATCATTTGCTTCTTTCTCCTAACATTGCCGTGTGGGAAAAAATTACTAAAGAGTGTTGTTAAGGATTTAGATTAGCTGAGATTAAATTATGTATAGTAATTGCATATTAAGGAACAGAGCATATGCCAGTAGTACAAAATGAAGGGATTCGGGCCTAAATTTCAGGAGGACAGAAGTAGATAAAAGTAAGAGTTTTTTTTTTTAAACTGCAAATGATAAAATAAATCCTCAAAGTTTCTTCACAAGTTGTAATTCTCTATTTAAGTATTTTTTTGGTCTATTTCAGTAATAATTGTGCTGTTGTTTTTTTCTTCCTGAGCAATTGGTAATGCTATCTGATATTTGAGAAAATTGTGGGAAGTTGGTTTTTTTTTTTAAGTGACTCAGAAGAAAGATACCATTAGATTAAAAAAAATATGAAATTCTAACTCTTAGGAGATTGATATGCAAAGAATAGTAGGTCCTTCCTTTTTGCCTTTAATACTAAAATAATTAAATATAGTTGAATAATATTCATCTAGGAATTTAATATGGTTTGGAAAGAGTTGGAAAAGAAATGATCCTTGATTTACAGAAAGGAAATAACAATACATATTCATGTTTCTATAACATTCTCTCTATATCATCTTATTTGGTCCTGTAGAATAGGCAGTGCAACTATTATTATTTCTGTTTTACAAATGAGGAAAAGTGACCGTGACCAGGACCACTTAGCCATTAAGTATTTGAGCCAGCACTGAATAGCACATTCCCTGAGTCTACACCTGGTTTCCTTCTGATATCACAGCTCCCTCCAGAAGAACATATGTTATTGTCCTGTCCTGTACTTGGCAAATATACCATTACATTAGGGTATAATTAGGTATAATGAAATTATACCATTATGCCATTACAAATATACCAATACCATTATAGACCCACTCAGTCATGTGTATCAGAAACAGGACAATTGTAGCAATTCTAAAGCGTCCTCTAGTTTTATTAAATGAAGATTAGGGATTGGGCAGGTAGATGGTCCAGTAGATAGAGTGCTGGGCCTGGAGTCAGAAAAACCTGAATTTAAATCTGGCCTCAGAAACTTAGGAGCTGTGTGGCCCTGGGCAAGTCATTTAACCTTGTTTGCCTCAGTTTCTTCATCTGCAAAATGAGCTGCAGAAGGAAATGGCAACCACTTCAGTATCTTTGCCAGGAAAACCCCAAATGGGGTCACAAAGAGTTGGACACAAGTGAACAACAACAGGAATTGTATATATATGTATATATATATGTATCTATATATATCTATATATATCTATATATATCTATATATATATATGGTAAGGCAGATTTCACTGTATTATGTTGAACCTTTAACATATTTTTAAGGGAAGGATTACATGTGAATGATTCTCTTTGAGGGGAAAAAATTAGCCACATTTGACAGTGTAAGTGGTAAAGTGGGAGGGAGTGCAAACCTATTGAGCTATGTTTTTCAAGTGGACATTTGAAGGGATAGAAGAGAAGGTATTAATAGAGACAGACATTGAGCAGTAATAAAAATAAAATCCTAAAGGAAAAGTGAAACAAAAAACACTGCATTATTTATTTGGGTTAAATGGGAACTTGCCAAGGGAGAGACAGCTGGCTTTCTGTCTTTTGTAATTGTTTGTAGACTTTAGCTCAAAAGAAGCTGCCCATCAGTTTTGAAATTTTCATCATTTTCACCTTTAAAACAATTTCCATTCTGAGGCCAAATCTACCCAGAGGGAAAGGGAAATGGAGAATTGGAGCAATTATTTGGATAATTCAATACAAGACATTTTCATCTCAAAATAATGAGGTAATTGAAGAAAGATAATGACTAAAATTGTTCCAAATGATGGCGAAGTGGATAAGAGAGCTAGGCTTGGAATTAGGAGTTACATCCTGGCACAAACATTCACTAGCTGTGTTATCCCAGGCAAGTCACTTACCTTCTCTTTGCCTCAGTTTCCTCAACTTTAAAATGGGAATAATAACTTACAGTGTTGTTGTGAGTATCAAATGAGATAATATTTGAAAAAAAAGTACTCAGCACAGTGCCTGGCACATAATAGGTACTCTATAAATGCTTATTCCCTATTCCTCCTCATACATACCTCATAGAATTGTTGTGAAGATCACATGGGATAAATTGTGCAATGCTCAACAAATCTTAATTTGCAAACCAGAGTGTGCTATGTTTGCTATTTTATTATGAGTGTCTTGATAGGGTACATTGTATACACTGGCACTCATAGATGCAGTGTGGTTTGCTATGTGATGCTATTTCATTGCTAATTGTAGAACCCCCCACCATTTTGAATAATAGAAATAGTGGCTGACTGAAAGGTCAATACCATGCTTATAATCGCCATTCATCTTTCTGGTAATAACTTGTGTACAAGGAGTGACATAAAAGCTACCAGTCAGGAAATGTGTGATTAGAAAAGGGAAATGGGCTGGGAGTTAAAGAGAAGGAACAATAATGGATGGATGACCCAGATATGGTGCTGGCACGTGACCTTCAACAGGTGTTGGGTATGTCTGTGGAGTAGTCATATGAGGCCTTTGACAAGAATTACACAGGATGAAAAGGCAAAGGCAAGTATTAATCTGTAATGCTAGAGGAGATATATGAGGCAGTGAGGTCCTTGAATATTTGAAGTATGAAATTCAGAATGAGTGTTAATAATTATTTCAAGTTCTGACCCCTCAAGTTTACTATTTCATGTGTGTGTTTGTTTTTTAATTATCAAGAAGTAGGAATTATGGTATCACTCACAAGTCTTTGGTAAACCCAAAGCCTATATAATGAATGGCTCAAATGTAATTTCCAAATCATGAACTAATCTAGATCTCATCCCTGATTTATGTTGGTGCAATCTGTAAATAGGTCAGTTACTTTCACTTGGTCATTGTAATGGGAAGAAGCGACCTGTTGATTATTATGTATCCAAGATAAGAAAACCCTCTCATTATGCAGCCCTGAATGGCAGAATGTATTACTACTAACTCTAAAAGTAGTATCTATCCATATTATAGGCTCAGAACATTACAGTACCTTTACAATATTTTGTTTTCATCATAGCATTGTAAGAAATTGTAAGAAAAGCTAAAATTATTTAAATAAGAATTGGGAGTGAAATATGCTTTTCTTGGGATTGTTGATTTTGTATATCAAGCTTCATTAGCAAAACATTATGGATTTTAATTAAACAGAGATTGGGAGGAAATATCTTTTTATCCTGGTTCTCCATCATTAAAAAATTAGAAGTTTCATTTTAAGTTTTTGAATCCCACATTCTTGATGCTAGTAAAAAAAGGAAGAAGTTACATTAGTAGAAGTTATCTGGGGAACATATTTATTGTGTATTTTTAAGACCGGCCTTACTCTGGGAGCATTGTTAGATATAATTTCCACTTTCTTGGACAAATAATTTAGTACTTTGAGCTCAATGGCACGATGGCAATGACTTGTTAATTAATTAATACAATGTATAAAGAAATTACACGTATCACCTGTATATTCGCAATTGCCACTTTCCATTTCTCTTTAGGGCCGAGACCACAAATCTAAATTTTTGTTCTATTTTTACATATAAAAGTGCTTGCTCTTGAGTCTATGGTTGTGGATAACTATGGTATGCATGTCCACTCACAAGTTAATTCTCTTCTCTGCGCCTCAGTTTACACCAACATCTATGATAAAGGTAATAGACAAGATGATCTCTGTGGTTCCTTTCAATTCTAGATCCTATGAATTCTAGAACTTGTCACTCAAGCTCTGTGTGAGAATTAATATAGTGTATGATACCAGAATAGAGGTTCTAGCTTGAGTGATCTGTAAAATTAGAAGAAATAGTCACCAAATTAGATTCTTTTAATATATTAACTATTTTCTCTGATTATTTTTTGGTAGTTGTGTTAGGGAATGATTTGAAAACCACATTCCCTTTGTTCCCTTTCAGGCTATTTGGTACCAATTTGTAAACTGAATACTTAAATGTCCTTAATTAATTCTTTCGGGCCACTAGAATCCCGTTTAATAATCGAGTGAACCAGCAATTCATTAAGTGGTACTGTAGTAGCCTAAAGATTTCTGGCTACTTCCAGGCTCTTAGGGGGTAGCATCCTTGCTGGGAGAATCTGGCTGTTTCTGATGGATTACCTTTGTCTGTCATACAGACTTGTGCATGCACTTTGTGAAGTGTTAAAGCTGCTAGGTGTCTAAGGCTCCTAATTTATGCAGTTGGGTATTTCATAAATGGATTTTTTTGCATGCAAGCATTTTAAACGCTAATATTTATGTAAGTATTCAAATAAATGCAAGTGCATCTGTCTGAATATATGATGCCCAAGTATGCATATGCATGAACATTTGTACTGGGGGGGACAAGTCCCCAAAGTTAAGGAATGCTGAGGATACATTTTCAGCTTTTCTTCTTTTGATTGTAAATTTCCTTAACTAGAAAAAACATTAAAGGGAATAATACTTCTAATCCGTAGTTGTATTTTGAAACAAAATGCTTTTATTCATTGAATGAATTTTAAAGTTTAAATCACTTTTAAAAAGTCACTTCCATTTTACTTCTTCATAAACCAATTCCTTACCAATTTTGTAAATTGACATAGGCTATTTAAAGGTATGTCAACTTCTGCAGTGTTTTTTCACAAAGAGTGCATATTTTAATGTCATATTTTATAAATAAAATAGAATCACAATATCCGAATTGGAAGGAATCTCTCAGGTCATCTAATCCAACCGATGCCTGACTGAGACCCTCTATAGCTTTTACATAAAGTAGTTATCTAGTTTCTGCTTGGCCATCCTAAATGAGGGAAACCTTACTACCTTTGGAGATAACCCAGTCCATTTTTGGGTAGCTTGGATTATCATCAAATCATCATCATCACCATCACCATCACCATCACCAACAACAACATTTATATAGGACTTTAAACTTTTAAAAAGTACTTTATGTAAGCTTTCTCACTTAAGTTTCATAACAACCATATGAGGAAAGTATCTAACACTTATTTTGTAATTTTTTGTATTATAGATTCCTGTTTTGTCTTTTATCTCCCTGCTAGATAGTAAATGCCATTAGAACAAAAGCTTTGCATTGTCTAAACTTTCTGTCTTCCCCCAGCCTCCAGCACAGGGCCCTTTACACAACAGGAACTTAAATATTTATTTAGTCCATCGTCAAGCATTGATTAAGTTCCTTCTGTGGGGCAGATGCTGGGGATAGAAATACAAAAAAATCCAATTCCTACTTTCAAGAAGCTTACATTTTGACATTTAATAAATTAACAATTTATCACACTTAGAACAATAATTAGCATTTAATAACATTAACTATCATGTCAATTCAACAAACATTTATCAAGTCACCAGGCTGTATAAGGTAATAGGGATTGAAAAACTGAAACAAAACTGTCCATGATCTCAAGGATCTTACATTCTACAGGATATAAAGTGAATGAATTAATGCCACAAAGCTTCATCCTTGGCTCTGTTCTATTCAGCATTCTTTATCGATGATTCAGGTTCGAATATAAAGTTCATGCTTATCAAATTTCTGGATGATATAGAACAGGGAGGGAAGATGAATCCAAACTGATTGCAATAGGCTAGAAAAATAGGCCAAATTCAATAAGGTGAAATTTAATCATTTCATTAACTTTAGCACTTTGATTTAAATTTGGAATTATACTGACCTCAGAGCTGCCTCTTCTCCACAAAGTGTTATCTTTTTTCACTTGCCTTCTAGGAAATCCTGTTTTTCCCCCACTATCATCATTTCCCTTTCCCAAAGTATAGTTTTGGTAGCTTTGCTATTCCTGTCATGTACCCAGAATAGCAACCCTTGGCATTCTGGTCTGCCTTTTATCCTTTGTCTGAGTTATTTTAGAGGCTGACACTTCTCCTCTTAGCAGTGGTATGTGGTGATTCTCTTTTCTGTTGCTCTCTCTGACTAGTAAACAGTCTTCTGATTTCTGAGTTGGTGGGTATGATCCACCTCGTCCTTCATGCTCC
Organism: Vombatus ursinus; assembly: GCF_900497805.2. Classification (NCBI taxonomy): domain Eukaryota; kingdom Metazoa; phylum Chordata; class Mammalia; order Diprotodontia; family Vombatidae; genus Vombatus; species Vombatus ursinus. The sequence continues at coordinate 12,493,866 of NW_020945237.1, read as the reverse complement.
TAGTCTTTACAGCTTTTTGCATTAGGTCCCTGCCCCACTCCCTGACCAAGGGAGTAATCCTCTAGCCCTCCAACTTTGGTTCTGAACTGTTTCCTGCCCACATCTAGTGCCTCCTGTGTTAATATGTTGCACAATAAACTGAGCCAATTTCAAACAAATCTTATAGAGATTCTTTTATAAGTCAGAATACTTCTTGCCCCTTAATTATTTTTATTATGAACTTGACAGTCATAAACAATCTTGATCACTTCCTTATCCAAAGGGGGGGAAAAAGTTGTTGAAACTAACTTTTATCATACATTTAAAAACATATAATAAATTTAATGTAGTAATTCTAATACTGTCGAGCAAAACAGAGCTACATATTTACCATGTCAGAAAACATATGTTTCATTCTGCACCCCTATTTCATCTCCTCAGTACGTATTTTTTACATAGAAATACAATATCTATGAACTAGGGAGGAGAGGAACATTTCTTCAGAGTGCATTAACTGACCTGGGCTAATACCAATTCTCCATACTATAGTATTGGTTTGCTTGAAAGGTAAGATTAATAGGCATTGTCTTCCCGTCTGGGGATTCAGGGCAATGTAAGTTCCTTGAGGTTAAGCACTCTTATTATATTCAAACTCTTCCCCCGACCCATTGTTAGTATCTTCAGCATTCAGCATAGTGTCCGACATATATTAGATGTCTAATAAATGTTGAATCGGATGAAGTCCTGGTTCCGAATGCTTTCTTTGGAGGAGAGTTTTCTACCGATAACAGTCTTAAGAAATAGCAATTTTATCAGAGGATAACGTTCTGTTTTAAAATCTTAATAAACCATTTATTTTTGCCATCAAGATCTGTTTTTTTTTTAAACAGTAATGTTGTACCTTCAAAATAGCTTTTGTATTTATTGAACAAAGACTGCATGTATTGGGACCTAAAACAAACATTTTTATTTCCAAGTCAGTTGATGTTTACGGTTATGCCCATCTCATAATTTTAGGACATTTACTGATTTCAGCTTCCCTTAGTGAAGAATGTGTGTTAGGAAGCAGCATGGGGTAGTAAGACTTAAAAGTCAGGAAAATCTACATTCAAATCCAGCTGCTGACGCTTATTAGCTGGGTGACCTCTAGTAAGTCACTTAACCTCACTGAGTTTGTGTCCTCATCTGTAAAATGAATATTGTAATAATACCTACCTCACAGGGTTGCTGTGTGAAACCAGTGAGATAATGTGTGGGACATCTTTTTCAAACTGTAAAGCCTTATATTAATGTCAGCTTTATAATCAGACAACTCCTGTTTCTTGAGCTCATGTGTTTCTTGAGTATTGTCAGGCTGTCGAATGTAAGTCACTTTGCAAATCTTAAAGCATTATATAAACATTACTTATTATTATTATTTTTGTTATTATTGTTATTGTGGGAGAGGAAACACATTTATTAATGCCTAATATTAGAGCCTACATATAAGACACTGTGCTAAGCACTTTGCAAATATAATCTCGTTTGCTCCAGTGGGGGCTATTTCCATTTTTGTCTTTGTGTATACAAAACCTAGAATGGTGCCTGGCACATAGTAAGAGTTTAATAAGTGCTTGTAGAATTGAATCAAGTTGAATGACCATTTGGATTGCATGGTGCCTGGAAGAACAGCAAAAATTTATATTGCACTTAAAATAGATTTGGTGCTACTCTCAGTCAGCCTTAAAATGGTGACTGAATAGTCCTTTGATAAAGCCTTTCAACAGGTTTGGAGTTAATTTGATTTTTGTATGATTTATAAAATACAAGTAAAACAAACTTCACAAGTAGTGCTCAGATGCTGCATTGCACTTTATTTGTTTCAGAATAATGTGATTTTTCTCTCTCTTGTCGAAATACTCTTCTGTCCTTCTTAATGTCCTGGTACCTTGCAATATATTGCAGTCTAGTTGCCCAGGTGGCATTAATACTCCCAGCATTTTCCAAATGAGGCCACGTAAAAATCACTCTCTGTCTGCTGCAGCTAATGAGGGACAGATTTCTTCCCTGGAGTCAAGGCCCAATAGTAATGTGTCCCTGAAGAGCAGATTGAGGAAATCCTTAGAATATGATATGTAATGTGTAATAACCTTGGAAAAAAAGCTTTATGGAGGCAGTTTCCATAGAGGTACATAGGTATAGAATCTAGCTCACTATTTAAAAGCAGCAACCTATGGCAGCAAACTTTGGGACTGTATAAAAGATGCTATTTCACATAATCAAATGCATAAGTTTGTTTACCTAGACCCTCTTAAAAAGATCAGTTGAATTACATACAGGACAACGAATGAATTGAGTTAATACAAATCATTCCCCAAGTTTCAGGTTACTTCTATATTTATATGTGGTGCTTCAGATCACTCTCCAGGCAGGTATAAGATTACTGAAATTATTTTGCATCCATTTCAACGTGTATCCGATGAAAAGGGAATGAAACTGTATTTCTGAACCATTTCTTTCTATAAAAAGACTAAGCCTCTAGAAGATGCCAGTAGCCATCCTGCATTTAATTTTCTGTATGTATGTATATGAGATGAAGAGAAATTGATATTTTTGTTTATGGTTTACAGAATTCCATACATGTCTCATGGGAGGGATATTGAAAAATTTGGTTAAAGTGATTTTTTTTCCTGCCATCCTGTAGATTTTTTTTAAAACCACAAACTAGGTATGCTTGTATCAGAACAGTCAGCTATTTCTAAAAACCTGATTGACACGATTGTTTTTGTCCTTCTTTGTCTATAAAGCCCCCCACTTCCAAAGGCATGAAAGTAAAAAAATCAGAGAGGTTTTGGAGAATCTATACATTCAGAAGTAGAAGAAGTTCAGGAAAGTTGACCCTCGGGGAGAAACGTTTAGAAGACATTCAGACAGTAGAAGGAAGCTTTTGAGGGATGAGTTCAAGGTGGTAAGAACGCTGTATACAGGCTCGAAGGTTGGCCAGTCTAACTAGTTATAACCTCTTCTCCCCCAATATTTTGCCCCAAATCTTCCCTCTGTATTTCATTTTGTGGCAATTGTTTAAATTCTGATGGAGACTATTGGACTAGCCTTTGAAAATCCTAGACTGATCCAAGTTGAAAGCATACCTTTTAAGTACTGGAACCATTCTGGGACCTAGAAGGTTTGGATCAGAGGTTAATGAGAGCTCTGGAACCTGAGTCCTGCCAATATTTAACCTCATTTGTGTGGGCTATTGGGGCCAGCATCTATGTGATGTGAAGAAATGTCACACTTCACTGTTCTAATCGTGAAGTCAGCCGTTGTGCTGTGACTTCCATATGTGAGGTTATCAAGACAAATTTCTTCATTACAGGGATAATTGGTAGAATGTGCTTTTCAGAGAATCTAAAATCCACTTTTTTTCCCCTGTCTGAAGTATTCCATTTTCTAGGCAGTTTGGCATTATCATTTAATTTTATATTCAAAAATCTTTCTTGCTAGCAGAAATTCTGATTTTGGGTAGATTGCTTGCTTCTTTGAGAATCAATTATAATTATAAGGGAAGAGGGAAAAGCAATTGAAGGGATGGTTAAAATTTGAGGATTTCGCCTCGGCTAAGTGTTAACCTTCCATAAGTGTGCACCCATGCTGTGCTATATTCTGAATTCCCCGCTCATCTTGCCTTATATTTATAGGTTGTCCTACAACACATTGGAGTCAGTTGCCAAGGCAATTTGTACAATCATTTTCCCTGGAGGTCTTTAAAAATAGAATTAGATACCCATCTGTTCCTTGGAGTTTTGTTGTAATCCTGTTTATAGGCAGGGGACAGACTAGATTACCTGTCAAAAGTCCCTTTCAGAGCTGTGACTTTTTTTTAGTAGGAGGCCAATGGAGTATTCCTAAAGTAAATGGGTTTGGCAACTGATATAAAACAGAGACTGAGTTCTTGAATGTTTGGTATATGACTGTAGACTTGGTAGCTATGATATAAGAATAATTAAAATTTACTTCTGTTACAACTTTCTCAAAGTAGTTTTACTTCTATTATCTTTAAGAATACTGGATCTGGAGTCTAAATATTAATCATAACTTATTTTTTTTTTTGTAATTCTAGGTCACTATGTTAGGCTTGTGTATGATGAGGAAGATTTTAAAATGGCCCAGTTCAGTTGTTTTTCAGTCGAGTCTGACACTTCGTGACCTTGTTTGGGGTTTTCTTGGCAAAGATACTGGAGTGGTTCACCATTTCCTTCTCCAGCTTATTTGGCAGATGAGGAAACTGAGGCAAACAGACTGAAGTGACTTGCCCAGGGTCACACAGCAGTAAGTGTCTGAGGCCAGATTTGAACTTGGGAAGATGAGTCTTCCTGACTCCAGGCCTGGCACTCTATTCATTACACCACCTAGCTGCCCCAAATAGCCCAAGTTCATAGTAATTCTACCATTGGAAGTATCATTAATGAAAGGGTTGTGGTTATGCCACTAGTTAGAGAACAAAAACTCTTGAACAATTGGCTGGGATGAGAGGTTGGAATCCCAGTCCTGTGATAGGAAAGGTCATTTTTTCCTGTGTGGTTCTAAGAGCAGTCCTGTGCCTTCAGGCCATATGCCTCTTTTCCCTCCCCATCTTCATCATTGTGGTGATCAGGATGATCTGTATATCCCTTTCAAGTTCGCAAAGTACTTTGCAAATATTAACTCATTTTATCCTCACAACAATCCTGGGAGATAGGTGCCATAATCCCCATTTTACAGATGAGGAAACCAAGGCAGGAAGAGGTGAAATGATTTGTGCATGATCACACAGCAAATAAGTGACCAAGATCATATTTGAACTGGGTCTTCCTGACTTCAGGTCTAGTATTTTATCTACTGTGCCATTTAACTGCCTCTAGATGCCTTGAGCAAAGGGCTCCCCAGAAGATGCAAAGAGAGAGTCAGCTCCATATGTTTATGACAAATAAGATTAGATCTGCCAAAGGCTTCTCAGAATAAACAACAACAACAATAACAATAATAAAAGGATACAATTAGAAATAGGTTCCTGGGGCAGGTAGGTGGAGCAGTGGATAGAGCACCGGCCCTGAAATCAGGAGGACCTGAATTCACATCTGGCCTCAGACCAAACACCTGACACTTACTAGCTGTGTGACCCTGGGCAAGTCACTTAACCCCAATTGCCTAAAAAAAAAACCCAAAAAACAAAAACAGAAATAGGTGCCAGTATTCTGGGACACGTATGGGCAGTTCCTCATGTCTTTTTTGTTTTTGGTACTCTGGCTATTCTAGGAGCAACTGTAATCAAAACCAAAATCAAGAAACCAACCCAAAAGACCTCTACCTAAACCGATCTCCACTTGCCCATGTAGAAATAACCTGTCTTGGTCTCCTATGAAGGCTTGGATTTGAGGAAGGGACTGGCCAATGATACTTACCACTGTTGGCCAAGGTTATGCTGCTGCTCTGTGTGACTGGGTCCCCACTACCTCTCTCTTCCATGGTCCTTCTTAAAACTTCTTTCCAACTTCTGGGGTTTTTGTGGTGTAGCCTGGGTCTTGCCAGAAGGCTGTTAACATTCATAAGATGTTTTTAAACATCTAAGCAGGTCAAATGTACTATGATAGATACTTGGAGGCTGCTAGGTGGCACAGTGGATAGAGTACTGGGTCTGGAATCTGAAAGACCTGAGTTCATATTTGGCCTCATATACTTACTAGCTGTGAGACCCTGGGCAAGTCACTTAACCCTATTTTCCTCAGTTTCCTCATCTATAAAATGAGCTGGAGAAGGAAATGGCAAACCACTCTAGTATCTTTGCCAAGAAAACCCCAAATAGGGTCAAAGAGAGTCAGACATTACTGAAATGGCTGAAAAACAACATGAGAGATACTTAAAAATTATAAAAAAACTAAAAGTAAAAGAGCAATCCCTTCTCTCAAGGCATTTACCTTCTACTTGAAAGTTTGAAAAAGCTTTTTAATTACAATAGCTGTATCAAGTAGGTCACATAGTCATTTTACTGATGTGGGAAAGCTAAGCCTCAAAGAAATGAAAAGACTTAACATGTTTTGGTTACATGATCTGTAAATGACAGATTTAGATCTCAAACCTGGTTCAGTGACCTTTCTACTATGCCGTACTGCCTCAGAAGACCTGGGTTCAAATTCTAGCCCTACCACTTACCATCTCTGTGACTCTCTGTGACTTGTCTGTTTTAACTTTTTTTCATATATAATACGACAGGATTGAATTAGATCCCCTTTAAAGTCCCTTTCATCTCCAACTCTTTTGAAAAAGAGCTTGGGAAGTCATATTACCACCATTTGACAAATGAAGGAATTGAGATGCCCAGCCTGTGCTCACTTCATTGGATTGTCTGACCTCTGAAAATATCCTGGGATCACAGATTTAGAGTTGGAAAAGGCTTTAGGGGCCATTTAGTCTAGCCCCTTACTTTAACAGATGAGGAAACTGAGGCTCAGGAAGGCTGTGACTTTCCCAAGGTCACCCAGCAGTTATTAGAAATAGGACTCCCAATTCAGAACCATTTCTGGTCCTGTGTAGCATCTCTCATGTTCTTCTATATCTAAGACGCATATGAAAGAGTGAAAAGGTGTACTGAATTTGGCACCAGAGATTCTGGCTTCACATCTAATTCTGCCACTTAGTATTTGTGTGATTGAGTTAAGTCACTTAACTTTACTTATCAAATGAGGGGATTTGACTCCCTGACCTCAACGGTCTTGTTCAGCTCAAAAAATCATTAATACCAGAAAGTCATACAGCTTCAAATTCTGTCTGGAAGTGCTATGAAGGGAGTATTTAAGAGGGTGTATTGTTGCTTTTAATGGCACAGATGCCTAGTGGTTAGGGATGTACTATGAATACTCCGTGCCACAGATCTGGACTAGATAACAGAACAAAACAAAACAAAACCAAATGCTCTTTACAACCCCATTTACATACCTATCAGTCTTTGCTTGTACACACATTTTCTTTTACTTGCTGCTTTTATTTATATCTGAAAGGAAATCTGTCAAAAAATACAGGTTTCAGTTAATGTTTGGAAAGAGCAGGTTGATTTTAGCCAATTCAGAACATTCTTAATAACTACATTTTTTATACATTTCCTACTCTCTTCATTGAATTTTAAAGGGATTTTGAATATAACTTTTTAAGTAACTAAGGAAAAAATGTTATTTCTGTTTTGTAGTCTTTATTTTGTATTGTTTATGAGCAGGAACTGTAAATGAATTTCTGGATATGCTAACTACTATATCTAAAAATAGACTTTGAGGCCATGACTATAGATAGGAATTCAGATAGATACTTGAGTCACTTCTTTGGTCATTCAGGAAAGAATCGCTTTTGCTGGCAACTACATATATGAAACACAGTAAGGTCTTAATAAATGCTTTTTGATCGAATGCAAAAGTGTTTTTAGGAGGCTGGAGCCATTGGAATAAATACTGTTAATTTTTTGCTTCTTCTGTGTCGAATGAGCTAAGACGTTCATCTCATTAATTCTTATAAATCTGCTTCTGATTGTTATTTTTACATATTCTTTTGGTTCTATGTGGTACGATGTTGGAATCCTAAATCTAGAAGACCTGATATCATAGAATCATAATTTCAGAGCTTTGGAGGAACCTTAGAAATTATGTGGATCAATTCCCTCCATTTAACGAATGGGAAAACAGATCACAAGGTCATAGATCTCCATTTGCAAGGGACCTAAAAAACTTTCTCATTTTGCAGAAAATTCTTCGAAGTTAGAAAGACTAAATTAACTATTACTGTTGTTGCTATTCAAGCCAATCAGCATTAACAAAAAAAATCTGAATGATAGATCTGCCTTACTGCAAAATACATGCAACAGTATGAACTAACTGCATGCAAAGTATTGACTCCTACATATTTAATTGAACCTGAGTTCTATTTTTGTGTCAACCGCCTGTTGGATGTATCAAACACATCGTTCCAAACAGAACTTGTGGGGCAGCTAGGTGGTGCAGTGGGTAGAGTACTGGCCCTGGAGTCAGGACGACCTGAGTTCAAATCTGGCTTCAGACACATAACATTTACTAACTGTGTGACCCTGGGCAAGTCATTTAACCCCATTACCTAGTTCCCCCTCCCCCCCAAAAAACCCAAAGAGACCAGAACTTGTTATTCTCTTCTCCAAACTAACCTCTTTTCTAAGCATCTCTTTTTCCATCAAGGACACTACCATCCTTCTTTCTTTCAGGTTCCAAACTTTGGACGTGTAATTGACTCTTTAATCTCCCTCACCCTATGTCAGTTGCTAGATGTTGCAGTTATTACATTAAAAATGTCAATTATACTAATCCCCTCCTCATTTCTTCCTGTTGCCTCTGGGGTAAACTATGAATGCTGATTGGTCGATTGACCTGCTATGAGGAAGAAGGATGATTGAAATACCCATTTACTGTGTGTGCTGCAAAAGTGGTTTAGAGAATATATAAAAACAGATAGCATTCTTAAACAGACAGGCTCTACCTTCCTCTTGGAATCCCAAATACATTCATTTGCCTGGAAAACCTTTTTTATTTATCATCAGAAAGTGAAAAAACGAACTTCAAGTTCTAGTTAATGGATGTTGTTACTTTAATGATGGAGACAAATGATATAATAGTACTTTGACAAGTGGAAACGCTACTTAGGCAGTACATTTCAGTAATCTGAAGCACTGTCAATGGAGATATTTTTTCCAAAAATCCAAAGTTGCTAATGAGCTCTTAATTGAGTCCTGAAATTTGGAGCACTCCCTTGTTTTACTTATGACATCATAGGCATTTCAGTAGACAGAATGAAAAGGACATTACCAATAATGTTGCTTTCCCACGGAGAAGCACTAGGTGGAAATTTCAAAAAATTAATGAAATTACAGAAGAGATCAATACTAAACTGGTACGTCAGTGCATGGGTTAAGTGTAATGTTTTGCCTAAAGTGTTTTCAGTTGGAGCCTCAGTTTCCTCATTACTAAAGTAAGGGACTGGACTAAATGGCTTCTAAAAATATAAATAAATTAAAAAACAAAACAAAACAATACAGTAGATTTTGACATTGATGCAGCATAGACCTGGACTAAATCCTAGCTCTGATGCTCTCTGAGTGATGATGGGTAAGTCACTGAAACTTTCTAAGGCTCAGTTTCTCACCTGTAAAATGGGAATAAAAAAAGATATAGTATCCGGAAAGCTCTTTGCAAATCTTAAAGTGCTATATTAATGTTAGTTATTCTTGTAATACTTTTCTCACGTGGTTATTTTGAGAAAAGTGCTTTGTGAACTTTGAAAGCCCTTTATAAAATTTGACATCAACTGCTTCTTTTTCTTCCCCACCCCTCCACCAACACTAGATTGGTCTTCTTGCCTCCATACTCTCAACAGAGATTCATGATGATTTATGATTTATAATCATTTAAATAATTTATTATGATTTATAGTGTTACTTTCCTCTCTACTCTCTTTACCCCAAACAGAAATGCTTACTGCCCATGTGACTTCATGTGAGCGAGACACTCTCCTTGGGTCTCTTTATTTATGTATAAAGTGAAGGAAATGAAAAAGACGTCCTTTGAAGTCCCAATTCCAGATCTATGATCCTATGATGCTAGGCAACACCCAGAAAACTTTAGTAGGTCCCCAGCGCCTTTAAGGTAAAATGAAATTTCTGTAGCCTGGCATTTAAAGCCCTCCAAAATCCGACTGTGTTCCCAATTTTATTTCTTTCTTCTCTCTTATATGAATGGTTAGAGCCACTCTATAAGTGGTCTATTTATTTCTCCCCAGATGTGGCGTATGCATTCCTACCCCTTTGTCATGTTCAGTGGGTTCTTTTTGTCTGGAATTCCCCTTTACCCTTCCTTTAAGGCTCAATTCAAGACTCATCTCCATGAAGTCTTCCATAACTATCTCAGGAGAAAGAGAGGAGAGTCGTTTGTTACTTCTTCCTTTGAACCCTTTCAATAAATATTATAATATCTATAGTTGAATAATGATTTTGCCTTTGCCATTTAGTATCACCTTTCATTTTGCCTAATTTTATTTATGTGTCTGGATTTCCATCTAAGGTGCTAGAGCAGCTAGGTGGCTCGATGAATAGAATGCCAGGCCTGGAGTCAGGAAGACTCATCTTTTTGAGTTCAAATCTGGCTTCAGACACTCATTAGTGTGACCCTGGGCAAGTAATTAACCCTGTTTGCCTCAGTTTCCTCATCTGTAAAATGAGCTGAAGAAGGAAATGGCAAAGCACTCCCGTATCTTTGCCAACAGAACTCAAATGGCGACATGAAGAATCTGACATGACTGAAATGACTGAAAAACAAAACCACCTTTCATTTTGCTTACCTTTATGTACATCTCTGGGTTCTCTATCTAAGGTGCTACATCTTATACCCCTTTGAATCCTCAGAGCTCAGCACAGTTCTCTCCATGTCAGTAACAGGAGCTCAGTACAAATTTGTTGACAGTAAGTATTTCTCATGAAGTAAATGCCTCATTTTTCATGAAAGATTATTGAAGAGATGTTTATGCCTCACAAAGACTTGTTCAAGGAGAGCAATTTTTTCCCCCTTAACAAAATGTCAGCTAATGAGACTCCATTTTCATGAGTGAGGGTTAGGAAAGAATTCTCCTTTCTTTTAGAAAATAAAGTTTCTTAAAGTTTTTTTTTAATGATAATTTTGAGATAGATACATCTGTATAATTTCAAACTAATTGATTCTGTGCTTTTTGCTCTGAAAAACCACAAGTTCCAATTTATGTTTCCCATAAATAAATTCGTATAAAGACTTCCATATCTCAAGAGATCTATGGTGCCATTGACCTGGATACTCCCTCAAATTGGGCCTTCCCATCCTGCGTCATTCTTCACTCCGTCATTCCATAGGTCTTCCATCTGTGGATTCTTAGATCTATCCCTATGGTGCTGGAAGCCTTACTCTTAAACCTTCTTGACATTCTGTGTGTACCGCTACAGCACTCTGGTCACTATTATCTGTTGTTCTCAATACGTTTTTGGCTCACCTCCTTCTTAGATCACATATTTCCTGCATGATGTCTTTTATGAACTCTTTGTACTGCAGCCACCAAGGGTGATACACCGTTGGCTACTTATTCCCTCCTAAGTCTCTACTTTGCCCTTTGGGTCACTTGGCATAGAGGAAAGAGGGCTGGATTTGGATTCAGTGGAGATGGATTCAAGCATTAAGTTCCTGTGTGATTCTCTACCTCTCTCTCTCGGTTCTCTCATCTGTATGGTGAGGGTGTTGGACTACACGGTTCCTCAAGTCTCTTTCAGCTCATATATTTTGTAATCCATATAAACACAGTAGCTAAAAAATTCATCAGAGCAGAGAGAGCAATAAAAAGCTGTAACTCCAGGCCTATTTCTATGTTCTTCCTTTTGAAGGGGACGAAAGGAAAGGTAGCACTGAAGATTTTTTTTCTTTTTTGGTGAAATGAAAACTTTCTTTTCTTATGTCAAATCTGACTGCCAAGAACTTTTTTTATTGTATTTTATTGTTTTTTATGTGTGTGTGACAGATTAAGTGCTACAATCTGTATCCACCTTTTAGAGTTTTGGAGAATGTTGTTGCTTGAAAAGCAAGCTTGAACTCACCATGAGATCATGGAAGAGATAAATGCTTAAAAGCTTTTCAAAGCTACACTCTTGGCTCTATTAGAATTTAATTTGCCACTGGTTGTGTTTATATCCATTCTGAAATACATAGCTATGAATATACCAAACATGTGTACTTAGCTGCTTCATGTGTCTTTCGAATGCTAACTTATTTTCATTTGCTCATGCAATCCACAGGTATCCTCCATATACCAAATTCCCATCAGGTTAATAAAAACGAATTTGAAAATTGTCCTATAGTCTGTTAAACTCTGTTTTTCCTACGGCTAAAGTACTCATTGCAAAAGTGTGGTAACACCAGAAAGAGCGCTGTTAATTGGAGGCAGAGGTTCAGCTGGGTTTGAATCCCAGCTATGCTACTTATGGTTGATGTTTGACCTTTTATGAGCTCCTTAACCCCTCTGGACCTCCATTTCCTCATCTGTACAGGGTGAAGTCAACAGGCATTTATTAAGCATCTCCTATGTGCCAGACGCTGTGCTATGGATGAGGGATATCAAGAAAGATGAAAACAGTCTTTGCTCTCAAGAATACCCCAGTCTAGTGGGGGATGTAACAAGAAAAGAAAAAAAAATGAAAAAAGATTATGTATTATGCACCCTGTTTAGGCTAACCAGGAGATAGTTTCAGAGGGAGGGCATAAGCATTTAAGGGTTTCTTGGAGAAGGTGGGATTTTTGTTGAGACTAACTTAAAGGAAGTCAGGGAAGCCGGGTGGGGTTGAGTTAGACAATGTCTGAGGTCCTTTCTAGCAATAAATCTGTGATCCTGCTTAGCCTGTGTGCCCATGGGGGTTAGATTCTTCATGTAAAACATGTTTGAATGATTACTTCATAATCACTGCATAGATTTTCCTGAATATGAAACAGCAGCAAATTGTGAAGTACTAGCTATGTAGACTGTGCACATTCTCTTCCTCATTTTCCTTTCTTTTCTTTTAAACTCAATTGGAGAGTTGAGACTTTTTTCTGGATATAGGTATTTCTAAGCAGTGTATGAAATAGATCTGCTCCTGAAATGTGGCCTATACAATAATTTTCTCTTCATCAGAGTCTATGTGGATTGGCTTTCATTCATTCAACAATGAGTTTTTGGAATGCTCATTATATTGATTGAGGGAAGGAGCATGGTGGGATCTGTGTTCATAAGAGAAAATGACATCATAAGCTTTGCTTAAAGAATATATAATCCAGTTGGCTTTCACTCAACATTTAAAAAGAGATGAAGCAACCAGAAATCCCTTGATTACAATGTGTTGTTGAAAAACGTGTCACATGACAGATTATAAACTGTAGCGGGTGGGATCATGGAGATTGAGGAGTTAAGGAGGCAAAAGAATGACCAGAGATGTCAGTTATTAATCAGTGATTGGTGGGAGGGGATGGGATTGGTCGGGAAATAGAGAGAAACCATACTTAGAAATGCAGAACACACACACACACATACATACATACATACATATACATATCAAGATGAAAATTCCAAAGCAGAAAGCCCTGAAACTTGTGGACAGGAAGCATAGAGTGGGGAGCAGTTCAGAAACACATGGGGGACAGTGGGAGGAGCATCAGGGGTCCATTTTCCTTGTGAATTACTATCTTGTTGCTTTCACTTATACTTGATAATGTCTTTCAATAGATCATTACAACAGAAAAACTATGGACTGGCTTCTAGGCCTATGTTAACTTGCTGTGTGATTTTGGGTGAGTTACTTTTTCTCTTCTTGTACAAAGAAACCTTCCCCAACCCCTCTTAATTCCATTGCCTTCCTTCTGTTAATTACTTCCTATTTATCCTCAATCTATCCACCCATCATCTATCCATCTATCCATCCATCCATCCATCTATCCATCCATCCATCCAGCTGTGTGAATGGTGTCTTACCTGTTAAGACTGTAAGCTCCTGGAGGGCTGGCACTGTCTTTTGCCTCTTTTTATATCCCAAGCACTTAGCGTAGTGCCTGGCACATAGTAAGTGCTTCATAAATGTTGATTGATTGAACTATGCTTTATTTATTTTTTTAATCTGTAAAATGGAGATAATGCCTCTGTTACCTCTTTACCTCATAGGTTGCTATGAGGACTGAACAAGGTTATAGATATGAAAATGTGTAGGATAATTGTGAAACATGGTAGAAATATAGTCATCTTCCTTTTCAAGTACATGGGAAAGCTAAGAATTCAGTGTCAATCCTTACTCTGTGATGGTAATAGACCTTGAATGGGTCATATATATTGATATTAAAGATTATGACAGAAACATGTCTTGCCTGCCCTTTTGTTTTCCAGGTAGCTCAATCAAGTTTCTATTACATTTTTTAAGAGAAAGAAAAGAAAGGAAAATCCTCCTTGTGGCTTCTCAGTTAGTATCTCTTTTTAGTGTGGCAGTTACGTGGTGCAGTGAATGGAGTGCTGTAGTCAGGAAGATCAGAGTTCAAATTAGGCCTCAGACCAGGCTAGCTGTGTGACCTTGGGCAAGTCATTTAACCTCTATTTGCCTCAGTTTCCTCATCTATAAAACAGGGATAATAGCACCTACTTTGCAGGGTTGTTTTGAGGATCAAATGAGATAATATTATAAAGCACTTAGCACAGTGCCTGACACATATAAATGTTATTATTATTATTATTATTATTATCATTACTGCTACTACAACCACTAGTAGCTGTGTGACCTTGGGCAAATCACTTAACTTTTTTTAAATCTTTTTATTTTAGACTTGAACACTAAAACTTAAATATGTAATAAGAAAAAAGAAACATTATAAACTTAAATATAAAATAAGAAAAGAAAAAAATGTTATGTACATAGCAGAACATGAAAGCCTTCAAAATATATATCAATAAATTTACATTTCAAGAAGGCCTATATTAAGTCATTTAACTTTTAACAAACATTCTGTTTGCCTCAGTTGTCTTATATGTAAAATGGGGATAATAATAGCACCTATCTTGCAGGATTGTTCATGAGGATTAAATGAGATGGTAATTGTAAAGACCTTACATGAGTGCTATGTAAATGGTAGCTATTATTAATAGTGCTTTTTTTCCTGTTGTTGTTTGTTCTTGGTTCTCGAAGAGGACTATGACATCAGGGAGGTGATACCATGACATGCAAGTGAGTTGGACTTAAGTGAGGCAGGGGTGTGCAAAGTCACCAGCTTCACTTTCTCCTCCAGAGCCATGTGGGTCCAATGGCAAGATATAGATCAGGATGACTGGAGATGGCCCCTGTTTGTTTTTCTGTATTGGTGCTAGAGCCTACGTGTGACAACAAGGGCTAATAGAACCTGAAAAGTTTTAGTAAAGAGTGGGTGGGGAACCGGTCACCTTGAGGCCACATGTGGCCCTCTAGGTCCTCAAGTGTGGCCATTTGACCGAATCCAAACTTCATAGAACAGATCCCCTTAATAAAAGGATTTCTTCTATAGGACTTGGACTCAGTCAGAAGGTCGCACCTGAGGACTTAGAAGGCCACGTGGCCTTGAGGCTGTAGGTTCCCCATCCTTGGATAGACCTATGGGGTGGTGGATTAAGAGCTGGAAAAGACCCTGGAAACCACCTATACCAACCCCCCTGCATTTGCAGATGAGGAAAATAAAGGCTAAAGAAGTTAAATGACTTGTTTGTGGTCAGACAGTTAGTATCGGAGGCAAGTCCTCTGACTCCAAAGCATTGTACCGCGTCGGCCTCAGAGAGGCTTTACCAACTATTTCCTGTCCCCTCCGTTATTTCACAGTGGAGTTCAATTCTGTTCACCAGTCGTTTATGAATGGCCTACTTAATGGCAATCACCAAGGGACAGAGGTGGGGAAACCTGTACACAGAGAGGTAACAACAGAATACCCACTAAATAAATGCAAAGAATTTTCTGTGGGATTTGGGTGTGGGGAGTAGAGCCCTAAGAAACTGGAGAATTAGGAAAATTTTCTTGTAGGAGGTGGCATTTCAACTGGAGTGGAGCTAGGGATTCTAAGTGGTACATTTTTATAGAATTTAAGATTTATGTAAAATACATTCCTCCGTACAACCCTATAAAAGTGAGCATTGCAAGTAGGAACCCTGTGTCCCCTCCTACCCCAACTCTCTGGATTCATATTCATCTGGTTTCTTAGATAGAAAGCGTTCTTGACATTTGGACAACTTCAGTGCCTCAGTGCCCTGGCGGTTTCCAGGGAATGGAAGAGAACACTGGGGCTCAGCTCTCCTAATGAATCAGATTCACTGGCTGATTGTTTAACTTCAAGCTTTTCTTTTTAGAGAAAGTTAAAGCTTTGTGTCTATCTTTAGAAGAGGAAGGTGCTCAGAGCCCCACGCCATTTTCATTTTTAATGCCCTGGCCCAGGTTTTGGAGGTGTTTCAAAAGAAAAACTGATCCAGTACATCATTTATAGAGTCAGAAAAGGTGGGGAGGGCTCATCATGGCTCTGAATTTCCATTCTTTCACCGTTGATTCATGTCAAAAAATGCATGAGTGACCCTAGATCTTTGAAGGCTGAATGAGGTTCACGCAAAGTTCCATTGTCTCTTTCTCTTTGTAGATCCGTAGAAACCTGGATAATGAGATGATTATTTGGATCAAAAGAGACCTGAATTGAGAGTTAAGATCTGGGTTCTAGTCTAAGTCCTGCCAATGTCAGCTGGGTAAATTGGGCCAAGCTATTTAGACCCTATAAGTTTTAGCATCTTCATTTATAAAACAAGGGGGATGGACTGGAATGATATCTATGATTCCTTCCAGTTTTAAAATCTTGTTATCTTAGAATTAAATGATCTGTAAGGTCCCCTCCCAACTTATAATTCTGTTTTTTTTTTTTTCTAAATGACCCAGCCTATCTCACTCACTTATCTGGCTCAGGCAGGTGTTTGTCTATCTCTCCCTCTGTCTTTCTACCCATCTTTCTGTCTGTCTATTACCAGGATTGGGAAGCAGGTTATGGAGAAAACAAAATGGAGATGAATTCTCAAGTATTCACAAGTGGCCTCAATTTTTTGCCTTGACTTGCCGTGTGTAGGTACAACTTCTGTCTGTGATAAAGACCTACTGAAAACATATAGATCAAGAAACTGACAACTTAATCATCGCCTTACTACTTAGATCCCTAACACATTTTGACGTGAGCAAACTCATAATTATATTGACCAAGATGATTTATACTTCCAAGTGCTTAGTTGAACTTATTGGGTGAGTGGTCTTTGCATTCATTTAGTTCCTGAGACAAGCACTCTATGTCTTATTGAGGCTTCCACTTCATTTAGCAGTGGTGTCTTTGACCAGGTGGGAAATAGGAATTTTCTTTTTTTTTTCCAATAATATACATGCTTATGATGAAGAAGATGTTTTTAGTTTATTCTGGAATTTCACCATATGGGACCCCACTTTTTAAAACAAGAATGATGTATGAAAATGAAAGCAAAATCCCTATTATAGTACAACTTATTCTTACATGGATTCAGATGTGTCCTGCCTCAAATCATATCTCCTAAACATAACTACTATGCATTATAAAAACCCAATGTAAAAAGTCTGCTTATGGTGTGGTATTGAAGTCCATCATCATTTTAAAATTAACATACTTATCATCAGCAAACTTTTTACATCAGATTTTTGCAAAGAACTACCATCACTGGGCAAATGAGATATGGTGTTCATCACTGTGCACATGTTAACCGATTTGATTTTCGTAACACTCTTGTGAAGATAAGCGATGGCAATATTGTTATCCCTGCTTATAGATGTGGAGACTGAGGCTTAGGGGAGTGCTCAAGGTTGTTATAGAGATAGCAAGTGGAAGTCAAGTCCACTTCTTTCCCACCCACTTGGTACTACTTAGCAGTTGCCCCTTGTGCTGGGATTATGAAAGAATTCCGTTGAACATTGGTGTATGTGTGTGTGTGTGTATATGTGCATATATATGCACACGTACACACACATATGTGTATATGTACATATACGCACACATGTATACACATATATGTATATGTACATATATACATAAGCATACGTATATATACATACATATATGCATGTGTATATATACACATACATATATATACACACATATGTCATGTAGTCTTACAAAAGTGTTTAGCTTTGATATTAAGTGATGAAATTTCTAAATATTCAGATATGTCACTTAAGAGAAGATGAGAAGCTTGCTAATCAAAGTATAACATTGCTGCACTTAGGAAAAGTGAAGAGATCATCAAAACCGTGAAATATTCTGGTCAAAGCAGAAGAATCTTGTGCAGTTTTCTTATTTGGAAAGATTTCAGAAATCTTGTCACTGAAGATGAGCTCTTTCTATTGCATAGAATTTGTCCTTTTACAAGTATTTCTATGTTTTGAGTTTGTGCTGTATTTAATTGGCAGTCAGCTAGACTTTTATATAAATGCATTAAGGATCATTAAGGAGATGGGAAGCTGTTTTAGTAAACTTACTACCCATTCTCCCACATCAACACATTTGAATAACTTGTTTAAGATGAGATCAAACATCTGAGATATTTTTCTTAAGTTCAGACCTGATAGCTTTTAATGATTTATGCTGCTGTTAGTGACATAAGGGATTATCAAAAGAAATCAAATGATAAGCATGGAGTTTAAAAGCACTTAACCAAAAGCTTCCTTGAAAATGCATGGAAAGAGCTCATTTCCACATAGCACTTCAAGGTTTCTGAAGTGCTATACATTCACGTGTTATTTCCTTTGAGTTTCATAATAACCCTACAGAGATCGGAGTAGATGTGGGGAGGGTGGTCCACAGGATGTTCCAAAAATTTCATTGTACAGTTACCTCTTCTGCATCGCAGTGGTTAGGGGCATAGTGCCCCTCTGATCTGGAAAATCTGTGTAAAAATTTTTGGCCCTCCCTTTGTAACAGAGAAGTCTGAATTTTTTTCTTTTATGGGGTGTTTACTTATTGTAAAATTTGGGTTGATGTTATACAATATTATACATATATTTTAAGCATTTCTAAGTTTCTAAACTTTTTCTGTGTCTTCTGCTGGCCTTTGTATGTAACCTGTGGCTTCTGCAAACCCCCCCCCCCAACTTCCCATTTAATTCCCCAATTTAATTTCCCATAATATATTGTAACTGCGATGGGGAAAGTCATGATGTGGAAGGGATAACTGTAGTTTTAAGTTATTAAAGCTTAAATTAAAAAAAAAAACCTTTAAGTTTTGCTAACTCATACACCTCATACAGAGAGCTGGCTTTGGAGTCAGAAATCCTAGATTCAAAGCCCGCCTCACAGGTCCACTCACTGACCCTCTCATTGCTCTGGACCAAAGCAGAACTCCCAGATTTGTGGAACTAGATTAAAATGGGATTGGCAAACATTTAACAACCTAAATAAAAATACAACACAACACAAACAATGTTAATTTGTGGTTTTCTAGGTCACTGTGTTAGCAGGGAGTGGTCTCTATTTGAATCTGACACCACTGGTCTAGACAGCTGGCTGACTATACATTTCAGCAGAACTGCTGATCTGCGTTGTAGAAAGTGTTTCCTCATTGAGGAGTTCCTGACACGTATGAAATTATGGATTCTATTAAAAAAAAGAAAACTCTCTCAAACCTGTGAAATAGTAGAATATGTTTAATGATCTCATTTAAAAGATTGAGGATATTAAGTAGGAATTAAATTAATTAGGCATTAAAAGACTAGGGCTAGAGAGTTACTTAAGAATATGTGATATATATTGTTAGAGGAATTTAACATATTGAAGTATGAACAATACCACTCTGGTCCAGTGTATTTGACCCAAAGAGATTAGTACCACAGCTAATGTATCTGGTCTTTTGCTTTTTGCTTAACCAATAGAATATAGTGTAAATATAGATATCTAAGTAAACTATGTATATGCAAAAATTTGAGTTTATAAAAATGACAAATTATGGACCGATTACTTGTTTTACCAAAGGAATCTACACTTTACAAGAAATTCCGTCAGAGAATGTTTTCAAATAGGAGATTTCAATTCATTGTGTACTGCTCCCCAAAGGCAGTGATTTTTGTCTTTGTGTGCTTAGGGCCTTGCACATAGTAGTCACTTAAAAAGTGTTTGCTTGTTTGAATTGAAATGAGTTCCCCAATCATCTATGTGATTTGATTTACAAAAATATACATAAGCCCTTTTAGCAACACATTTATTGTTTCGAGTGAGGTACGCATGAACATTAGAGAATAAATTTTATTATGCCACCACTATCGTTATGGAAGCATAAAGACAGCATATAGCATTTCCCTTACAAAAGAGAGTTTTTCTAAGGCTTACATTTCTTAGACTTAGCCATTCCTTGCTCTTGTATTCTGACAAACCATTTCATTCCGTGCTCTGGACCAAATAGGGAAGGGCTTCTAGGTTTCTCTTCTAAGTTACAATCATCAAGGCCATTATAAGTTTATGAAGTTCATGGAGTATTGGGTATGGCACACGCTATTGGAATGGACCTATTTTTGATTGTTACAGTGTTAATCTTTCATGTATTGAAAGCCATTAATGAAGCTTCCTTTCCAGCCTTGTGTAAGCAGCTCTCAAATGGAACAGATTCTTTGGATGCCAAGGCTGTCTATGGAGAAAGGGCAGCTGTATTTAGACCCAATGAACTTCACGCCTTGTATCATTCTTCATTCCATTCCATTTGTATCATTTACTATGCATTATCTACTGTGCATGTGGGTGTGAATTCAGGCTTTCACAACAATGTTAATGGAAACTTGATTAGTACAGGATACATTCAACACTCAGAAATGTTGCCTCTGTATTCCTTTTTTTTTTTTTTTGGTATTGACTGGAATAATTTCTAGAACTCGTGAATAAAACATGAAATAGTGTCAGAGTAATTCTATAAACATTAAATAGTTGATTTGAAAACAGAGTATATTTATTTTTCACAGGTTGTTCTAAATGCTACATAATGTCTTTATATATTTAATATTAGATGTATATGTTTAATTTTTATTGCTAATTACAAATATTTCATCAACAAATTTATTAAGACAAGTAGGTCCTCAAAATACATTTTGGAGGGGGCTTGACTTGGGATCCTTTTCATGCTTTCTTTATGGACTTCTCTAACTTTGGCTTTTGTATCTCTGGTAGTTTTGTGAAATATAATGTGTACCTCTGTTGTTTCTAGGCCAAGATGATTGCCATTAATCTTTAAATTGCATTAAATAGCTGTTAGTAACCACGATTCTTTTTCAGCTAGAAATATGAAAAGGGTGATCATGGAACACATTTAATAATATTACCACTAGACAAAATTATAAACGATTTGAGAACATCCCAAGTAATCTACAAATAACAAAATAAAGTCTCATGAGGCAGATCTTGAGCTATTTATGCACATGGGATTTAGGAAATTTGGAATTGGGTCTCACATCTGCTACCTTTTAGCCTTAGGGTCTTGGGCAAGTAACTTAACTTCTCTGTGAATTGGTTTCCACAGCCTGGAGATGATAATAGTTAGACTACGTGCCGCATTGGTTTGTTGTGAGGAAAGTGCTCGGGAAACCTTAAAGAACTATGTATTTATTTATAAGCCATAATAGACATATTCATTGTTAGAAGCAGGCACGATTCAGGCTGTATGCTGTTCAAGGTCAATTTTGGAATGAAATGAGACCCTAGCAGATTATCCAACAGGTTAAAAAAAAAGATCTCTTTAGCCATAGCATAGAAGAGATATTGAGCACAATACACAAGAATTTAGTTTGGGCAGATTTTTGTTTGTCTTTATCTTCATGTGGTCTCCTTATGCCCTAGTCAGCAGGGAAGAGTATGGTGCCTCTCAAGGACTTGGGACATCCACTATGTCTGAAGGGCCCTGACTCTATGAGGGTGAGTCTTTTTTAATGGCGTTATTGTGACCCATAAGCTATGTCAATAGAGATAGAAGTTACCAGGAAGTTTCATCAAGGGAGCCACAGCTCAAACCTTAGTTTTCTAAGCTAATCAGCTTTTAGGGATTATTTTGTTGTCCTTTGGGGAAAAACTAGCCTGATCTTTATGGGGGGTGGGTGAGGGAATCCTGGTAGATAGTGGTTTTATTAAACTCATCATCAGTCATAATCATCAGTCATCCTTTTTTCTTTTGTATCCTTTTCCTTATTGCTTTTTAAAGATTTATTGTAGTGTAATGAATATTGACTAACTCCAATAAATACTTAAATAGGCATTGTCTTTCATGAGAGATTGTACATTTACAGGGGAAAATAACATGTTGATAGAAAACTTTCATGTCATTGATTACCCTTTTATTTGATGGATTTATGTGTGTTGTGTGTGTGTGTGTGTGTGTGTGTGTATGTATCTTAAAGCAAACCCACCATAGGTATCATTTTTTTTCCAGTTATGTTCAAGGGGATTTCACAAGACATAGGAGCTTTGCAGTAGAAATGGCAGCACTCCCAAAATGAGACATGCCTTCCTTTGACTCTTCAGTGTCCTTCTGATTGGTATCTCATAACATACAGAGGTAAGAGTACTCTGAGGATTTCATTTTCATGAAAACTTGTAATTTCTTTAAATGAATGATTTATCGTTGTAATAAAATCTCATAAGTTTTTATGCTCTTGAATGTGACAGACTTGCCTAATGACAAAACAGTAGCATCTAGCAAAGGTGGTGCATCCTGTGTTTTATATCTGGTGCCCTTTGGATGTAATAGCACCATCCATAGAGGTCACCTCCCCAATTATACTTCCTTTTCTTAAGGGAGCTGCATCCAAATGGGAATATTTCATTGAAGACTGCTTCCCATATATTCCCTCTCATTAGTGACACAAGATAGAAATCTAAAAGGCAACTTGGATAATGTGAATGTTTTAAAAAGTAATTGAATACATTATTTATGTCATTTGAACTTAAAATATATTTCCACTCAGATGATTTTGGTTTAGATTCCAGATATGATGATTACATTATGCTAGTAAACATAAATATAAAACTGAGACACCAAAACAGTGGTCATAAATGTAGTTGCTTGTGTCTTAGAATTCTGAACTCATCATCATCAAGGGGCAGTATAATAAATAGAATGCTGGGTTTGGAGTTAGGAAGATCTGAGTTCAAATCCTGCCTCAAACACTTACTATGTGACCCTGCCTCAGTTTTCTCTCCTGTAAAATGGAGATCATAAGAGCACTTACCTCACAGGATTGTTATAAAGATTAAATGAGATAATATATGTAAAGCACTTAGCACAGTGTCTGATACATACTAGACATTTAATAAACACTTTTCTCTTCTTCCCCCATTATAATCATCATTATTATTATGGGAGGTATTTTTATGGCATTTTAATACAGTTATTATTATCCTCATTTACATGTAAATAAACTGAGGTTCAGAGAAATTGCATGATTAGTCCATAGCCACACAGCTAGTAGATATCAGAGACAGAATTCAAACCCAGATCTTCTTGGGTCTAAGTCTCCATTGCTTTATCCTCTACACCAGTGGTGGTGTCAAACTTGAATAAAAATGGAGCTATTAAACTATACATAAGGATCCTTCTGGGTGCATACCAACTTAGAAAACCACTAACATTATCCATGTTTTATTGTGTTTGTATTTATTTTGTTAAATTGTTCCCATTTAAATGTTAATTTGATTCTGGCTGCACTTCAAGCATGTTGCCTATGGTTCGTGACTCATGTTTGACACTTCTGCCCTACATTACAGTGCTATGGTGCTCTTCATCCTCCCCTTCCTCTTCATACTTATCAGATATTTAAGTCTTTATTTCTTTGCTGTATTGTTCTAGGTGATATACAGATTAATATTCTGGATTTCAAAGTATCCAGAGACAAGTGCCGTGGATGTATGCCATAATCTTAGAGGTGGGCTTCTAAAGCAATCACAACATCATGTGCAGAGTCAAGAGCATTTTAGAGAAATGCCTGAGGGAGGCAAGCCTATATTTTACAGGTAAACTAAATCAGTGCCAGACAAGGAAAGTTCCCTTCTCAGAGAAAATACATGATGACAGAAAAAAAATTGAAGAAGATATTGTTGGTTAAATTTTGAAATAAAGGAGAAAAGCAACCAAATGTTAATATTATTAACCCTGATCAAAATTAATTTTAACCACATTCTTGTCTCCTTACACATATTACTTGTATTTATAGATTCTAATATAATGCTGTTTTAACTTAATTTTAGATTCCAGAAGACCTAGTGAAAGAACCAAAATGTAAATTAGAATCATACATTAGCAAAAGCTGGAAGGGACAGGTATGATTGTCCAGTCGACTGACCTCACATATTTTGCCAGTCAGAAAGAAGAATCCCAAATAATGCGCTACCAAAAGTCATAGACTTTATAAAGCGACAGAGCTGGGATGAAAACTGAATATTTCTTAAGCAAAACCTGAACATTTTTGCTCAGAGGTTAGATGGAAACAGTTTTTAATCAGAGAAAAAAAATGAGACAATAAGAGATTGAGTCATGAGAGGAAGGAGGCCAGTTCTATAATGAAAAAAAATATGGAATACTTCTTGGATGTCATTGTTAATTGTTGTGAGAATATTGTCACAAGTACCGGAATAAAGACAATAATGCTTCTGTCATTTTAATCTAATTTGGATATTTGTCTTCTACCTGACTTGCAGGAAAGAGACATTTTTTTTTCCCCACAAAAATGACAGGAGTAAGACTCAGGAAGAAACTGACTAAAGAGCACTTATGAACATAAACTGTAGCATTTCCCTCCTTCTAAAGCATGGCAGAGGCATGATAGTAAAAGGG
Source organism: Vombatus ursinus (assembly GCF_900497805.2). Taxonomy (NCBI): domain Eukaryota; kingdom Metazoa; phylum Chordata; class Mammalia; order Diprotodontia; family Vombatidae; genus Vombatus; species Vombatus ursinus. The sequence goes on along the minus strand of NW_020945237.1, from coordinate 12,469,470 downwards.
AACCCTAGGGAGTCTATTAACAATTTAGCATTTACAGTTCACCCAGGAGTGTTAATTTCATTTACCAAAGAGGAGAGAAATGATGTTCATTACAATTATAAACTTGTAATTTTAAGAATGTAGAGGTGTGAAATTTATCATATTATCAACATTTTAAAATATAAAATGCAAATATGGTAGTAGAGTAATTAGAGGTTTAGGTTTTACATGGATCTTCTGCAAAGTTTCTACCATTGAAAGTTAAATATGGGAACAGTTCTTTCACAAGGTATAAGGCACAGTATGGTTACAAAGTGAATTATAGGTATTATTTCCTTCAGTCCCTTCACTATTTCTGTGAAGTAGGTGGCACAGTTATTATTGTTCACATTTTAACAGATTAGAAGTTGATACCCAATGAAGTTAAGTGATATGACCAAGGTCACATGAATGATAAATGGTACAGTGAAGATTCAAAGTCAGTTTTTCTGATCATGCCCAGAGCTCTTCTGTATTGTGATGCCTCTATTTTTTGTAGTTACTTCAACTGGTCACTGGTGGATAGGGATGAGAGCAGAGGACTGGACAGGAGGAGATTAAAGGGAACAGAGCAGGAAAAGACCACAGTCCCCAAAGCCCAAAGGCATTTCTCAAGGAAATTGGGTTCAAAGACCTGGATGCTTTTTTCCAATAGGTTATTTGCATGCCATCCCTCCTCTCCCCCCCCCCCCCGACTTTAGGCTTCCACTCCTCTCTATGAACTACTGTTTGTTCCAAGGTCTGGTTATTAATGTAATCTATGGGGTAGGGAGTGTTTCACATGAGGCTCTATATCCCCAGCACTTAGCACTGTGTCTAGCATACAGTAAATGCTTCAATAATGTTTCTTGAAAATTGTAAAATCATGTCCACATGGATCCTACAGGGAAGGCTGGCTCAATTCTGACCTTGAGTATAACAGAGATGTTCTGAGGATTGGTGGCATAGCTTAGTAAGGCTTGGAACTCTCCACCTTCCTCAAATCATTTTGCTTTCTTTTGAATTGGGCTATCTACCTCCATCATGTGATTTTATTAGAGTCATCATTTCTTTCCCTCATCAAAACACTCCCTCCCCTCTCCTCATCTTCACTTGCTATAATCCTTCTCTTCTTTGAAGGTTCATTTCCAGTGCCTTCTTCTCAGTAAAATCTTCCATGACCTTTTCATTTTCCCCTTTCCCCAAGTTGTTTAGGCTCTCTCTTTGAATGTGTTAGAAGTACTTTCTCTGGCTCTCTTTTTTGTGGTTGCACCTGGTATTGTAACATATATATATCTGTGTACATACTGTGTCCTCACTAGTAGAATGTAAGCCCCTTCAGAGCAGTGACTGCCATTTGTTATCTTTTCATCATTAGTACCTGGCACAGTGCCTTGTATATGGTGTGTGCTTAATGGATGCTTATTCAATGACTAGTAAAACAAAACTTACTTTCACAAGGGGCTTTAATATATACAAAGCATTTTACATATGTTATCCTATTTGATAAGTACTAGAAGTACTATATCTATAAACTTGCTTATTGTACAGACGAAGAAATTGAGTCTCAGAGAAGTTAAGTGATTTGCCCGAGGGTACACGTTTAAGTATTGGAGGTAAAATTCAAGCCTAAGTGTCTTGATTTTGAGTTTGTTGTCCTTACCACCATACCTCCCTGAGATATAAGTAAATACATCAGTATTTATCCAGTTTTGTAATAGTGACTATTCTGATATGATGGCTCTTTTTAAATGCATTCTACTCCTCCTAGAGGCTTTTTTTCCCGTTGTTTCATTATTACTTTAGTGTTTTATAATTTTTACAGTTATAATTTCTACATTTTGATATACAAATTTTAATTCTTTTTATCTCTCCTGGAAATTTAATAAAGTTACCACCTCCAATTTCCCTGCTATTCATCAGACTATTTATTTCACTGTTTTCATAAATGATCTGAGCAATGGGAAATATGAAGGGGTTAAAGAATTGCCAGGATTGATCAAGCCTGCTCTTTTTCTGACTCTTGAGATGGTGTTGACAGCCAAATGATGAGTTTCTTCAATAAATCCACTCTCATAGTCAAGTCTTTCCAGATGTGAGAAGTAATTAAGACTCTGCATTTATTGAGGCTTTGTGTACTTTCTGAAAAGAAATTGGCAGCTGTGATGAATTAGCTACATATATAGCATATATGTACATATTGCATATAATGTATGTGCATATGTACGACACATAAAGCATATGCTATATATATATATAAAACGGAAAACATGTATAATCTATAAAACAGATACATATGATACAACAAACTGAAAACCAAAAGCTAATTCCTATAATAATTATATATCACCAGTGAAGAGGCTGGACTTTATGCATTTTATTTTGTACCTTTTCAAAGGAATGTTTAAGTGAAGGGGAAATAATTTTTAAAAATACTAAATGTATAACTTAAAATTTTTCTGACTCTAATTCCCAAAGGTACTTTTGGTGATAAATTTGTTTTATTCTCTCATTCCTTCTTTTAGTTATTGCCTTCATCTTAGTCACTCATTTTGGGACTTCCAATGAGGAGTAACTTAGGATTGATGGAATGATAGTAGTATCAGCTTTAATGTTATTAAAGTGTAGCTAACATTGCAGATAGTTAGCACATTAATAAACCAGAATTGTCTCTTCTGACTAGGAATAATAATGTTCCAGTATAGATACATAATATGACCTCTTCTTTCATTGAAATTAATGGGTAAAGAGCAGAACTCCAAAAGACTCATGATGAAAAGTGCTGTCCACCTCTACACAGAGTACTGATAGACTCAGACAGCAGATTGATGCATTTTTATATTTTTAAATTTTTTCTTGCTTCCTTGCCCCCTCCAGAATATAGACAGAGCAGAAATGTTTTATAGGACTTCATGTGATTAATGGGTATCTTGTTCCTGACCATCTCAATGGATTGAAGAGGGGATGAAAGGAGGGAGAAAATTTGTAACTGTAAATAAAAATAAAAAATTGTAAAAATAAAGAAAATAGTAAAGAAGACAAAAAGAAAAGAAATGAGTGGATAAGGGAGGACATACTCTTGTTTTTTTTTGTACCAGATAGGATTCACTTTAAAAATTCTATTTAGAACCATTGTATAAAATGTCTTCTATTGTGTATTCTTTTGGATTAGAACTTAAGCAGTTATAGTAATAATAATAATAATAGCTTATATTTATATAACACTTTAAAGTTTGCAAACACTTTGCATATTATTTCTTTTGATCTTTACAACTACTTTATTAAATTGTTATCTTCATTTTACAGATGAGGAAAGTGAAGCTGAGAGGTTAAGTGATTTGCTCACAGACACACAGCTAGTAAGTATCTGAGGGAAAATTCAGACTCGGGTCTTCTTGACTACAAGTACAATGTTCCATTTACTATGTTAAGAATCAGACTATTGATGAAAAAATATTATCCCCTAGGTTTATGCCAGAGGATATGGATATTTGTCAGTTTTATGGAAGAACACACATACATGTACACACACACACACACACACACACACACACACACACACACCTACACCTGGTATTGCAAAAGTTTTCTTGCAGTACAAGCTTTAATAATCTTGTTTAAAAAAATGGAGAACACCATTTGCAATTATATCTTAGTAACAAAGGTCATATCAGACATTAATTACAGGTGGTTACAAAGTGTAGTAGAGAGAGCACCAGTCTTGGAGTCAGGAAAACTTGAGTTTAAATATGCCACTTCCTAGTTGTGTGACTCTGGGCAAGTCACTTAACCTTTCTCAGCCTCAGTTTCTTCATCTGTAAAACAAAGATCATAATAGTAGCTCCCTCCCAGGGTTGTTGAATCAAATAAGATAGCATATATAAAGTGCTTTGAAAATCTTAAATCGATATATCAATGTTAGCTATCATTAGTAATGCTTTACGTAAATCCTTGAAGAACTGTGTAAATACTAATTATGTCTATTATTGTTCAAGCTACCTTCTCTATGTTCAGCTTGGTTTCTTCCTATCAAAGTGATGATAAAAGGCCCAGGAGGACAGAGGTTTGATGAATGCAGCTTTCAGAAGTAAATTAGACAGCTATTAACTGGGGTTCTTTTTCAAAAGAAGACATTTTGAACTATCATTTCTACATTTCTCTTCCTAAGAAACCATTTAAAAGAATCGTTGCCTAGCAAAGTCCTCTTTCAGAAAAATGTCCGAATATAGGCGAATATGTGAGGTGAAGGTAAAATAAGCAATTGTTATGCCGTTGAAAATGATGATCCCTTTGGAAAAGGAGGAGAAAGAAGATACAGACAGCCAGCCAGATAGAAGAGATAGGGAGGAGACAGAAAGACAGAGCAGAGACAAAGAGAGGAAAAAAGAAGAGAGGAGAAGGGGGAAGGAGGGAGGAAAGGCGGAAAGACAGGGAGAGGGAGGAGAGGGACAGAGAGACAAAAGAAAGACAGGAGGGAAGAAGAGGGAGAGGGAGAGGGAGAAGAGAGACAGCAGAGAAAGGAGAGGGGGAGAGAGAGGAGTGAGACAGAGGAGGGAGAGAGAGAAGGGGGAAGAGAGGACGTAGGGGGAGAAAGGAGAGAGAGAGAGAGAGAGAGAGATATGGAGGGGGGGAGGGGGAGAGATAGAATTCTTTCAGATGACACACTGAGTGAGTGCTTAACAAAGTTCCAAATCCCCAGATGGTGCTCCAAAAATGTGAGTTGATGATGATGATGGTGGTGGTAAACAACTGGCTTAATTTGCATCTGCTTGCCATGTTTGAAGCTAGTAATTTAGAGTCAGTGTTTTTCATGAAAAAAATGCAGCTATTTCAATCTTTCAAATTGTATTAACCTATTTTATCTATACGAGTTTTTACCAAACTCAGAACTTGGTCCCTAGCTCCTTCCTTGTTTATCATGTTGGAGAGAGGAGGGGATAATATCTATTACACATATACTAAATTATATGTATATATGTACACACAAACATATATACAAATGTATATATCACAATACATTTTATCTCATATATAGCTACATATTTATGTAGAGAGACATGTATATGTATGTGAAAGGTGGGGACAAAAAGGATACTGAGTAGTAAATATTGTTCAAAAATCCAGAGATGCTTATACCATGTAATCCTAATAGCACTGGAGACAGACAAGCAGTCCCTGACTCATTGCTGTAGTCCAGCTGTGTTTCTTTGGGCAGGTGATTTGAATTACCCATGTGACTGGGCAGTTGCTATGGAAATACAAATGCTTACATATAAACAGCAAACCTAAAAAAGATTAGAGGCTTGCTTATCATTAGTGTCTAAATGTTTCTGATTTTAAGGTAAAAATAATTGGAAACTTCTCTTGCCTTGTGGGAAAGAGGGTGGGGTGGAAGACTGATTACATTATATTACCCTTTTCTTCATCATCTGTGCCTATTTGTACAGTTACTAGTAAATCTTTTATTGGGGAATTAATGTCCTACATTGGGATGGTATTTTAATTTTTTTTTAAAGGTATTTATTAACTCTTAAAAAATTCATATGACACAGACAAATATTGCCATTTTATAAAATGGAAAAACTGAGTATGATTTGCTTTAGGAAAGGTCAAATGGTACAAAAATAATTTGCCCAAACTCACCTGGGTACTGGATACTGAGGTCCTTCCCATTAGACCTCAGTGTTTAGGTCCTTAGCAGTACCTCTATTTCTGCAGGAATAAAATTACCAAAATAAATTTTTGAAAAAAAAAATCTCACAACGTGAATGAAAATCCTCAATAAGTAAAAGAGATTAGGAAAAATCTAGCAAGGTTACTCCCCTCTTGGGGAATGTCAACTTAGAAAATGTGTATCACATTATAATGTTGAACTCTTTTTTAAAAAATGGAGAAAAAAACAAATTTGAGAGGAAATTCTGAAATAAGATAATTATCCATGGAGAATACTCTCTTCTTATTTCTTGAAACAGATCTTTGGAGTGTTGGCAAGGGAGCTGTGCTGCGACATATCACGTCATGTTCTTTTTTCCCCCTTTTAGAGGGACATTGATCAGAATTGTGTAAGAATTTTTATTGAAAAGAGGGATGTAACTGTCTTAAATCACAAGTAACTGTGGCTTTAAGTTGTCAAATTCCGTGTAAACAGGTCAATCTAGTAAGGTTTTATTTGTGAACTAGTGACAATGAATTTCTCCAAGATAATCTCCTTGCTTCTAAGAACCTGTGAAATCAGATTTTGACATGAGGCAACCTGGCTTTGTATAGAGAGTGTGAGATTTGTTTAAAAAATCTGAGTTCTAATGGTGGTTCTGCCACTGTATTAGTCACATTACCCGCCCCCCTCCTTTACTTCTCTCTGAATGAAAGGATTAAACCAGGTGACCTCAAAAGGTGCTGTCTGTATCTTAGACTATTTCTGGTACATATTTTAAAAAGAAAGAGCCTAGGTTTTTCAGGTCATGATTCTTAATTTCTTGTGCTTTTTAGAAGCATGGTGGATACTCAGTAAGAATTTATTGATTGATGGGCCTTCTGTTCCAATTAATTCATTATGTCAAATATTAGAAATATAAAAAAAAAAACTGTCCTCCTTGAATGCAGAAGGACATCGTGTAGTTTGTATAATAGGATTTCTCCTCACCATATTGGTTACAAATGGTATAGTACCATAAAACATTGAATTACACCTCTCAGAATTTTGGAGTGGCTCTCTGTCTAAACTGCTAGTCATTTGAAGGAGAAGAGGAAGTCAAAACTTTTTTCTCATCTTGGCTTCCCTCTTTCCACAGCTATTACTGATTTGTAACAGGGAGGACGGGATTATAGTGTAGAAGATGAACATTGGACTCAGATTCAAAACATATGGGTATGAAACATAGTTCTTGAGTTAAATGTGCGACTCGGGACAAGTCACAGCTTCTCTGAGTCTCAGATTTCTCATGTATAAAATGCAATTAATCATACCTGCTTTACCTCTGGGGTCATTGGATCCAATGATGTAATCTGTGCCAAGTGTTTTATAAACCTTGAAGAGCTACGTAAAGACAAACTGTTGAATAGTAAATTAGTTAGGAGCTTTGAAGGGAATGGTGAAGAAGTCACCTTTGGTGACTCCTTCACCATCTCTGATTGCTCATTTTATTTATCTGTAAATCTGGGATAGCAATACCTGTTGTTCATTACCTAACTCACAGGCTCATTGAAAGGATCAAATTAAAAAAAGTATGTGAAAACCCTTTGTAAATTATTTTATAAATGAAAGGTATTATTTCTGAGAGAGAAAGTAGAGCTAGAAATTAGGTCTTAAGACTTCAAATTCAGTGCTGTCTTCACCAGTGTTGTACTTGGCATCATCTCGATAGTAAGATGAGGGATCATTTTGTGAAATAAAATCCTTTTCTAGTAGTGTATCTGGCAAAGGTACACGAAACTCTGTAACTACTAAACTGAAACTATTATTCTTTGGAGTTCACCAGTTTTCAAGTACTTGGCACAGCAATCATAGATTTAGATTGTAGAGATTATTTAGCCCATTTCCTTCATCTTACAGATGAGGAAACTGAGGCTTACTGAGGTAAAGTGACATGAACAAAGTTATATGAGACAGTAAAGTAGCAGAGATAGGATTTGTATCCAAGTCCCTTAAATTCAAACCTGTTTTTCTTCCTTGAGCACCTTCCATTGGCAGGGGTTCACATAGCGTTTTTTCAACCTTTTGCCTGGTTTATTCCAGTAACATCAACTGATCTTTGCACCTGCATTCTCTTGTTTCATCCCAACTTGTGCTCTGGTTTAAGAGATATCGTTCTAATACTCAGTTCTGATTATTTTATTCCCATATTTGAAATCTTCGGATGCCTCCTTGTCTTTCCAAACCTTGCCTCCCAAATAAAGTCCAACCTGACATTTAAAGCATTTTGGGATGTTCCTCCATCATGCCTTTTCCAGTCTTACCTGACTCTCTTCCTGTCTACATAGTCTAATCTTTTGCCAAACTGGACTTCTTGATGTATGTCCCATGCTTTCCCACTGCCATGATTTTTGTCATCCTATTGATTACCTGTCTCTATAATATCCTCTCATCTCACCTGTTGAGATGCTCCTGTGCATCACAGAAGGGTAAGCTCTGTGCTATCCTGTGTCCATAGGGATCAGAGGAGCAGCTCTGACTCTGACAGTTATGTTGTTGAGGAAACAAAGAGAATAATTTCTGTCATTGTATACTGCTTTGTTCATGCCATTCAAAAATATTCACATATTAACCAGTTAACCAGTATTTGCCAACATAAAAGTATAATCAAGTATTAACCAATTACTTCACCTAAGGTATTTTATTTCTCTTCTTTTTTTCTTTTCTTGGTCTTTCCCTCTACTTTCTATATTCTATTCTTTTTGCCTTTCCCCTTCAACCCTTCTTCCCATTCCCTTCCCTCCTGCAAGACACTGGGATCTCATCTCAAAATGCAACATAACATGGAACTAAAGTAATGTGGGATTTTTCTTTTGTATTTAATTCAGTACGTTTTATAACAATCACTGGCAGATAGAAATTTTGAAGTTTTAAAGTCTTTTTTTATTGGAACCTTACAGCACCTCTGTGAAGAAGGTAGTATAGCTATCATTGCTGCCATTTTACAGCAAAGGATATTAAAGCTTCCAAAGGGTAAGTGACTTACCTATGGTCATATAACCAGTAAAGGTCAAAAGCTGGTTCTGAACCCAGGTCTTCTGACTCCAAGTTTAGTATTCCACTGACTATGCCAATCTGCCTGACAGTCTTCCCATCTTTTCTTCTCTTAGATTTAGAAGTGAGTAAACTGAATATTATTTATTAAGAAAATCTTAAGTTGTATTTTGGTTTTGACTCTCAATTTTTCTTTTCTGCTGTCAGTGATTGAAGAAAGAGTAAGGCATTTGGAATTTTTATATATACCAGATTGAATTTCTTTCTCTCTCTATCTTCCTCCCTCTCTTTCTCCCTCCCTCCCTCCCTCCCTTCCTCCCTTCCTCCCTCCCTTCCTTCCTTCCTTCCTTCCTCCCTTCCTCCCTTCCTCCCTCCCTTCCTCCCTCCCTCCCTTCCTTCCTTCCTTCCTTCCTTCCTTCTTTCCTCCCTTCCTCCCTTCCTCCCTCCCTTCCTCCCTCCCTTCCTCCCTTCCTCCCTTCCTCAAACTGAAACCACAGTGGTATGGTAGAAGAAGCAATGGATTCCAATTCTAGCTTTCCCATTAAGCAATTTAGTAATTAAGCAATTTATGTAAGAATGAGCAGACTTAGACTCTGGTCTTAATTCTGCCACTAACTAGGATCATAAATTTGAACAGGTCATTACCTCTCTTTCAGCCTCAGTTTCTCCATCTATAAAAGTGGCAAAGCTACTAAATGATCTCAAAAATCATTAATTATTGCTTCCTCATCTGTAAAATGGGACTACTATAAATTGATACCAAAGTCCCCTCTATACATTGCTTTAATTTTGTGGTTGATGGTCTAACAAGGTAGACAGCGTATAAATATGTAAAGACAATAAGCAAGGCAAGGCAAGAATCATTCAGGCACTCAGTGGGTGCTCAGCACTGGGCAGGTGTCAGGGATACAGATACAAGCAAAAAGAAAGACAACTTCTGACCTCCAGGAGCTTATATTCTAATTAGGGAAGGCAGCACATAAAAGGGTACCTGAAAGCAGGATTGTGGGGGTGGGGCAGGGGTACCCCTGACAAGGGATGGCAGCAAAATTAGTGGAGTTAGAAACCTAGCTGGGAAAGAAGCATGACCAGTCTGGGCTTGTCTCCCAAATGACCTTGGATTATGACAGACAAATCAGATGGCTTTCTCTTCTGAAAAACATTCTGCATGGATTTTTATTTTGGGAGTAAGAATGGTGTTAGAAAAACAAATTGCTTTAACTTACCTATGGAAGCAAGTGTCCTTACACACACACACACACACACACACACACACTCCCACACACACACACACACTCCCACACACACACACACTCCCACACACCCCAACACCAACTTTACACGGCTTTAAGCAGTTTCTAAAAGTGGGCCTTTTTAGAAAATGATCTCTAGATTGTGGCTGTTAACTAGAATTCCCAAGGAGACATTCATCCCTCTTAAATTGAATTTAGTGAAAGGAGTGAAAACTTTCTAAACTCTTTCTCCCCTCCCCTCCTTCCCTTCCAGCCCCAATGTAGAAGTATGCCTGACATTTAAGGGAAAGCCTGATTTAGATAAGGTTGGAGAAGCTTCTAGATAACAGGCTTTAGGCTTTCCATATCTTAAGTGTTATAACTGGGCAGTTTTCTCATAATCTTTTAAGTACCTCTGACCCTTTCAACCTGTTAGTTTTATGAATGGTCTCTTTGTTTCCAAGAATTGAATTAGAGAGCTATAACTTAATCTGTTCATTTGAATTTCTTAACTAATTTAAAGAAAGTTGACTATAAAAGATCAGACAATTGAATTTTATAAGTTAAAAATTATTACTGCTCCTGAGGATTGTAGCTGGCAAATTGTCCATGATGCCTTTCTGTTCCCTCATGGCCAGTTGAGATAAAGGATGTCAAGTGTGAGCTAAATAAGGAAGAGGCCTTGGAAAGGTTAAACGAAGGGCAGAATAGCAGTCACTGAGATCTCCAGGAAGCTCTCGTATGTAAAAACGGTTACACTGGTAGATTTTAAAATTTTAAAGGAATTTTTCAGAAACAGCAAACATGAGAGTGCCCATCTTTGAGGATTGCAAAGATGAAAGTGAAGGAGAGAAATCTGGGGAAGAAGATACAGAAGATGAAGAAGAAAAGGTAGGTAACACTCATTTCCAAAAGTGCTTCACTGAAGAGCTGTTTTGCATTTTACAAGTTGAGTGATGTTGGATTTATTCTCCCCTTTTCTCTCTCTCCCTTTTTTTGGGGGGGGGGGTTACAGGTGTTCCTTAAACCAGTCATTGAAGACCTAAACATGGAATTGGCTAGAAAATGTACCGAGCTAATTAGCGATGTAAGTAAATGAAGCATTTTATTTGTAGCATGCATGGTATTGTATTGTAGTTTTAGAGCTTGCAATGACTTGGTAACTTTTGAGATCATTTAGTTAGCTTTGCCATTTTTACAGATGTGGAAACTGAGGCCGAAAGAGGGGTAAAGCCGTGTTCAATGTTATGATACTAGTTAGTGGCAGAATTAAGACCAGAGCCTGAGTCTGCTCATTCTTGCCTGGTATGGTTCTCTTTCTCCATGCCATCCTACAATTCTGTATGAAATAATGTACATTGAACTGTAGAATATATTTCTTTTTAAGGAATAGAATTTGTTTCATAAGTACTATATTATTTCTTTTGGGAGGAGTTTCAGCTAAGTGATGAAACTTCAGAACCAAACTTGGAGGGGAAGCATTTTGTTCAGAAGTTTGTTTGGTGCTAGTTGGTGGCCCAGAAGATTAATTCACCTCATGCTATGACATTTTCATTCTATCGTTTCACTGGAATCACTACAGAAAATCTAGAAGACACAGAGAAGACATTGCTGACCCTTGTTTACACAACACTGGAGAGTGTTGTTGCTAGAGCAGAGGGAAGATGGCACATTTCAAGTGCTTAAATGGATGTTCCTTCATTCGTTTAGAACAGAAAGAGATGACATTTCATTGTTTCATTTGTTTGGTTTGGCCAGGGTTTGGATTGATTTTTTTTTTTTTTTTGCTTGCTTTCCTTTTGTTTTTAAAATGATGAAAAGGATCAGGGCATTCTCTGCTTTTTTGTTTCTTCTCAAAAGGTCGAATATTATACATTACTTTAGAAACAACTCTTAATAGAAGGAGTTTATGTGTATGGGTTTGTACTGTTTTCTGGTATTTCAGAGAGGTCCCAAGAGTAATGGTCAATGTAGATGGGTGTTCTGAATTCCTCTTTATATCAGATTTCCTCTACTACCCAAAGCCTTGACATTTAATATTTCTTTCTCATTATGTCACTTAAACAGCCAGAAATACTATTAAAATTTTAAACTCAGAAACCCTGTAGCAAACTATATTGTGATAGAGATAGATATTATTCCTAAAACCATCCCAGTTTAATAATTGATTGTAATCTACTGATCTCCCTACTTTTGTCTTCTTCCTCTTTTATTTCATTTAATACGTTATGAAACGAGATATTTGTAAAGTGCTTGGCACAGTGACTGACATGCAGTAGATGCTATATAAATTTTAGCTATTATTATTAATATTAATTCTCATGCCAGAATAATGTTCTAGTTCAGATGATGGAACCCTCTATTAAAAATTCTTGATGGCGCTCCATTGTAGAAGACCTTAAATGACCTTTCCAGTAGCTATTTAGTCTGCTTTGTGATACAGTAATCTAGTTACTTATGCCCATTACTAGATTGTAGTCTACTTGAAGGAATGGCTACCTCATCGTTTTGCCAAAATGACCGTAAAAACATAAAAATAATCACTCTGAGTGAGAATTATAGTCTAGGCTACCCAATATGTAGAAGTGGGGCCAAAGGATTATCACATAGTAGGGCATGGTAGTCTTTCCTGATGGCAGCTTCAGGGTTTAAGTGTAGACATTCCAACATCCTAGTTTGTTGTAAGTTATGATGCCATCTATGAATTAGTCTAAATCTTTGGGAAGGTATTTGTTTTTAGTCTGTGCCACCTCCTAGAGTAATTACTTCCTTAACTTTACTTCCTGTTATATTAGGTAAGACTGCTAAGATTCAAGAGGAGGGATAGCATAGGTAGGAGACCTATAGTGGATTAGAAGTCCAAGGACTTGGGTTTGAATCCCAACTCTTCTACTAAAAACCTTTGTAGACATGGCCAAGTAATTTCAAGTCTCTGGGCCTTTGTTTCTTCTTCTAAAAAAATAGTAGGTTTAGACTGAATGGTGAGATGACATCGTATGATCCAAAGAGTCCTGAGCTTGACAACAGAAAAAGAGAGTTCCAGTCCTAGCTCTGTCCCATACTACCTGTGTGACGTTGGTTGTACATTGCTGTAGAGCTGTAAGGGACCTTATATGTTATCTTGTGGTTATTTAGTCTTTTTGAGTCATGTCTGGCTCTCCATTTGAGGTTTTCTTGGCAAAGATACTGCAGTGGTTTGACATTTCCTTCCCCAGCTCATTTGACAGATGAAGAAGAAACTGAAGCAAACACAGTTAAATGACTTATCCAGGGTCACACAGCTAGTAAGTGTCTGAGGCTGGATTTGAACTCGGATAGGTGAGTCTTCTTGACTCCAGGCCTAGCGCTCTATCCCCTGTGCCACCTAGCTACCCCAATATGTCATTTACTCCATTTTATAAATGAGGAAATTGAGTATTCAGTTTCCTCACCTCTAAAATGAAGGTATGGAACTAGAAAAGGTCTAAAGTCCCTTTCAGCTCTAGACTTGTCATCCTGTGATCCCTTCCCACCCTAAACCTCATGATTCTGATCTTCATATCACACAAATTCTGGCATCCTTGGATTTAATGAACAAGATGTTGACCCTATCCATTCCTTTCATTATTTTCCAGACACTGATGAAATTCCCTTAGCTTCTGGGTTTTCAGACTGAGCAGTCTTAATTTTCATTTTCATTCTGGTATCATAAAACCACCCTTTTTATCTCAGTCACTTTATTTGTCTTTCTCCAGATTCTGATAAACTCTGTATCTTCTTTGAAGTTTGGCAAGAAGCAATGTAGAAGAAATTATTTCACTGAAGGCGCCATCTTTAAAATCTTCCCAGATGCCAGATAGTAGTTATTATATATTAGATGAAAATCATTTGTTCATTTGTTCATATATTTGATGAATTATACACAAAACCCCAGGTGTTGTTGCACCCATACACTGTGCAAAAGTGTGTTTTTTTGGCAATACCCTTCCTAATGATGACTACCATTTTGTCAGGTTCTTTGCCTGCAGAAGCAAATCTGCTTAATATCTTCAGGGTATTGTTGACAATAACTCTCGAGTTGCTTCCCTGAGCTGTAACAGTGCAAAAATCCATCTTCTTTTAAGTATGCTCTACGTTATTTTAGAGCTTACCAATGTAGAAGCTCACTTTTCTGCTCACTCACACGTCTTTGCAAGATCATCTTGTAGTTTATCTCTATCAGACTGACATTTCAGAGCCTGGAAGGCTTCAATGGCAGTTGCTAACTTGTTAATTTCACTGTGTGTTCCTCCTTCCGCATCATTTATAAAATTGGTACTGAAAGCTGATCCTAAGACCAATTTAGGGCTCCCAAAGCTCATGGTTTGCCCTTCTTTGCACCACTCATCACATTCTATCTTATACTATCATAATCTGTCTATATCTTCTCTCCTCTAATAGATGCTATGTTCTACGTGAAGAAATATTGTAGGATTGTAACTCTAATATTAGAAGGGCTCTTAGAGGTAATCTAGTCATTTTATGGGGCAGCTAGATGGTGCAGTGGATAGAATGCCGGACCTGGAGTCCGGAAGACTCCAGAGTTCAAATTTGGCCATAGACGCTTACTAGCTGTGTAACCCTGGGCAAGTCACTTAACCCTGTTTGCCTCAGTTTCCTTGTCTGTAAAATGAGCTAGAGAAGCAAGAGGCAAACTACTCCAGTATCTTTGCCAAGAAAACCCCAAATGGGGTCACAGAGTCAGAAACAACTGAAAAATGACTGAACAACAAGTCACTTTATAGAAGAAGAATAAGAGGTCCAAAGAATGTTAAATTTCTTTTCCAGGGTCACACAAGTAGTGAGTTTTAGAGCTCACCTTTAAATTTACGTCTTCTGGTCCCAAATCTAATACATTTCCATATACTGTGCTAGGATTACATATTATTAATTCATATAGCCTCTATCATGCCCACCACAGTGTCTTATCTAAAGTTAGTGCTCAATACCTTTCTTTTTAAAAGAATGAATCACTTTAGATTAGATGGTTTCTTATGTCCCTTTAAACAAAGATTTTCTGAATTACTGTGGGGTTTCATTAGTTAAAATGCTCTTTCTCAATATGTGTCTGTTTATTGTATTTGTCAGTTTCTAATCTTATAAGGTGGCTCCGTTTAAAAAATGAATGTGGAACTGAGTCAAAGGCTTTTTTGAAAGTGAAAAAAAATTAAATACATTGTTCTCCCTTGATTCTTATTTACCTCAAGCAGATGCAAAAGATAGCTCATGCATAATTTTAACCTTATAGATACAATTTTGTCTTTGTCCCTGTAGAGCATGTTTGTGTTTCTTATATATCCAGCTATCCTATCCTTTATTCTAGAACTTCACGAGTTTATCTGATATCCTCATTTTTCTGGAGTTACCAGCAGACGTTCTGGAAGCCTTTTATGAATGAGAGTCCATAGACATTGACCACTTGCAATTATAAACTAACAGTTCTGTCTTCACTTTTCTTCAAAATCCTCTGATGTGTTATACATGAGATAGGAAGACATAAAGGACTAGGAATCTGTATTGATGGATTGGGTGATCATACTAATAAAATGATTGATCCATTAACTTATTCCATCGAATCCAAGTAATTTATTTACATATAGTTTATAAGCAAGGTCTTGAACATCCTGAACATCTTCTGCTATTCATACATTTATTATTTCTGAATTGTTTACCAACACTTAAAAAAAGGCAATAAAAAATTTCCAAGCACTTCCTCCATAAAGATTAGAACAAAAAATTAATTTAGTTTTAGCATTATTTTTCGTTCATTTATGATTGAATATTTTGAGTGGCCATGTCAAATGGTCCCATTGATTATTCATTTGATTTCCTTCTTTGGATGTATTTAAAAATCCTTTTCTTGTTGCCTTTAGGGTTTCTTATAAGGTACATCTTATATTTTTTTTTACCTACCTAATTTCTGCTTTGGGCTTGATCGCCCATGTTCTTTGGATTTTCTTATTATTTATGTTTTATGTATTTAATTTTTTTTTCTCTGCGTGATGATGTTTTGTTTTTTGAAAAGTTGGTAGTGAATTGTAGGCTCAAGTGTCCTTTTTTGGGAAACCTTGATTCGATTAGTTCAGTCAATAACTAGTCAGCTCAATTAAAAAAAAGTCAATCAAATATCTTTTAGACTAAAATGACTAGTTCTTTCTACTGATGATGTCATAGGTCTAGGTTATGAAAAATGCAACAACCCACATGGCCAATGCCCATCTCCTTTCCTTATGAGAGGAAAGAAAGTATGCACATATTACCACTTCTGCTGCTGCTGCTACTACTGCTGCTACTGCTTACTGTACCTATAGAAATGAAATGTTCTCCTTGTTATACAAAGTATAAGTTTTCATTATCTTACCTCGGAAATAAAAGTTTGAACTCAGAGGCAAGGAAATTCCACTAATTCTGGCACAAAAAAATAATACTAATGTCATTCTTTACCCATGTAAAAACTGGGAATTATTTCCTTGTTGTCATTTTAATGGAAAAAATTTGGTGGGAACCATAAAATTAGAAATGTATATTTTATAATTTATAACTTATATATATTTATATTTATATAAATAAAAATAATTTATAAATAATATATAAATATAATAATATAAATAAATATAAATAATTTATATTATCCATTATATTTATTTATTTATACTTTATAATTTATATTTTATATTTTTGTAAGCCACTTTGTTTTTCTTTTTAGTTTATGAAAAAACAAGCATTTACATAACATAATAGAATAAAAAAAGGATAATTGCACTTGAAACTGCATACAACTTGCTATTCCTTTTATACATATGATAAAGTTATCGTATAAGTTTCCTTCTCCCACTTTTTTTCCCACCTTCCCCACCATAGAGTTGGCTTCCATTAGACACATAAATGTGTGTGTGTGTGTGTGTGTGTGTATAAACACACGCACACATGTATTATATATATGTATATATATGTAAAATCATCCTATACATACTTCTATTTATGAGTTCTTTCTCTGGATGCAGATAGAATCTTCTTTCATAGGTCCTTTATAGTTAATTTGGGTATTTATAATATCCAACATGACTGGAAATTTCAGGGATAACCATCAGTTGGGGAAAGCTGAACAAGTTGTGATATATGATAGCAATGGAATAAGACTGTGAAGTAAGAAATGGTGAGCTTGTTGATGGTAGAAAAACATGGATAAACTTTCATGAAATAATGAAGAGCAAAATGAGCAGAATCAAGAGGATGTTGATAGAGTAACAGCAACATTGTTTTAAATAAACAGCTTTTAAAACATGGGAGAAAAGAAAGGGGAAGAAAGAAAGAGGAGAGGGAGAGAACATGAGGGTGTGCATGAACCCTGTCTTTTCTATTTGTCAATTCAACAAAGAAAGAAGTTAAATATTTAACCCTTTTTCTAGTACTCATGTCCTGAACAAGTTACTTATGTCAGTGCTTATCAGGAGGCCTACACTGCATAACTGCACACAACACTACAGTGAAGAATGTGAAAGTGACGAGAAAAAGGTGGTGGTAGAAGATTAAAAATAATGAGTCAAACATTTGCCTAATCATTATCACAGGTCATTTTGCTGTCACTTAGTTATATAATGGGAACACTTGCATTTTCTCTCTTTCTTTTTTGAATATACCAAAGTAACATTGTTTATTGTATCATCATCATTGCTTTGATTACTGAGTTTAATGATTCCCCAAAATCCCAAATTATATCTAATATCTGAGGAGAAAGGGAGAAATTTGTTTGCCAAATACTTAAATTCTAATGCTTTTTCAAACAATAAAGGGGTAGGCTTGGCATCTGAAATTTAAGGTAGATGCCAATTGCTCATGGACTTAATTATCTTTAGGAATCATTGCATAGTTGAGATGCCTGCTATGATATGATCTGCTGTTACTCAGATTTGGCTACACCATCAGTTAAGTCATGTCCCTGAAATAAAGCTGCATTAGACAAAAGGCCTTGCTAACGTGATTATTCTGTGAATCAGGTGACAATCTTATTCCCTAGCACCAGTCTTGTTGTATTTGGTGTGATGTTGCCAAAACTGTGTTATATTATCCCTTATTATGCTGCCCATTAGAAAAAACAGATTTCTTATGTAAGTACAACCATTTCTTCATTCAGCTGCCCAAATGGCTTTCCTAATGTATATGTCACATCATTACTCTGCTTTAAAACTATCGCTGGTTCTCCATGATCAGGTACACTCCTTTGCCATTCAAAGCCTGCCAAAATCTGATTCCTACCTACCTTTCTTGTATTATTTTACACTCGTCCCTTCATGTACACTGGAATATTCTATCAACACTGGACTATTTTATGTACCCTGATATTTTCCTCTCTTTTCCTGCTTCCATTGATGTATAAGCCTTCTTCCATGCTAGGAAAGCATTCTTTGTCTCCCCTTCTCTGTGCATTGTTTTTATATGCCTTCAAGACTCGCCTTAGAACCCACTTCTTCCATGAAGCCTTCCCTGATCTTCCCCGTCCCCTAACTAGAAATAATCCCTCCCATCTTAGATATTTTATAGCATTTTGTTTGGCTATGTACTTAATTATAGCTTAACTTGAAGGGTTTGTTTTTTGTTTGTGTTTTGGTACATATCTCATTTACCCTTGCTAGATTGTAAGTTCCTGGAGGACATGCCATTTGAAATCTTTCTCACCCCAAGTGAATGAGAGGCAAGTATAATATAGTGAATAGAGAACTAGGCTTGGATCCAGGGAGATCTGGGTTCCAGGTCTTCCTCTTACACATACTGTGTGACCCTGGGAAAGTCACATAACTAATCGGTGCTCAAGACAGCTCTCTGAGAAGTAGTAAAGAAGCTGGGGACCTCCATTGACAGGAATTTTCTCATCAGGGAGTTCGCTAGATCATTGCAATCACAGGACTAGTTTATCTCTGTCATATTGTCATATTTCCCTGTGCCTAAGTAAATACTGGGTGTTTAATCAATATTTAATTATGAAATTAATTTCTCTGTGTATATGTATATGTGCATACATACACATCATAAGGGTTTTCTCATTGCTCTTCAGGATGACTTCCAGTTCCTAGGCATTATTGTTCTTTTTAATTGTTTGCCATAAGGATTGTTACATATTTAACCAGGACAGTATAGTATACTAGTTGGTGTTCTCACCTATAAAATGAAGAGTTTTCACTTGATTTCTCAGGTGTTTTTCTAGTTTTTGATCATAGAAATTCCAGTCATCTTTATGCATGTGGCAGGGAGGGTGCTTTTTGGGAAATTAAAAAAAAAGTTTCCTACCAATTTTGTTAAAGAATATATGATAAAAATTGTTTTTTTTCCTCTTTAAGTTCAAACATATTGTTTTCTTTCTTTTTTTTTAGATCCATTATAGAGGAGAGTATAAAAAATCAAAAGACAAATGTACATTTGTACCTGACACACCTCTACTAAACCATGTAAAACGTATAGGTGCTTTTATTTCTGAGGTAAGATAATGGAAACTTTAAAAATATTTTATTAATAAGTGTTTCATCCCTATAAGCGTGTAAGTTGGATAACATACTTGGAAAAAATCAGATTAACTTTCTATTAAAGACTTGTAATTTGTGTTAATACGTTAATATTAATTTAAATAGTACTTGTGAGATTTTATATTGAATTACTAAAGTAACTATGTTAGGATGCATTATTTATTAAGTTACTTTTCCAAGTGCATTGTAATTGCCAGTTTGTTGTTCTGTAGGATGATGTCAAAAGATAGATATGCTTCATACTGAATATGTGTTAAGAACATTTAAATTTTTTAAATAATGAGTATAGGATTAATGTAGTTGGCAAATATGCAGCTAATTTATTTTAATTATTAATTATAAGGTAGTCTGAGAAATAGTAATCATTGTTACCACTTTACAGTGATAATTGCATATTGTTACCCACTGGCAGAAATTGTCAGTGGACAATGAAAAAATATGCTAGACATATTTTTTCCATTCTAATGATATTGATTTTGTTATTAAGGCCTCTTATATATGCATCATGCTTCCTGAAGTGATATATAAGAAATGTATACATTCATTAGATCACAATCCATCCATGTCCTCTTACCAAATAATTCTTATAGGGTCATATATTTAGAAGAGCAAGGAACTTTAGGGACCACCGAGATCAATCCCCTCATTTTGCAGATGAGGAAACTGAGGCTATCAGAGGTTAAGTGGTTAGTCCAGAGTCACATAGCTAGTAGGTGTCTAAGGCAAGATTTGAACTTGAGTCTTCCTGACTCTAATTGGAGTATTCTAGCTACTATGCTACCTAATCCTCCATAGAATCCGCACCGTGAGCTTCAGGGATTTCGCTAGATCTTTTAGTGTTTGTTGAATATAAATACAATACTCAAGAGGTCCAACTATTTGGTTTGTTCGTTTCTTCTTTCTATTCTTGCTACATGATCAACACACTTCCTTTTCCAGCCCTTAAAGACTGACCTTGAGGATATCACATAGTACTTCTTAAACATAAGTCATGACTCATAATATTCTGTACCCTCCCCCAAAGGTGCAAGTCAAATCCCAAAATGCTTATTCATTGTGCATGATTTTTAGCTGTGACCTCTTATCATTCTTTCTTTCAAAGGGGATCCACGGAACATGCTGAAGGTTATTGCAGAATCGCTTCATATTTCAACCCTTCAGGGACTGTGATGCTAAAGTTCACAGAATCACAGCATCAGAAGGGACTTTGGTGGCTATCCAGTGGTCCCATCCACTCCTGAAAAAAAATCCTCTCTCTGAGAGATGGGAGGCTGCACGTGGTCACCCTAAGTGAGAAGGATCACACTATATCCCAAAGCAGTTCATTCTTCATATGCGTAACTCATTTTAAAGAAAAGGAAACTGAGGCTTAGTGACATGACTTATGATTACACAAGTAGTAAGTAGAAGAACTGAAATTTGAACCCACATCTTCTGACTCTAATCTAAGTATTCTCAAAGAGACCATTAGAAGTAATAGTTGGAAGTGTAAAGAAGCAGATTTGGGCTTGATGTAAGAAAGAATTTCCTAGCAGTAGGAATTATGCAAATGAAGAATGGACTGCTTTGGGAGGTAGTGTTATTCTTCTCATTTGGGTTGACCATATGCTGGGTGTGACCTTCAGCATCACAGTCCCCGAACAGCTGAAGTATGATGTGATTCTGTGATGGTCTTCAATATGCTTGGTGGATCCTCTTTGGAAGGAAAATTGATGAGAAAGCATGGATAAAATGAACGAGCATTTTTGAATTTTTGACCTGCAACCTTGGGGGAGAGTGTAGCATATTATTGGCATCATTGGGGTAGGGGGAGGATCCACATCAATGAGATCCACTGACGCATTCATTTTTTTGAGCCTTGAATTTTGCCTTTTTTATTACCTTTGTAGAAGAATCTGTAGAAATTGTGACCGTGCAAATTTGAAGATGCCTAAGACCTAGACAGGAAACAGGGTAGCAATTTGAAAGGAAATCCACTTAAGTTGCAGTACTTACCATATCTGCAAAAATTCTGCCCTTTTCTGACTCTTTCCATTTAGTTTTCAGGTTTCTCTGAATTCTTTTCTGTGAAAAAAATTAAAAACTTTTTTATGGAAGAACTTTAAATATTTGCAAATTGGAATATGCCTCATGATTATTTAAAGAATCTTAGGAAAGGTTAGGGTAGGAGAAAGGTGGAAATGAAGGACAATGCAATTTTCTACCAAAGGTGATTTCACAGGTGTGGGGAACTCCTGAATGAGGGGACTCTCTCTATCAGTGCACATTGGCACCTTGTCTGCGTATTGCATTGAAGCATAAAGCACTGAAATGAGAGGTTACATGATTTGCCCAAGGTCGCTTAGCCTATATGTATCAGAGCCTGGACTTGAACTCCAGTCTTCTTTCCTCTTGCCTCTGAGGCTAGCTCTCCATCCACTGTGCAATGCTGCCCCTAGCAGATTTTTGTAGGGTGATGAAAATGTTAGCAGATCAATAGAGTCCATTCATTTATTATGAGAGTGTTGGGTGCTATGAAGGATATAAAGATGGCCTGTCTAAAGACCTGCATAATATTATAACTTAACAATGTGAGATTTTTACTCAAATCCATTATTATTTACATAGGCTAACTCTGATGATCTGTTGGATTTATATAGGACACAGAACAGATGGATTAGCCACATGGCTGTTTGTGAATGCGCCCTTATTTCCTTTCTTAACAAGCTCATTAAATGGTTTTAAGTATTGAATGTCAATGTGAATGAGCTTGAGAAAAGCACATCCATCGATTTTGGTACAGCTATTTTATATGATCCCTTCAGATCAATAAAAACTTAACTGTCTTTAACTTTTTTTTTCAAATGTGAGGTAAGTCAATTCAACAAATATTTATTGAACCCAACAAGTAACAATTATGAACTGGTTGAATGGCCAATACAGTAAACTATAGTGACTAGATTGATTTTCCACTTGTAGTTATCAGAAGTTGAAGTAGACAAAGGATATGAATGTTTTTGGGACAGTTTCAAACTCTGAGGGAAAAGGACAAAATAAAGTCGATATATATGTATATATACATACACACATATATACACATACATACACACATATGCATACATACCTATATACACACATATGCATACATATACAATATATAGGCTTTGGCATAAAATTTCCCACTTAAATCTGCAAACCCTTACAGACAGCCTACGTTCTTTGGGCACTGTGCTGGAGATGTAGAGACAAAAATGTCCTTGTTCCTGTCCTCAAGAAGTTTACAATTCAATGGTGGGGAAATGACACGTGCTGAAATATAGGGCCAGAAGGGGTTGGGGGTGGGGGGAGGCCAGACATGCTAAGTTTAAAAGAGAGTTCCAAGAAAAGTACTATGAGAAATTTGAGGAAGGAAAGATCCATTTTAACTGGGGAAGGAGGTGGTGATTGGGGAATTGGGCCATGAATAAAAACGAAGAAAAATAGGCAGAGATGGGCCTGTCTTATTCCAAGTATGCAGGACTCCATGAGCAAAGGCACGGACATAAATGGAAGGAGACAGGAGAAGAAAATGATAGGGGTTGTCTAGTTTCTCTGGAGCATAGTATGGAAAGGAATGAAATTCTTTCAATCATTAAGCATCAGTTATGTGCAGGGTTCTATGTTAGGGGTTGTGGGACCTACAAAGTTTAGATAAAACCCAATTCCTGCCCATAGGGACATTGTCTAATAGAGGAGTAAAATACCAATACAGATAATGAATGTACACTATTACATGATGTCATAAAACAGAAAGCTTTGTTATGCCTTAGGAGGAAAGTAGCTACTCATAAGAGAAGGCTTCAGGGAGGAGGTGGCATTTTGGTCTCCAAAAAAAATTTTGGCTCCCCAATGTCCCCTGTGCTAATTTACCTCTCTGTCTTTGTTCACACTTTTCAATGTACCTGGAATGACTTCTCTCCCTTTCCCTGTTGTTATTCCACCCACTAGGTCCCCTAAGGAGGGCTGAACCAGCCCAGTTTGGAAATGTAGTGGGTCAAAGCTTCTGTGCTGATCAGTACTGGGATTAGGCCCATGATTGGTCAGCCTGGAATTTTTCCTCTTAATTTGTTTTATATAATTTAAAATGACAGAAAGGAAACTACTGTAATTTGTTATCACTTTCCTAGAATAGACAGTTGTAAATACATGTCTGGGGCTTGGATTGAAGTTAGGTCTAGAGAATTAAATTTGGGAGTCATTGGCTTTGAGGTGAGTTTAGGGGACAGAATGTATAAACGAAGAGTACACAGTGCACTGCCTTGGGGAATGTATGTAATAGGAGCTTTATAAATGCCAGTTAATTTAAAAAAACTCAACCAAATTTTTAAAAATTTATTTTGTTTTTGATGGAATAAAGCAAGCATTTTTATAAAATAATATAATAAAAAAGATAATTGCCCATGAAACTGCAAATCTTTTGTGTATAACTTGCTATTCCTTTTAAATACACAAAAAATCATTGTGTAGTCAACTGAGTATTAAGGATAGTAAAAGGAGACAGAAGGAAAAGTCAGATAGGAGAATCTGGGGAATAATGTGTCATGGAAGCCAAGGGAAGGTAGATCATTGAGAAAGGTAGTTTAGTCAATTGTCATTTGCAGACAGAGTAAGGAATAGCCCTGGAACCCACAATATTTTGTTTTTAGGAAATCATTGAAGACTAAGAAGTGGAATTTGAATATTGTGAATAGCCGAGGATTGAGTGTATAGTGAAAAATGGAGGTGGTGAATATAGACCTCCCTAGAATCTTAATATTAACATCTAACATTTATATAGCTCTTTAAGGTTTAGATATACTGCTTTAGATATATTATCTCACGTGATCCCCCATTGTCCTTGTAAGGTAGGTTCTACTCCATTTCACAACTGAGGAAACTGAGGCAGATAGAGGTTAAATGATTTGCCCAAATTTCTGAGTCAGGATTCAAACTCATGTCTTCATGATTCCAAGTCTGGCACTTTATACGCTATATCATCTAGCCGCTATTAATAAATATTTGTTGATTAGTTCCTCCTCATCTGTAATGCAGCTGTTTTGCTATGTACTTTTCCAGTGAATGGGTTTTGTTATTGTGATAAGTGATTATTTTAAAAGAAATTTGTAAAATCTGGATTGCTTCTTTCTTCTGAATCATTTTGCTGTGGAGTAGAAAATGGGAGTAGGCAATCTGTTGAGTTTATATTTTACCTGCTCTTGCCAAGAGGAAGTTATGTGAGTGGGTATCATTCTGCCTTGGTAGATTCAAACACTGAATGTGGAGAATTAACAGCATTTTTTAAAGGCTGTGGATAGAAGGAAGTTAATCATTAGCTATTATATAAGTTAGTTATCTTGGTCTTTGTATTTAGGTCTTTTCTAGTGAATTTTAATAACTAACTTTCTCAAAAATTCACATGTCTCATTTCTCTGGTGTTTGTTTCACCACTCTCCAAAATGTACAAACATCTTTAAATCTGCAAATACATAGATAATTTTGCTTTTTGAAACTTGCAGAGAATTAATGGAAATAGCAATATTTTTACTTCCTTGCTTACTTCATTCAAAGTTGTCTCCACAATTTCATGAATTCAGTTGTCATCCATCTTTTGATACCTTGCCTAAGAGTTTCAGTATCTAAAAGTCTTGAAAGTATTTCTTTTTTAAATATTTGATCTTCACTTCAATTCCAATAGAATGGTTCTTTTTAATCCTCTTTCTATATTCATGGCAAAAGACAAAAATGTTATTTTTTTCTTCTGTTTTACCAGGCAAAGTACAAAGGCACCATCAAGGCAGACCTTTCCAATTCGCTGTATAAGCAGATGCCAGCCACGATTGACAGTGTATTTGCAAGAGAAGTTTCACAGCTTCAGAGTAAGGTAAAATTTTCCAAATCTGTTCTTTGATCATGGGAAGCAAGAGATATAATCTAATAAAAGTGATTATACATAATTATTATTTACAATGGGTAAATAGAATTGTTTATAAAAACAGGGGCTCCAAAGTTGAATGACAGTCAAGACTCAATGGTGTATGTATTGTATCTATTTAAAAAAAAAGAAAATATATACATAATTATTTCAGGTAGAGGACAATTTTTTTTTATCACAAAATTCATTCGGTAATGCTTTATGGTCATATGACACATTGGAATCCCATGTATACAAATTTCCTTGAAGATAACTTGTAGAAATTACTTTGTTAAATGTAACTTGCTATGTAAGTATCAGTGATATCATCATCATCATCATCACCACTCGTCATTGTTGTAGTCAATGTCATCATCGTCATCAACCATCGTCATTGTTGTCATTGTCTTTGTCGTTATCATCTTGGCATTTTTATTTTTGCAGGGAGCCCTGAGGTATAGAAACTTAGCCACATATATAATGGTTAGTGCCACAATTCCAATTCAGTGCTCTTTTAATCTGATCAATATTTACTGAATTTCTTAGGTCTGTGTCTCAGTAAATTCCCACTGAGACCTTTTCAAACTAGAGGATTAGGGCATTGCAAAAGTCAGGTAAAACTTGACATTTTAGAAGCTGAAAATGATAGATACTTTTGTGCTACCACCACCTCTAACAGCTCTCTAACCCATGCCCTCCCAACCATCTCCAAGCTCTTCATTCCCAAGAAAAGGATGGTATCCTTAGCTGTCTATTGTGAACTGTCCTTAAAAGATATGAATCTCTTATTTCATAACACTATGTTTCTGGAGAGAAATATTCCACACTACTAGGAAAGTCCTACTAATATTTTACAACCAAATACTCGGAATCACAGAATTTCAGAGTTGGAAGACTCAGCAGGCAGCACATGCAACCTATACTTGAAATGTACACTAATAATGTATGTTATAATGTACACTAAATGTATGTATTATGTACCATATGCCATGTATAAATGTACCGTAATGTACACTCAAAGTGATATTTAGCCTCTGCTGGAAGCCCTCCAGTGAGGGGGAACTCCCTACCTCTGAAGACATTCTATTTGTGGATAGCTCTGCCCTTAGGAAGTTTTTCATGACCCAAACTAAATTTACCACTTCTACCTTCTGGGAGTCAAACCAAATAAACCATTTCCCACATGATGGTCCTTCAAATGCATGACGTCCACAATCATGACCTCTGTGCCTCCGGGCTCATCTCTTCTCTAGGGTAAACATCTACGATTCCTTCAAATGATTTTAAAATGATGCGAATGAAAGGCCTTCACCACTCTGGTTGTCCTCTCTTATAAGTTTGCTAGCTTATTAATGTTGTTCTTAAGTTATGGTGCCTAGAGTTGAACAGGGTACTTACTCTCTTTGAGGTCTGATGAGGGCAGAGTACAGTGGGATTGTCACTTCCCAGTCCTGAGACCTCTCAGTACAGGTCAAGATCACTCCAACTTTTTGGATTGTCCTATTACACTCCTGACTCACACTGAGCTTATAGTCTGCTAACAGCTCTTGATACTTTTCAAACTGCTGTCTAAGCAAGGGTCTGTCTTGTACTTATGAAGTTGATATCTTGAACTTACACTCTACGCTTTACATTTGTTCCTAATAAATTTAATGCTGTCAGCTTCAGCTCCATTCACCAACCTGTCAGAATCTTTTTAGATCATGACTCAATCATCTATTATGTTAGCAATTCCTTCCAGCTTCATGGCATCTACCAACTTTAAAATCATGCTGTTTGTGCTTTTGTTCAAAGCTCTGCTAAGAATGTGAACTAGCCCAAGGCCAGTGGCAGATTCCTGGAGTGTTCCACAACAGACTCAGGGCTGTATTGGCATCGAAGAATTAACTGCTATTTTCTTTTTAGCAATTGCCACTTATCACGAATGGTTGGGATTATAGTTAAGACAAATCATGAAGAATGAGCCAAGAAGCTGCTAGAATGAATGGAAAGCTACTTTTCGAGCCTACATTTAACTGGTTCCAGATCCATTAAATTATCCCATTGGTTACCTACACAGCAGGGCATAATGGATAAGAGATCTGGACCTGAAACCAGGAAGATCTGAGGTCAAGCCCTAGTTCTGTTATCCTGGCCAAGTCACTGAAACTCTCCATGCTCTAGGCAACTCTCAGGTTATAAATTGCAGAAAAGATGTCACCTTGCATTGGTAGCATGCATTTCCTTACCTATGGTTTTCCTGTACCAATAAAATTACAGGTCTAGCTGTTATCCCAATTATACTGCCCATGTTTCTCTATCTTTTCCACAAGTATACTCCAATATTCCAGTAAATCCACAACTGGTCCATCATTGGTGTAGGCACTCCATCATTGGTAGAGATCACTAGTAAAAGTGAAATTCTGGGCATTACCTGTTCATTTTCCCTTCCTTCTTCATCTCTCTCATTTAATTCTTCTGTTTCTCCACTGTTTTGAACTTTATCATATTCAAATTACTATGGTTTATGGTTCAATGTGGAGTAAGAGTGTCATGTATCTGTGAAATGAGTATGTAGATAAGATCAAGAGTTCTGAATCTGTTTTTGATCTTCTCTTTTCCAGGTCAAATCATCAGAGTTCCTTTCATCTTTTCTCTAATCCCTTTGATCATCTCTGTGACCCTTTATCTTTCAGTGATGCGCTTTCTTCCTGTTCATGGGTTTACAACCTTATCAGGAGTTCCTAACCCTTCCTTGGAGATGGGCCTGTTTTCCAGACCCTTGGATGATACATTTACTTGACTTTCCCTCCTCCAGCTTTGATACCAACAAACATAGTTTAAAATCACATGTGGACAGACCATTCTTTCCTTCATTTCACCCCTACTCTTTTTTTTTTCTTTGTTTTTCTCAGGGAATGCTTAGCTTGTTTCATAGAACTTTGAAAACAGATAATTCCTTTTAAATGTTGAGCCTTGGTATCATTTCCAGAACATCTTTTAGTACTTAGTAATTATAAAATCCAGCCTCTACTTAAGTCAGCAGTAAAGAAATCTCAGATACAGCCTGTGAAGCTAAAAATATATAAGATTGAGGTTCTATATCCCTGACCATGACTAACACACACTTTATTTTTACTGTCAACATCTGGTCATCATTCCACTTGCTGATATAGGCTACTTTATAAAGCAAATAATTATATGTTGCTTCATGTAGATGACAAGAAACAATTAAGCAATAATTACAAAATAGAAGCAAATCCTTATTTTGTTACTTTTCAACCAAGGTAACATTTTTAGATCTTTAAATACTATTTTAGAATTAAGGGGGTTTTCTCCACTTTGTGAAGTCTCTCCATGTGTGTGTGGGTGTGTGGGTGAGGGAGAGGTGGGGTGTCAGTTTGGTTGATGAGTCAACAACCTTCAAAAATTATGAGTTGTATTTGCATTAATTAATGTTGTTTTATATACATATGTATGTTTGTGTTTATATATGTGTGTGTATATAAATGTATGCATGTATGTATATACATACATTTATTTATTTAATTTTTTGTGGGGAGATGTGGAGGTGGTATGGACTTGTGGCATTCATTGGCATAGGGAAATCCCAGAGTGGAAATTTCTTCCACTATTACACATCACCATCTTGTATGTTACTTAGAGTCTTCTGGAGTTGCCCTGAACACAGAGAATAACTTGACTTGTCCCTCATTACACGGCTAGCGTGTGTCAGAGGTAGCATTGAACCCTTTTCTTCTTAGCTCTGAAACTTACCTTCTTTCTATTATTCCATTCTTCTTTGTTCATGGTATGGTATTGGGAAAAATAACTAGGCTGAGTCAAATAATTTCTTCAGTTCTGTCATATTTGACTTTTCATGACCCCATTTGGGGTTTTCTTGGCAAAGATACTGGAGCGGTTTGTCATTTACTTCTTCAGCTCATTTTACAGATGGGGAAACTGAGGCAAACAGGGTTAAGTAACTTGCCCAGGGTCACACAGCTAGTAAGTGTCTGAGGCCAGATTTGACCTCATGAAGATGACTCTTCCTGATTCCAGGCCCAGCACTCCATCCATTTAGCTGCCCCTGGATGTACATACTTTTGAAAATTAGCTTTTTGTGTCTCAATTTTCTGATTTGTAAAATGATAATTCAAATAACTTTCCCTATGAACAGGAGACTAAGGAAGAACATGGATTAATCAACAATTTTTATAAAAGATAAGTCCTTTAATACCTACAGTATTATATGTACCTTGCATCAGAAGTTCAGAGGATTTTGGATTAACTGAGGAGTTCCAGAAAAAGCTAACAAACTTTTCTTCTGAAGTACAACAAAATACTACCTGAATGGTAGTTTAAAAAAAAACAAAACACCTCTGGGGCAGCTAGGTGGTGCAGTGGATAGAGCACTGGCCCTGAAGTAAGGAGAACCTGAGTTCAAATCTGGCCGCAAACCAAACACTTGACACTTACTAGCTGTGTGACCCTGGGCAAGTCACTTAACCCCAATTGCCTTAAAAAAAAAAAAAGAAGAAAAAAAATACCTCCCAAACAACTTAGTTCATGCCGTAGAACTACATTGAAAAGAAAACCAAGTTAGCATTTTGTTATAGAAAATCCTTTATAGATATTTATATAGCATGTGTGTGTATAATTTTATATAAAAAAAGAGAATAAGCATTTATATAGTGCCTACTGTGTGCCAGGCACTGTGCTTTTTACAAATATTATTTCATTTGACCAAAAATAATGATATAATCCTTGGAAGAGTCCTTTAGTAAGTATTCTATTAAATTTTTATTTGTAAAAAACTTGCATCTTTGTTGCTTCATGCCAATACAATATGTTATACTCAACTACTTTCACGGTATTTTAATGTGATATATAAAATGATTACTTTGGTCACAAACAGACTTAATAATATTTTAGCTATCATTAATGTGAAGTTGGATTCAGTAATATGTGAAACTTAAATAATTAACATTTTTATCCATGAGTTGGATGAAGACATAAAAAGAATGCTTATCAAATTTAAAAATACCCGGAGATAGGTAGGCCAGATAGCAAATACCTGAAGGACAGAGTCATGATCCGGAAAGCCCCCTTAAGGTCTTAATTCAAATGTTGGATGTCCATTTACTGAGTCTGTTGTGGGGATTTTGAGGGAGGATGTGTGGGTTGAATTATCTGGCCTCTGAAGCCCTTTCCTTCTGAAATTCTGTGATCTGATATTTGCTTTGTAAGTAATCCATGTAGAAAATTATGTAGCTTCTTTTAAACTGTTATATTTTAAGTGTAGTATGTTTGATTAATCATACTCTATGATGTTTGCTAAAATCATGATCTGTACTTTTAAAAATACTTATAAAATAATGAAAATGGTAACTGAACTCATCATCTAACATAGTAATTTGTCATCTAACAAAAAATAAACAATGGGGGCATCTAGGTGGCACGGTGGATAGAGCACCGGCCCTGGAGTTAGGAGGACCTGAGTTCAAATCCAGACTCAGACACATGATACTTACTAGCTGTGTGACCCTAGGCAAGTCACTTAACCCTGATTGCTTCATTCCAAAAAGAAAGAAAGAAAGTAAGAAAGAAAGAAAGAAAGAAAGAACAAGTACAGATTCCTTAGTTCAGCTAGCTGTCATGTTTGAATTGCTAGATAAGGTAGTGTTTTTCCAAGAGCTATTTATCTCTTGTCTTTTTCTTTCTTTCTTTCTTTCTTTCTTTCTTTCTTTCTTTCTTTCTTTCTTTCTTTCTTTCTTTCTTTCTTTCTTTCTTTCTTTCTTTCTTTCTTTCTTTCTTTCTTCCT
>NW_020945237.1:12390571-12437908 GCF_900497805.2 Vombatus ursinus | reverse complement strand
TCTTTCTCTCTTTCTCTCTTTCTCTCTTTCTCTCTTTCTCTCTTTCTCTCTTTCTCTCTTTCTCTCTTTCTCTCTTTCTCTCTTTCTCTCTTTCTCTCTTTCTCTCTTTCTCTCTTTCTCTCTTTCTCTCTTTCTTTCTCTCTCTTTCTTTCTCTCTTTCTTCTTCTCTTCCTCTCTTCCTTCCTTCCTTTCCTTCTTTCTTTCTTTT
Source organism: Vombatus ursinus (assembly GCF_900497805.2). Taxonomy (NCBI): domain Eukaryota; kingdom Metazoa; phylum Chordata; class Mammalia; order Diprotodontia; family Vombatidae; genus Vombatus; species Vombatus ursinus. The sequence goes on along the minus strand of NW_020945237.1, from coordinate 12,437,700 downwards.
TTAAAGATCTCCAGATTGGTAGAGAAAATGCCAGGTAGCGCTTCATTATGGTTAATCCAATTTTACATCATTACAATGTGGAAACATACTTTTTCTTGTTCTAGTCTCTATATAAGCTATTTTTCCTCCAGTAATTCTTACCCTTTAATTTTCTATTCCAAATAATAATAATATATTCTAGCCTTTATGGGAAGCTGATCAGAGAGCTGGCCTGAGAGTGTGGGAGAGCTCTTTTCAAGTCTCTGCTTTGATACATACTGGCTGAGGATTCTATGAAAGTCTCTTAACTTCTCAGCATTCTATAACCCACTTTTTACCTAAGACTATTAAGTTGCATTGGTAGAATGAATTTTTTCATCTGGAAGTTACCTATATCAATAAAATCACAGGTCAAGTCTAAAACAGCACACACTTATATAAAGCTTTAAGATTTGTAAAGTGCTTTTTATACATGCCCTAGATCTTTTATCTTCTCTTAATAGATCCATTTTCATTTTCTTTAATGATCTTGGTTATTCTCCTCTTTAAAAACTTAACAATTTCTACTTTTGTGGGTTATTATTCTTTTTTATTATTAAGAATTAATTATTTTAAGTTACATACTATAATAAATTTTTCCAAGAAAACTTATAGACTTTAACAAAAAAAAGAAAAGCTTTTCATTCATATATGTCCATTGTGTGACCAATTTTATCCTGGTTACTTATACAATGTCAAAATGAAATGTGTGTAAATGTTTTAGAAATTGTATTTTCTGCATAGACGTCATGAAAAATGCTGCAAAGCTCAAAATTTTTTTCACTCCTTCTGGTATGATAAATAAAATTTGACTTTTCTTCTTGGGATAACCAGATGCAAATAAGTCTCATGGTTATGATTAGGTCAGTCATCTTTTCCTATCTTTATAGGGCAAATCTCATATTTTTAACTGCCTTGGTTGAAAACTAAACCTTGAGTGTCTGCCATTTTGAGAAAGTTCTAATCCCTTAGGAACGGCTCCCGTTCTTAAATGACTATTGCAGTTTTATCCAGTTCCCTCATATAGACATAGCCTATGTCTGCTTAGCTTAGGTTGGAAGATTAGAGCTGAGTGCTAGGAACTGAATTTGAGATTTATGTAGCAAAAATCCTGCAATATATGTCTAACCACAGTTCTGTAAGAGCAATGACTACTCAGCCTCTAAGGTCCCATACCAAACTGAGAAAATTAAAACAGAATGTCTTTTCATTCACTTTGGCCAAGTCAATACCCCTTTACTGGTTGAAACCAAAGTAGTATAAACATTTCAAATATATAAGCAGAAATTCAGAATTTAGAAGATGAAATGGAGTCATAAAATGGGAGTCCAAGGTCATGTGTTCAGACTCCCTTATTTTATAGACAAGGAAACTTAAGTCCAGAGAGGTTAGAGGCAGTGCTCGGACTAGAATCTGAATCTTCTTACTCTTAATACGTTATACTATGCTAGTAAAAACAAAACAGAAAAATCCAAAGAATATTTTTCAAGTTCTTTAAATGTTAAACATTCAGGAATGAAAACACTTAGCACTTCAAAGAAATGAAGAATGAGTACTAGTACTATGATTTTGCTTTGAGTTCTTATTCATGGTTTGGATATGTGTTTGGTTATGAATAGTTTTGGGGAAAAAATTGGCTTTATTAGCTGTTTGGTATTGTGTGTGATGTTCTACTAGTAATAGTAGACAACAAAAGAAAACTTTCCCCAAGAGCAAGACAAAAAAGAAAGAAAGAATAAGCAGATAAGTGTGACCTCCAGCCAGTGGTAGGATTGAGAATCCAGAGACCAAACAGAGGCATTCAAACTAGAGGTTAGGGAGTCCTTCAGAAACAGTCATGGATTGCTCCAAAGTGCATTGGCAGAGGGGTCTGACCCTATGGCAGCCTCCAGTGACATCGTGTGAGATTAAAGCATGGATACTCAAAGCTTTTGTGATTTTGTTAGTGTAAGGAATTCTCAGTGTGAGTACTTCTTCCATCAATGCAGATCTCAACCATTCTGTTAGACAGTGAATACGTTATAGGTTGTGGCACGTAAAGGTCGAGGGACTTGCTCAGGGTTATATAGCTAGTAAGTATCAGAGGTGGAATTTTAATGCAGGTCTTCTTGATTCCAAGCCTAGCACTCTATTCGTTCATCCTCAATGCTTCTAATTAGTACTGTATTAAAATGGTAATTGCATCAGTAAATATTTATTAAGCACCAACTTTATATGTATTTTATATACACACAGTTGGTGTTTAAACATACTTATATATGGTTGGATTGTGTAGTATATATACATATATAATATAAATATCTATATCCCAGTATATTTCTGTAGCTATCTCTCTATCTAATAGGTTCTTTGTGGGACACAAAAATAAATGAAATGTGATCCTTGACCTTAACCAGAAAATGGCATTCCATTTCCTTTCCATTCTAAAGTCTTGGAATTGCAAGTTTTGCTAATATCTTGCCAAAGTGAAGTTCAAAGTTCAGTTTAAAAATTCAAAAAATATTTATTAACTTTGAGGAGTTTCCTGATAAGTCTGGGCAGTATAAAACTGATCCAAGATATTTAGATTCCTGACTTATCCAGCTTGACTCTACAGCTAGCAATAGTTTCTTCATTTTCTCTTGGCTTGTAGACAGGAATTCATTTTATATAAGTTTTTAAAAAAACCAAAATAATAAACAGATAAGAAATAATGAGAACAATAATAAAAAGGCATTTTAGATTCAACAAATGGAAGAAGTGTCATATGTCACTCAAGCAGTATGAACTTATCTGTGGGTCTTTGTTGTCCTTATACTGTTAATCTAAATATTTTATATGACTTTTTCTGGGACTTTGTTCCAAATAAGGCGTGCTGCACAGTCTTCAGCATATGATCTGTCTAGTCTAGTGTCTGTCAAAGTCTTACTCTAGTGCTTCATGGCAGCATGGAAATGAACCTTGGTTCCTGAAGGCCAATGCCAGTTCAGCATAAGTTCCAGGAGGTCCTTCCACACTGGAATGCCTTTGAATACAGCTCCAGCAATCAGTTATGTAAACTCTTCTCCCCAAAGTGCTAACAGTTTCTTAATTGTCACATCTAATATCCCTTTTCCCCATCCGCATCCTTCTTGACCTCCCTGTGGTCTTTGCCACTTTTGGTCTCCAACTTCTCCTTTATTCTCTCTCCTCTCTAGGTTCTCGTGACACACCTCTCTCTCAGTTCTCTTATTTGTTTGATTTTTTTTGTGTTTGATTTCTTTTTAATCTCCTGTGCTGTGTATTCATTCAGGTCACACCTGCTAAATAACCCACCCAGTAGGTGTCCCACTGGATTCCAATTCTAGGCATACTCAAACAGATCCTATCTGACATAAGACACCATAGGGCGTTTTATGTGAGAATATGTTGCCCTTGACTACGTCAACCTCAATTTTTGACCTTTGCTCATATTCTTCTTTAGTATTGGGTGTTTTGCCTTGGGATTGGACTCTTTGATCTGCCCTGCTGTTTTCCCTTACCCCGATTTTTCATGCCTCCTATCCTGACGAGAGCATTTATGAAACTGGGATTCCTTCTTCTTTGGCTATTTGTTGCTGTATTCATAATCATAAGATCATGGTTCATCTGGTCACAGATTTTGAGCTGGAAAGGAAATTTTTGTTTCAATAAGCAAAATGATCCATTATTTTCTATTTTCTTTCATAATTATGTCCTGTTGTACAAATTTATTGAAGATGTATGTTCTGTATTCCTTATTTTCTCATCACAGTCTCATTTCTTATTGTAAGCAATGTATTATAACATTTCACAGTGAAATGTGATATTCATCACATAGCATTTGTATAACAGGCAGTTGAAATGATAAGACATTGGAATTACTCAGTATTATGAAAGAAGAAAAATATCTTTAAAATAATGCCAAGTTTTAGCAGTTACTGATTGCCATCTGTGATTCTATTGCCCACATTTTTTATACCAGCACAATTAATTAATTACTTTATGTTTTGCTAAAATACTTAGTTTTAATTATATAATAGATATCAACTTAGCCAAGCAATTTAGTAATGCAGAATGTTATTTGGTGTAACAGTGATTTCATCAGACTAGGGAACTCCCAGTGCGGAAACTCAGTTTTCCAGTGCTGATTGGCAACTTGTTTGTACCTTACAGTTTTAGACGGTTGATTGGGGAACTGAGAGAGTCACAGCAAGGTGTCAGAAGTAGGTTTTGAACCCACATCTTGCCTCCAAGATCCAACCTCACTCGACCACATCATTTGTATCTCTCTATTCATAATAAACTTGGATATTGACTCAGTAATCCAAAATTTTTAGGCAAAGAATCTTTGAAATATTCTAGTGATTCTGTAAAAATCTGGAAACTTGGAGATCATAGAATTAGATGAAAAATTACCGTAGGTGGTATATTTTTCTGATGTTGGCTTAAACATGTGGAATTTGCTGCTGTCATAACTGTAGCTATATAATGTCAAAACAATCTCTGGATGGGTGAACAATTCAGGAACCACATGGTTTCCTTGCCTACACGATGCAAAACAGATGGTTTTCTTGATCTTCCCCTCTAACCTCCCATATTTGGTTATTTTGGCATCATATAGATAGACCCAGTATTTGTTGAAATAGCCTGAATTCCAAAATCCTATAGATTTCCCCAATATGTAGTCTGAGATTTGAGTTAAAGTAGGATTTGGGGTGGATCTTAGTAGACATTCATTTGTGGGGAGAAAGCTTTTGAGTAATAGCTAAAGGCCTAAAATTAGAAATTTCAACAGTAGTACTAGGAATAAAGAGTTATGTATGTTATCGTGGTTAGATGTTAAAACAAATTCTACCATCAGTGGTGGAATTGCAGTGCGTAAGAAAACATTTTATCTATTGTGTAATCTAATAATTATAGTTCTTGTTGAATGAAAATGAGAAAGATTAGCATTTGATGTAACAAAGAAAGAGAAAAAAATCTGTGTGTATTTTTGTTTTCAAGGTTCTCTACAAACAGAAACATGATGCTACAAAAGGAATATCAGACTATTCACATATGAAGGAACCACCTGATGTAATGCATGCCATGGAAACCAGTAAACATCAAAGTAATGTAAGAGTGTTTATTTATCATTTGTCTGTGACAGCATATAGTCATATTATGTCTCTGTCCCAACAGCATGTAAGCTGCTGGACAGTCGGTACTATCTAACTTCTGGTTTTTCTTTCCTCAGCGATAGGTCTGTGTCCTATGCCTATTTCAAGGGATACTTTTGCCATTGGAGGCCCCTAATAAATACTTACTAAATAGGGTTGCATCGATTCAGCGATTAAAATGCCATATTTCCTTTTTTTTCTCCTAGGAATATTTTGGTACATACTTAAATATCATGACAAGGCCGGTTCACCTTTTCTGGAGCAGGGCTAGGAGTGTGCTGCCCCTCAGTTCTTCATTGGAGAGTTATTCTCTCTAACTGGGGCAATAAACATGAACAAATCCATAACTACCCTTCCAAGTTTAGAATGACCTTTACTGAGGATTATTTTTGTATAACTTAATTCCCTACCATATAGAACTCTGACTTCAGGGTCACACACCTTGGCAGAGGTAATCTGCAACAGGTATATATCCTGGAAGTAGCTGATTAGCAATATTAAATTGTTGTAAGTCGAGGATAAAATAAGAGTTTAGTGAGATTTTACTTTAAATGACTGTTATTTCCAATGATGAGTTAAATTGATGAAAAGAAACTATGTATAATTTAATGATCTCCAATTTTCTAGATTTTTACAGAATCGGTAGAATATTTCAAAGGGTAGTTTCTAGGGGGGTGGTTTATAGTGAATTTCCAACCTGAAGTGCTATGATCTAACTGCTTTAAAAACAAAACAAAACAAAAGACAAAAAAACCTTCAAAATTACTTAAGGCAATAAATCAAAAAATATAAAATAAGATTTTACAAAGTGAGCACCAAAGTTGGTCATCAAACTGTAATTTACTTTTGTGATGTGCTGTCCTCCAGTTTAGAAAGAAGGGAAAAAAATGAAAGAGATAGATTTGCTTAAGAACAAAACAAAACAAAACAAATTTACGGGGGACAGCTAGGTGGCATGATGGTTAGAGCTCTGGCCTTGGAGTCAGGAGGATGTGTGTTCAAATCCGACCTGAGACACTTGACACTTATTAGCTGTGTGACCTTGGGCAAGTCACTTAACCCTGATTGCCTCACCAAAAAGCAAAAAAAAAAATTTTAAAAAACCCAAAAAACAAAACAAAACAAAAAACCTCCTACAGTTTTTAAATGTAACTAGATTTTGTAAACAGAGATAAGAGGTAATAGTTTAGATACAGTGGGTAGACTTGCTAAATGAACTCTAAAGGATAGGATTTAGGGAACTATGAATATACACATTCATTTTATGGGACTTGAGTATTATTATTTTTGAATCTTCCTTTTTAAAGGTATACTGTTCAAATACCCGAGAGACTGAGGGAATCTGAGTAGAAAGCTCTTTTTATCCACTATTCAATACTGTATACCTGAGGGAGGCAAGATGTGTGTTTACCTAGACTCCTCTGCCAACTCAGTCCAACCTTTACATGTGGAGTTTGTACATATAATAGGATTAGAAAGTATTTAACATTATTTGCTGAGTTTTTATAGCAAGGCTAATACTTGTAGTCTGTCATGTGAAATATGACATTCTGTTAGAGTTAGGACCATGTAAAATAATACATTTATCTTTATGAAATTTTCATGCAGGCCTTCAAAGCCATGAAAAAAATTTCATCGCATTGGTCCATGGAGATAGACATGTATGGAAGGCAAACTGTTTATCATATTACTTTCTAGACCAGAAGAATTCATTTTACCTTAATACTTAAATAATTATTCTTCCTCAGAAAAAGGTGACATTTATTTTTGATTATAAGGAATTTACTTTGAAGAATTACCAAATAATGGAAAACAAGTCATTTGTTATTAACCAAGATTGCTAAATTACTTAATTCCATTAACTATATAATCTGAGGTACTGATTTATTTAAAGCAATGAATCAAAGATGAGCGAATTAAACAGATAATTCTCTTGTCTTCATATTGTCATGCCAGAGTTAGACTAGCATTTAGCATATGTGGTAATGGAGAGAGTAAGAACCATGGATAATGGAAATCCATAGGTAATCCCCAGATCTCATTTTAGTTCTTAGTTGCAACATCCTTTCCAACCCAACCTTTTACTAAATCTCTTAACAACGAGGGGAGGGATAACTTCCAGGGATGGTTCTGAGATGACAGAGTAGAGAAAGCACTCGGCTGAACTTTCCAAAGAACTTTAAGATAGTTCCTCAAATTGAATTCTGGAGTGGCAGAACCAACAAAAGGTCAGAGTGAGACATTCTTCCAGCCCAAAATGATTTAGGAGGTCAGAAAGAGAGATCTCTGACACAGCGGAGGAGGCTGAGTTGGAGCCCATATGGCTGCACCTCTCAAGGTGGGACCAGGTGGTGGTGACAGAAGCAGCAGCAACTTTGGGAACTCTCAAGAAGGAGACAGTGAGGGGAAACTGGCAACTGGTCAGGCGATTACAGGCTACCCCAAGGCTAGCCCTGGAGATAGGACCATTACCTATAATGATGTCTGGGTCATAGCTCAAGTGCAAGAGAAAGACTTTTGGTCAAGAGGGAGAAGGAGCCCTGAAGGGTATTATCTCTTTTGGTCACAAAGGATCAGAGACACTGAGGAATGGTATTATTTTCTGGCCCCAAGGGATCAGGGACTAAAGGGAGCAGGGGCCCTTTCTGAGTAGGGACCAGAGTGCAGACCAGGAGAACAATGACCACACCTCTCCCCAGATCACACTGCCTTAGAAGCACCAAAAAAAAAATTCCAGTCCCCCAGAACTAGCTCTGAAAACAGCGGAGCAAAAAAGCCTGAAGCCTGAGACACTGCCCCTTACCCATCTCCATTGCAGGGAACATAGCCCAACTTTAACATAAAGTTCTATATCAAGAAATAAGGTGGGGATATGAGAAAACAACAACAACAAAAGGAACCTGATCATAAAAGTTACTATGGTAACAGAGAAAATCATGACACAAACTCAGAAGAGGACCATAAAGTCAAAACAGCTACAAGCAAAGCCTCAAAGGGGAAAATTGGGAATTAAACACAAGCTCAACAGGAATTACTAGAGGAGCTAAAAATAATTTTCAAAATCTGTTAGTGTTGGTAGAGGAAAAATTAGGTAAAGAAATGAAAACAAAGAAAGAAAATTATGAAAAGATTAACAACTTGGTAAAGGAGACACAAAAGTACTGAAGAAAATACCTTAAAAACAGAATTGGCTAAATGGAAAAAGAGGTACCAAAACTCACTGATGAAAAGAATTTCTTAAAAATTAGAATTGGGCAAGTGGAAGCTAAGGACTCCATGAGACATCGATAAACAAAAAAAGATACCAAAAGCATGAAAAATAGAAGAAAATGTGAAGTATCTCATCAGAAAAAAAACTCACCTGGAAATTGAGGAAAGGATTGAGGAAAGATAATTTAAAAATTATTAACCACCTGAAAATCATGATCAAAGAAAAGAGCCTACACATCATATTCAAGAAATTATCAAGGAAAACTGCCCTCTCCTAGAACCAGGGGGTAAAATATAAATAAAAAGAATCCACTGATCACCACCTGAAACAGATCCCAAAATGAAACTGCCAGAAATATAGAGTCAAACTCCGGAGCTCACAGGTCAATGGGAAAAAACTCAAACTTCCAGAAAGAAATCATTCAAGTACCATGAAGTCACAGTCAGGATCACAAAAGATTTAGCAGTTACCACATTAAAGGAGTTGTGGGCTTGGAATATGATATTCTGGAAAGCAAAAGAGCTGCTATTATGACCAAGAGTAACCTGCCTAGGAAAATAGTATAATCATGCAAGGGAAAAAGGAGATATTTAATAAATTAAAAGATTTTCAAGCGTTCTTGATGAAAAGATCAGAGCTGAATAGAAAATTGACTTTCAAATACAGATTTCAAGAGAAGTGGAAAAAAAGGTAAATATGAAAGAGAAATCACAACAGACTCAATAAGGTTAAACTGTTTTGCCCTTTCTGTATAGGAAGATGATACATGTAACTTCTATGAACTTTATCATCATTAGAACAGTTAGAAGGATTCTATGTAGAATGAAGGTGCAAGAGTGAGTCGATTATGTTGGGATGGTATAAAAAGTGAAAGAAAAAAAGGAAGAGTGGTGCCCTGGGAGAAGGGGGAAGGAACAGAGAGTATTGGGAAAATTATTTCACAGAGAAGAGGTAAGCATAAAAGGGCTTTTATACTGGAGGAGAAAATGGTATGTGTGGTGCTGTGGATAACACTTGAAACTAGTTCACATCTAAATTGGTTCGAAGAAGGCAAATACACACACATACCCATTGGTAACATAAATCTATCTTACCCAACGGGGAAGTAGGAGGGGAAGAGGATAGGAAAAAAAAAGGAGGGTGATAAAAGAGAAGGAAGATAAAGAAGGCAGTTATCAGAAGTGAAACAGATGTTAGTGGAGGGACAGGATGTGTGTGTGTGTGTGTGTGTGTGTGTGTGTGTGTGTGTGTAAGAGTGGGGGGGGATAACCACAAGAAAATAGGATGCAGAGAAATGCACAATTAGTAATCATAATTGTGAATGTGAATGGGATGAACTCATCCATAAAACAGAAGCAAATAGCAGAATCGATTAGAAACCAGAATCCAATGACAGGTTATTTTCAAGAATCACACTTGAAATAGAGACACACACAGAGTTAAAATAAGGGGCTGGAGCAGAATTTCTTATGCTTGAACTGAAGTTAAAAAAAAAAGGCAAGAGTGGCAACCATGATCTTAGAAAAAGCAAAAGCAAAAATAGAATTCATTAAAAGGGATAAACAGGGAAAGTAAATCATGGCAAAAGTCATGACAATGAAGTCATAGTAATACTAAACATATATGCACCACATTCAAAGCATATAAATTCTTAAAGGAAAAGTTAAGTGAATTACAGGAGGAATTCAACTTTCCCCTCTCAGAGCTAGATAAATTTAACCATAAAATATACAAGAAAGAAGTCAAAGAGATGAATGGAATTTTAGAAATCTGGAGAAAATTGAATGGGAATAGAAAGGAATATACTTTTTTCCGTCTGAAAATAGCACCTTCACAAAAATTGACCATGTATTAGGGCATAAGAACTTTAGAACCAAATATAAAAAAGCAGAAATATTAAATTCACCCTTTTCAGACCACAATAAAATAAAAATTACATTTAATAAGTGACCCTGGAAAGATAAAAATAATTAGAAACTAAACCTAATCCTAAAGAATGAGTGAGTCAAAGAGTAAATCATAGGAACAATAATGTCACTCAAGAGAATGACAACAAGGAGATAACATTTCAAGATTTGTGGGTTACAAATAAAGCTGTACTTAGGGGAAATTTTATATCTCTAAACATGTAGATCAGTAAAAGAGAGAAAGAACAGATAAATGAATTGGGCATGCAACTAAAAAAAAACCTAGAAGAACAAATTTAAAATTCCCAATTGAAAACCAAAGTAGAAATCCTGAAAATCAAAGAAGAGATTAATAAAACTAAAATAAAAACATTAGTAATAAAACTGGGAGTTGTTTTTATTAAAAAGAAACCCAATAAAATAGATAAACTATTGGTTAATTTGATTTTAGAAAAGGAAGAAGAAGCCAGATTACTAGTATCAAACATGAAAAGCATAAAAACACCACCACTTGAATTAAAGATGAAATTAAAGCAATTATTAGGAAATATTATGCTCAATTACATGCCAATAAAACTGATAATCTAAGTGAAATGGATGAATACTTACAAAAATATAAATTGCTTAGATCAACAGAAGAGGAAATAGAATACTTAAATAACTCTGCCTAAATAAAAGACATTAACAAGCTATCAATCACATCCTTAAGAAAAAATTCCCCAGGAACTGATGAATTTACAAGTGAATTCTACCAAACAGTTAAGGAGCAATTAATTTCAATACTATATAATCTCTTTGAAAACAAAAGATGAAGGAGTCTTGCCAAATTTTTCTAGGACACAAATATAGTTTTGATACCTAAACAAAAGAGCAAAAACAGAGAAGGAAAACTATAGACCGATTTCCTTCATAGATGTTAATGCAAAAAATTTAAATAAAATACTAGCAAGGAAATTACAACAATATATCACAAAGATCATACACTATGACCAGGTGGAATTCATGGCAGATATGTAGGGCTAGCTCAATATCACAAAAACTATCAGCATAATTGACCATATCAGTGACAAAAAAAACCAAAAATTAATATGACTATCTCAGTAGATGCAGAAATAGCCTTTGACACAATACAACACCCATTCCTATTAAAAACACTAGAAAGCATAGGAATCAATGGAGCCTTTCTTAAAATGATAACTAGTACCTAATGAGGAAAAAAAACCCCATCACTCTTTGCAGATAATATGATGGTATAGTTAGAAAACCCGGGAGAATCAACTAAAATACCAATTGACATAATGAACAACTTCAACAAATTTCCAGGATATAAAATCCACATAAATTATCAGTATTTCTATATGCTGGCAACAAAACCCACAAGGAAAAAATAGATAAATTTCATTTAAAATAACTGTAGACAACATAAAATATTTGGGAGTCTACCTGCCAAGACAAACTTAGGGATCATCTGAACATTATTACAAAACACTTCACATAAACAAAGACAGATCTAAACAGTTGGAGAAATACTATTTGCTTATGGGTAGACTGAGTAAGTATAATAAATAGGACAATTTTGCCTAAGTTAATTTACTTATTCAGTGTCATACCAAACTCTTGAAGAATTATTTTATTGAGCTAGATAAAATAATAAAATTCATCTGGAAGAACAAAAGGCCAATAATATCAAGTGAATCAATGAAAAAAAATGCGAAGGAAGGTGGCCAACAGTACCAGATTTAAACTGTATTACAAAGTGGTAATCATCAAAACAATCTGGTACTGGCTAAGAAATAGGCTTACAATACATAGTAGTAAATGACCATAGTAATATAATGGTAGACAAACCCAGAGATCTAAGCTTTTGACGTAAAAACTCACCATTTGACAATAATTTCTGGGAAAATTGGAAATCAATTTGGCAGAAACTAGGCATAGATCTCATACCATATACCAAAATAAGGTCAAAATGGATAAATGATTTAGACATAAGGGGTGATATCATAAGTAGATTAGATGTACCTGACAGATGTGGATGAGGGAAGAGTTTATGACCAAACAAAAAAATGGAGAGGACTAGGGAAGTAAAATGGAAACTAAAGAAATGAAATTGAAATTAACAAAATGAAAATGAAATTAAAGAACTTTTATACAAGCAAGCTAATGTAGCCAAAATTAGAAGGAAAACAGAAAATTTAAAAAATTTTTACACCAAGTTTCTCTGATAAAGGCACCATTTCTCAAGTACAGAGGGAACTGAGTCAAATTTATAAAAATAAACTATTTCCTTGTTGATAAATGGTTAATATGTATGAGCAGGCAGTATTTAGAAGAAAAATCAAAGTCATCAATAGTCACATGAAAAAAATACTCTAAATCACTGCTAATTATAGAAATGAAAATTAAAACAACTCTGAGATATCACTTCATGTCTATCAAATAGGCTAATATGAGAGGAAAGGAAAATGACAAATGTTGGAGGAGATGTGGAAAAATTGGAAACTAATTCGCTGTTGGTGAAGTTTGTAAACTAGCCCAACCATCCTGGAGAACAGTTTAGAACTATGTCCAAAGAGCTGTAAAACTGTGCATACCCTTTAACCTAGAAATACCACTGCTAGGTCTGTATCCCAAAGAGATCAAAATAAGAGATAATTTGTACGAAAATATTTATAGCAACTTTTTTTGGGGGGGTTGTGGCAGTGAAGGATTGGAAATTGAAAGAATGTCCATCAATTGGGAAATGTCTGAAGAAGTTGTAGTATATGATTTTGATGAAATACTATTATGCTATAAGAAATGATGACCAGGATGGTTTCAGAAAAACCTAGGAAGACTTACACACAATAATGGCAATATTGTAAGGTTGATCAACTGTGAAAGACTTCACTACTCTGATGAAGGCAATGAGCCAAGACAATTCCAGAAGACCCATGATGAAAAATGCTATTTACCTTCAGAAATAGAATGGATGAACTCTGAATGCAGATTTAATTATTTTCTTAGTTTGTTTTTCTTTTATTTTTTGTCTGTTTTCTTTTGCAACATGACTAATTTGCAAATATGTTTTACACGATTTCACATGTACAACCTATATCAAATTGCTTCCCTTCTCGGGGATGGGAGAGGGAGAGAATTTGTAATTCAAAAAGTTGAAAAAAAACTTAATTTTTTTGCACGTAAATAATTGGGATACATTTAACAAAATAAAAATATATTAAAAAAAACAGCAATCATCAGAGGCACTGTCTCGCTTTTCTAAGGGTATCTCCAGTGTTTAGTGCAAGGCTTTGCATATAGTGTTTAATAAATACTTCACTCTTTCAATGAGCAAACAATTTTATTATTTTTATTTCTCCTTCTCCCTTTGAAAGAGATATTAGTAAGACTAAAAGGGAAGACGAAAACGCATACCATTTTCTTGCTACTGCATACTTGGCAGCTGACCATACCTTACTAGGCTAATTTTGTTGGGTGTCCAGTGGAAAATAAAAAAGCATTTTATAGTCCCAGCATACTTGATAGGCCTTGGAGGGCTTTGTTCATTAATTATCCAGCAGTTTAATGATACTAAAATCTGAAAATAGATACTTTTCTGTTCCCCACAACATCCTCATGAATAGAATAACATTCAAAGTGAAATTCAAATACAGAACTTAGGGTTTTGAAGTCAAAGGTGATGTCATAGTTGATTTCAGATGACCAAAGAGATTTATTTAAGCCCCAAATGTACACAGTATTGGTTTAAAAACACCTTTATGTCAGTGGGGTATAATCAAAAGACTCAAACTCTTAAACTTCATGTTTTCTAGATATACTAATAACAAAATACTTTTAAAAGAGTCCCCCAATCCAAATCTTTGTGTATCCAAAGGGACATAGTGCTTGCCAAGATTTATTCTAATGAAATTAGAAAATTGGAGACATTTTATGTCTTTTGTTCCCTCCAAACATAGATTCGTAATGGAAGTAATACTCAGGTTATTAATGCTCACCAGTCTTATCGAAGAAGCAAAATCTAGTGGTTTGAAATGAATCAAACTAATTTTACTCTGGTTCATGTTTTGCAAGTAACTGTCTATTCATACTGATGTGATAAAATTAAAAGTGATAAACTTTTTTAAAAAATTGAGATTAGTAATCAGCCCAATGTGTGTGTGACTTTAATATTCGGTAAGAGGAAGAACAGTCTTAGTGCTCTTTTTCAGAATGACAAATGAGCTTTCTTAAATGTAATAAAACAATATAACATTTTAAAGATTTTTCCCCCCTCAAGTAAGTGCTCAACTTTACAGCTAAGTCAATAATGGATTGCTGAAGGACATAGAAAGCTCTACCTGAGTAACCAATGCAATTCATTACACTGTGGCTTATAAGTGCTTGTTGGGAAGTATACTATCAGTTGGAGTCTAGAGTTTACCTCACATTTCAATTTGTTTTACTATATTCCAAGACTGGAAAAATGCCAGCTTTGGAGAGCCTGTCCAATTCCCACATTCCTCGACCTTAAAAAATAAATTTAGATTCTGTTACTTTGGAAAGAGCCCTAGTTTTAAAATTTAGGTCTTCCTGCTATTCTGTAGTCCCTTTTATTGAGGTGGCATTTTCTATTTAAAATGTAGTAAGAAGCAGAAAAAGGTAGAGAGACAGGCCTGAAGCCAGGAAAACCTGGGTTCAAGTGTCACACAGTTCTGATAGATATTGGCTGTGTGACCCTGGGCAAGTCATTTAACTTCTTAGTGATTTAAATCAATGAAATCAAGGTCAAATGGAAACAGGAGCCACTAAAGTTAACATAAGGATCCCTGTGAATTCATATTGATTTAGAAAACCACATATTAGTATTATCTATGTTTTATTGTATTTTATTTACTTTTTAATATATCTGGTTCGGGTGGAAAGTGTTGTGAGTTATATGCAGCCCACCACATGTGTTTGACATGTCTACTTTAGATAACATTGTATGTCTAACTCTTCAGACAAGGTGCTGACCTACATTAGTTGAGGGAGTTTTATCACTTGGGAGTTTACTTTTCCAATAAAATCAGAGGTTCAATTAAAAAAAAAGAGAAAGCAGGATACATTTGATGTATGAGAATTATTGCTTTGCATTTACTGCTTTTTTCCTTCTCCTCCAAAGTACACTCAATTAAAATCATTATTCTGAGAAAGATATCTTTTTAAAAAGAAATTAATGTATCACCAACTCTGTATTTTTTTAAAAAATGGAAATAAATATTTTGCATGTTATCAGTTTCTCAGTAGCAAAACAAGTATCTGATGAGACAGAATGACCGGTTCATCACAGGAATTTAATCTGAGAAGAGACTTAAGTACTAAGTAATAAGTCTTGCTTTTTGTAGTCCTACTTCTCTCAGGACCTAGATGGAGACACCAGGAACTGCATTGTTTCTTTTAAAATTGAATCAAAATATTTTGTTTGTGTAACGCTTTTATATTTTTATGAAGATACAAGCTATTTAATTTAAATTTTATAACCTTTGACAACCTATTAATTTAAAAGTCAATTCAATTTGAGAGCATTTTAAATGATGTTAATTTTTCAATTAACAAAAATTTGTTTTCTTTACCTCCCATCTCCACCAAGAAAGAAAAATAGAAAACCTATGTGACAATTATTCATAGTCAAGATAAATCCCCACATTGTTACATATGCAAAAATGCTGATCTCTTCCCACATATGAGTCAATCACCCCTCTGTCAGGATGTGGGCAGCATTCTTCAACATGGGTCCTCTGGAATTGTGATTGATCCTTACATTGATCAGAGTTCTTACCTCTTTCAAAGTTGGATGTCTTTATGGCGCTGTTATTGCATAAATTGTAACTCTGCCCACTTAACTCTGAATCAATTCATACTTCCCATGTTTCTTTTAAGTTGTCCCTCTTGTAATTTCTTTTAGCATAATAATATTCTGTTGAACTAATATGCCGTAATTTGTCCAGCTATTTCCCAATTGGAGGATACCCTGTTACTTTCCATTTTTCTGCCACTACCAAGAGGTTTGCTGTTAATGTTCATGTACATCTGGGTCCTTTCCCTCTTTCTTTGATTTCTTTGGGTTATAGGCCTGGTAGCAGTATTGTTGTGTCAAAAAAAGTGCAGTCACGTTTTGGGCATAGTTTCAAATTGCTTTCCAGAATGACTTGAACAATTCACTACTTCACCAACAGTGCACCTAGTGTCCTTGTCCTTCCTCCCCCCCGCACAGGTCCCTCAAACATTTGTCATTTTCCTTTTTTTTTTTTTTTATCCTCAACATTTTCAATTTAATGAGTGTGAGGCAGAACCTCAGAGTTGCTTTGTTTTCATCTACCTATTAGTGATTTGGAGCATTTGCTAAGACTGTTCATAGTTTGATTTTCTTCCCTTGAAAACTCTCTCTGCTAATATCCATTGACTATCTATCACCTAGGGAATGGCACTTATTCATCTTGCATTAGAAAAACTTGGTGATTTTTTCTGATTAATTCATTGCTCCCATCCCCCAATTCCAAACAATTGTTTCCTTTGTAATCTTGACTGCATCAGTTTTGTTTATGCAAAATCTTTCAAATTTTATGTAATCAAAATTACCCCTTTTGTTTTCTATGATCTTCTCTATTCCATATTGGGTCATGAACTGTTTTCCTATTCATAGCTCTGAAAGGTAATTTTTTTCTCACTCATCTGATTGGTAATATGACCTTTTATATCTAGGTCACCTATCCATTTGGACCTCATCTAAGTATAGGATCAATAAGCATTTATTAATCATTGACTTAAGGGCCTACTTTGGGATCCTCAACTTTTGATTGATGAGTACTCATCATATATATCTGTGACCTAGATCCATGGTACTACAGCTCTCAGGCTATCTTTGTGACATGCCAATGCCCTTTTGGCTTTCCCTCCTTACCCCTTGCTTTCCGTCTTTAACTCTGAGGAAGCAGATCAAATCAGTGTTCTCATTCCTGGAAAAGATCTATTTTCCTATGACTATAAACACCATTCCTATGATGTCCTTCACCAAAACACCCCTCCTTGGCCACCGTGCTCCATTATGTGTTATCATCTTATGTTGGAATGTAAGCTTTTTTAAAGTGGGAATTGTCTTTTTTTTTTTGTATTTGTATCCCCAATGCATAGTTTACACTGTGCTTGGCACATAGTAAGCATTAAATTAAAGCTTTTTCATTCATTTGTTCATTCATGCTGGTGATACAGTGGACAGAACACTGGGCCTGGAGTCAGGAAGACCTGTGTTAGAATTCAGCCATAGAAACTAAGTGCAGCCTGGACAAGTCATTTAACTTCTGTTTGCTTCAATTTCCTCATCGGTAAAAATGAAGATAATAATAGCACCTATCTTGCAGGGTTGCTGTGAGATTCAAATGAGATAATATTTGTAAAAAGCTTGTAGTATAATTGGCTCATAGGCACTACATACATGATTATTCCCTTCTCTTCCTTTTCTCCTTTATTCATTCATTCACTATGGGCCAGGCACTATGCTAGTCACTAGGAATACAAATATAAAACAATCTCTACTTGTAAGGACTTTATTTTCTGGGGAGAAGGTTTAGGACATGATTACATAGACAAAAACAATTCCAAAACATACACAAAGTAAATGAAAAGTATTTTTAGGGAGAGCTAGAGATTACTAACACTCAGGGGGAATACTTGTCAAGGGTCTTGAATTAGGGATAGCAATGGAAATGAACTTTGAAGGAATCTGGGAATTCCAAGTGAGGAAGGTGTGGAGGGAGAGGCATCTAGACCTTCTAAATATGTGGAGGTGGGTGATATGTTGTAAAATAATCAGGAAAGCAGACTAGTTTGGTTAAAATGGCTCCATGATGGGAGACAGTCTAGACAGACAGGTTGGAGTCACACTATGATGAGCTTAAATGCTAAACAGAAGAATGTGTATCTTATCCAAGAGCCAACAGAGTCGCAGAAGCTTCTTAGTAAACATGAGAGTGACACTTAAAAGACATGACTTCTATCCTTTCGAAATTTCAGTTTGGCATCTATTCAGAGGATGGATTGGAGAGGAGACAGAACCAGACATTATGTGATACAGTTGTTGTTACCTTTTTCTTCCTTATGGGGAAAAAAAGGTCTTTTGGATGTAATACAGGAAAATCTCTCTTCTTTGGTTGACCATTTTATTAAAGTATTATAGCAACTTGATAGAGTGTAACTGGAAGATGGTTAATAATTTACTAAATTCATTTGAATTGATCATTTTCAAGGAGACTTCTTATATCTAATGCCACTCAATAAAAGTGTGCTGTCTGGACTGACGGATACTTCCTCGGTTCAATACTGAAGAAGCTACAGAGCAAATGTATTCCTCATTCATTCTGAAGAGCAGAGGGCCAAATTTATTTTCTCCTTTTTAAAAAGTGATCATCTTTTAACCTATTCCCTTCCTTTGTTTTGAATTTTCCAAATATTTAAGACTGCTTTTCTCTTTTCTGATGCTCTTAGTCACATTTAGAACTCACTTTATTTGTATGCGCAACTTTAAGGTGCTTTGAGAGCTTTTGAAAGTTTTCGCTACCTTTTTGTTGTTGTTGTTAGACAAGGCGCAAGGGAAGGTGCTGGCCAATGAAGTGTGACTGCCATCTACCCAAAGGATATCTGGTCATCGTGTCTTCCTTTGTCATCTTGTACCAGCAGGTCAACATCAGCTATACATGATTACCGTCATTAAATAAAGCCATGGAAAATTCAACCCCAAACCACTGAATCCTTTGCTTGCATATGTTACTCTGACTTATTGGTCTTTGGGAGCTTTCTAATGCTTTCACTTTCTCGCTTCTCCCTTTCCAGTACATTAAAAACCTAATGCCATAAAAAGCATTACACTAGACAGGATAAGATAGCATCTGTGTAAAAGAGGCCAGCCAGTTGTCCCAGTGGGAAGGGTCAGTATCAAAGCATTGAAGTGACTTGAGAAAATAGGAAACATATTTTTTCTTTTCTTGGCTTACCTCTGACAAACTACCATTCTACTGCCTAACATTTTTATTCTCACTGGAGTATGACAGGCCTCAGGATGGAACAAATACATACTGCAGACATTTGTAAAATGTTAGATGACTTTCTCTCCAATGTAAGTAATAGGTGCTCTGGGTTATGGTGGCAAGGGGGGGTGCAGAGTGGGAAGACAAATAATTCACTTGCAGAAACATATTACTGTAGACCTGCCTTCTGACATCACTGCAAAGGGTGAAAAATAAAAGGTTGTCATTATCCTATGCTTTTGACGAAACTAGTGATGAGCCTTCATTTCCATGAACCGTGCTAGTGGCATGTGGAAATAGTGAGTAACTACACTTTCTTCACCTCCTTCTTCTGAGACTCTGTGGTTTTTCCTAGGGTTTGAATGTAGCCTTCACTTCAGTCTTAATATCTGTTTCGAACCACAAGTGCTGGCCTTTAATTTGTGATTTACATGGATGGCAGGGCGCTGTTCACAATCCATGTTCCTGGTGCGTTTGTGGTGTTCACCTCTCTTTATGTGGTCATTAGACCAAATAGCATATCATTAGATAAGCCTATAGAAAGCATAGATTTCACAACATAAGGGTTTCCATTCTCTCCCTCCTTTTTTGTCCAACAAAATGGCCTTTCCCCCAACCTACAATTTTCCTATGAACGTAATAATCTGGAAGCATTTAGTTTGGGAAGTGGGTAATAATTTTGGATCAGCTTTCACCTGAGAATCGGTCATTTACACAGCCTAAGTTTGACTCACTATAGGCTGAGACTGTCATCATCTTTGCTATTAGCTCTTTGCACTCTAAAGTGGCCTGGTTTCAAATGACTAGAAGTTTGAGTTCCGCCACACAAAGAAAATGTATTTTCTAGTTCATTTTCCCATCTAGTAATTTTATTATTCTGTGTGTATGAGACTGGAACAGGTAAATGTCTCAATGTTAACAATAGAACATTGAAAGAAAAGATTCTCACTTAAATTGTACTGAAAGGAAATTCTTGGACCAGATCCATGATTAAATGAGTTCTTTAAAAAATGCATTTAGTGGGGCAGCTAAGTGGTGCAGTGGATAGAGCACTGGCCCTGGAGTCAGGAGGACCTGAGTTCAAATGTGACCTCAGACCAAACACTTGACACTTACTAGCAGTGTGACCCTGGGCAAGTCATTTAACCCAAATTACCTTAAAAAAAGAGTAATAAAAATATATTTAGTCTTAAGATGTAGGTTCTTAATCTCTTTGTGTGTGTCATGTAACCCATTGGAATTCTGGCAAAGTCCATGGACCCCTTCTCAGAATGATGTATGTTGCCTGTCTTCCTAAATGAAAGAAGTGCTAAATTTAATTAGTGAAAACAAAGATGTAATTCCTCCCCATCCAACTTCAGGGACCCCAGGTTAAGAACTTGTATGACAAAAGTCATCCTTATAAGGAATGAACCAGAGTGAACAGGACATGAAATAGACACCTCAATTCAAATATTGAATTAGTTGTAAAGAAACTGCCATAGAGAGGGGAAACCCTAGTCATGGTGGATTTACAGGTGAATTTTATCAAACTTGTAGAAAGTAATACCTGTACTACTTAAGTCACTCTTAAAACTTGAGAAGGAAAACATCTACTGAATTCCTTGTATTCCACAAATGCATTCCTCATCCCGAAGCCAGAGGAAGATAAAGCAGAGAATGGAAGGAGAGAGAGGAAGTTAAATTAAAATTGATTTGAATATTATGTTTCAATTCCTTATCCTTTTGCCTTTGGTTTTGAAAGGCAAAAGAGAAATATGATTGTTTTTCAACAATGTAATCATGAGCTCGCTAAAGGGGACAGACAAATAGTTGCATGGATGTTGTCTAGGAAGTAATTCTGTCAATTAGAGAAACTAGCATCTTTCTCTGGGGCCTCATTAATCCTTCTTGCTGTGTGCCAAATGCTATGCTTTGAAACATGAAGAAGGATTTTTTTATCTTTTTTCACCAGTTGATGGTGGTTACTCATTCTACTACTTTTACATTAAAATTTTCCATAATTTCATAGTTGTGGTTACTGCTATCTAACCGACTATGTGGGTAGGTAGTGTAGCGGGTAGAATGCCAGACTTGCAGTCAGGAAGACCTGGGTTCAAATCCTTCCTTAGACACTTACTAGCTCTTTGACCCTGGACAAGTCACTTTCTCTCTCAGCCTCAGTTTCTTCATCTATAAAATGGGGATACTAATAGCATCTACCTCCCAGGGTTTTTGTGAAGATCAATATGCAAAGCATTTTGTAATCCTTAAAGTGCTCTAGAAATGCTATTGTTATCCCAACCTTGAAGCAGGTAAGCATCCCCTGTCTCTTAGTGGGCAGTCTTACAGAATTGCTGTAGCTAAAACCCTTCACATAGTGGCCAACCTTCTAGTGATGAAACTATACAGGCTAAGTCTCTGATGGGAGACACATTCTGTTGCTAGGACTATATTTAAAACCTTTTAAAATTTGTTGCTGTCGTTTTTCAGTTATGTCCCACTCTCTGTGACCCCATTGGAGGTTTTCTTGGCAGAGATACTGGAGTGGTTTACTATCTCCTTCTTCCAATCATTTAACAGATGAGGAAACTGAGGCAAAGAGGGTTATGTGACTTACTCAGGGTCACACAACTTAATAAGTGTCTGAGGCCAGATTCGAACCCAGGAAGATGAGTCTTCCCGACTCCAGGCCTGGCACTTTATCCATTATGCTACCTAGCTGCCCCATGTACACACACTCACACTCACTCACTCACTCACACACCAGCCCATACCTGTTCATGTGCTCGCTGTAGTTAGTTGGTTTTGTAACGATTTCCTTAATGGCGGTGCCTGGATGCAGGAGTGTTCTAAATGCAGTACAAAAGTCATTTTAAGAAAATGACTGACCCTTTGAGCAAACTGATATAGTCCAATAAATAATTCACCTAAAGCAAAAATGAGCTGAGATGGATACTCTATTAGCAAAATATTAACCTCTATGCATTCATTGCCAAAGTATTGTTATGTAAATACTTAACAGAAAACGCTAGACTTGGAATCTGAGAACCTGAGTTTGAATGCTAGCTCTTAGATGGAATATGAGCTTTGGCAAGTCATTTATAACTTTCAAAGCCTCAGTTTCCTTATTTGTAAAAATAGCATAATACTACTTGTAATACCTACTCTATGGGGTGGTTGTGAGGAAAGCATTTTTCAAACCGTAAAGCACTATATAAATGTTAGTTATGATGGTGATGGTGATGTATGAATATATTTATTAATGAAATTTTGTCTTAATCAGGTTTCTTATAGGAAGGATGCAGAGGATAATCATAAATACAATGCGGGGATTGACAGACCAGACATCAAGATGGCAACCCAAGTCTCCAAGATCATTAGCAATGTAATTCACCTTTTGTCATTCTAAAGCTGAAATAATTTTCCCTGTATATCCTAGAAATTCTGTTCCTATTTTAGTAATACTTTAGTAATATTTTAGTAATTGTTTTAGGGATATTTTAGTAATTTTAATAATAAGGAATAGCCATTTGGAAATTAGCTGGTTAACTTGTTCAGTTTTGACTACTTACCTGGATTATTCGGGTTCCAAAGTGTATTTTAGGGCCACAATTGACCATCTGGTTTTGTATATTGATCAGTTTTTAGTGCAAAACTTTCCATGTCTACTGCTCAGCTAGAGCATCAGGGAAGGAAATATACAATTGGTAGAGATTATAGCCACACTCCTTTTCTTGGTGTTCAAGCTGAATCTACAGTGTTGACTCAAATAATTCTTCACTGAAATAGATTCTACACCTTTAGTTATGTTGATTCTACCTTTTCTTCCTCTAGTTTTCAGAACACTTTCACCCTCCTTCAAGTCCTGGGTAAAATTCTTCTGTTTTAAAGAAGTTTTTCTTTGCTCAATTACTTTCACCTTTTCTAAACAACTGATTAAGTGGTGAAAAAAAATCATTTGCTGTTGACAGGCCTACTTCTCCAAATTTCTCCTCCTTCCCACCCCTATGAGAACAGTGATCATTTAACTGAGTTCATCTGTCTAACCACTTCAACCAAACCAGTTTCTGGGAATGGATATAGCCCTATAGGTTTCCTGCCAACACAAAAGTTTATTCATCCTGATAATTACCGTAATTTTCCACCTTTTATAAACACAGTCATTAGATGCATAACATGCTAAAAGGATTACTGAACTTGGTGACTTAAAATTGAATTAATTTTAATAACTATTTTAATAGCCATTATGTTTTATTTTCTGTTGTTTTGTTTTTAAAGAAAAACCCATTCCTATTCTAACAGTTACCGTTTAGTGTCAAGTTGTGGTTTTTCTTTTTTGGTAGAAAGGGTTAGCACTAACACAATTTTTCTCTGGTATAGAGAAATGATCCTAATTCTTCTGTTCATTCATTTTAGGCTGAATACAAAAAAGGAAAAGGAGAAATGAATAAAGAACCAACTGTGATGGGAAGGCCAGATTTTGAACATGCAATGGAAGCTTCTAAACTTTCTAGTCAAGTAAGATGGCAATGGGCCTCACAATAACTTTATTCAGAGATCTCATTTCTTATAGGGAAATATTTCATTTTTGATGCTATCTTTAATTGCATGAAAGTGCAAAGAGAAAATTTCTGAAACTAGTTTATCAGCTAGGATTGCAATAATTGGTAAAGTTCAGTGTTTTTAAAATTACAATAAGGTATGATTTGAGACAGAAAATAAAGTTTTTTTCCTTCCTAGGCTCAAATCCTATTCTCATTCAGTAGGTATAGCCACTTCACCATGCTCTCTGGAATTTCTAGAATTTACAATTGATTAAGCAAGGAGTTTCCCACCCCTCAAACAATCATAACATTTAATAATTAAATAATTTCAATACATTTAATATTAATTACAACATTTTGTTAATAATATGTTCACATTTTAAAATAAAATATCCATTTCTCCCACCATATTTTAAAACCATTAGTCTTCATTTCCATTCTTTCAATATAAGAGGCAGCATAGCATGGTGGGTAGAAGGCTAGCTGATGAGTTGGAATAACCTAGGTTCAAGTTTCCCTCAGACTTCCTGTCTGTGTTACCCTGAGCAAGTCACTTAACTTACCAATGACTCCAGGCCACTTCCTAATACTGTAAGGAGCAGCACACTGTTAATTTGTATTGGTAGAGAGGGTTTCCTCACTGAAATCTCCCAACACCAGTGAAATAAACCAAGGTCCAGGAAAAAGAATCTTACATGTTCAAAAGAAACCAGATGGTCTTAATTCTAGCTTTTTCAATTAAATGTAATTTTATTTTTAAGTCTACCTTCACTAGGACTCTGGCATATTTGTCTGACCTCTTATTGAGAGGTGGCTTGGTACAATGGAAAAAACTTTGGAGTCAAAGAATTTGGTTCAAATCCTGTCTCCGCTACTTACTAGCCATGTGGCTTTATGACCTTGGGCAAAGCATTTCACCTCTTTGGGCCTCTGTTTCCTCATTTGGAAAAGGATGAACCCTTCCCCTCCCCAGAACAAAGTGCTGAAATAGATTAAGCAGACATTTTAAAGCATTTTTTTCTAACCTAAATGTTTTAGCTCTGAGCGCTCAGATGCTTAGGGCTTGGGTTAAGGGGATGAGAGAGGTAGCTAGGAAAATGTAACTTGAAAGCTCATCTGACATGACCCAAAAGTGCTTCAGTTCTGCCAAGACACATACTCTGTCTCTGTCCTTTTTCCTTCTGTCCTTCACCTTTCCCGTCTCCCCACCTCCGTCCCTCTTTCCCTCCTTCCCTTTGTCTCTCTCTCTTTCTGTGTCTCTGTTGCTCTTGCACTCTCTGCCTTTTCTCTTTCTTAGTTCAGTCCCCTTCATGAGATGTTCTTGTATTTACATTTTTTTTCATGAGTACCCAAATAGAACATAAACTCTTTAAGAATAGGTGCTATTTGTCATTGCAGGAGCATTGCTTATCACGGTATCTGACACATAGTAGGTACTCCACAAACTCTTGTTGAATTGAGCGAAATTGCCGGAGAGCCTTGATAGTCTGATATCCTAGAGGCATCACAAGAAAAGTGACAGCTGGGCCACAGCTCTTAAGCATCTAATGAATACACCTCATCCTTAGTTGAAGAGTTATTGGCCAGCACTAAGGGTGGTTGATATAACTTTCCCCTTCTTCAGTGAAGATTTTATAATTATAGATTCCATCTCGTCTATGCATTGATGAGAAATTATGTGGCCAGAGTCATCCTTGCAGGCAAATAAATGTAGAGATAGGAGAAAAATGTTGGAAGAGTGTGGGGTAAAGAAGGAGCAGTAAGAATGGGGCAAGATAAGACAAGGAGGATTATAAGAAGGCAGTGACGAGACAAGAGAAAGGAATGTTAAGAATAAATAAGAAATGAGTGATGAGAAGATTAAGACGAGAGATAACCGAATAAAATTGTTCCACATTTTGAAAGATCTGTAAATTAAACTCTCTAGGATTTAATAGAGAAAAGGCGCTAGAATGAGAGGCTAGTCCTTGGATCATAGACCTATAGTCCACCCCTGGGCCCAAAATGCGTACTTCTTTGGTGTGGACCTTCAAACAAACCCTTGGTCATCTCCACACCATAGTGATAATCAACAAACATTTATTAAGCACTAACGATGTGTCAGGCACTATGCTGGGTATTGAAGATAAAAAGGTAAAACCAAAACAATTCTTCCTTCGATTAAGGAATGTACATTTTCTAGAATAGGGCTTAAGCAGTGATTCATTTATAAATAAACTTATAAGTTTTTCTTACAGCTAATTTGAGGAACCATAACCCAGTGGGCCTCAGTGATACTTTTGTCTGACAGAAAAATATCTCACTACTAGCTGAATATTGCCTCAGGCCATGCCTGACTTTGAGGAACAGTAAAGGAAAGAAACCATAGGCATGTGGGCTATTGAGATGGTGACATTTATTCCTTGAAGATATTGTACTTAGTAGGTCATCTTTTCTTTTCTTTTTTTTCTCTCATTTGTTCCTTGATTAAACTAGTTGCACATTGCCTTCATCTCAATGAAAAAATTAACAAATATGTTCCATAATTTTAATTTGTCTTTTCTATATATTTTTTCCATTTTGCATATGCTATGATTTCCCTTCCATAGTTCTTATACTCATTATCAAGTGGAAGTGATCCTTGTATTTTAGCAGGCAGTGATGTACATGGAAAGCAAACTGTGGTTAGTCTTGTCAAACTAGAAAGTCTCAGAATACAAGCCTAGCGATAAACCATATCTGTTGTCCAAACCCCTTCTTAACTAAGTTTGTGGAGGGTAATCACCACAAAGTTAACCACAAAATGATGAATTTCTTTGAGTATAGAAATTGACGAAGACTGTATTTTAAAGTATGTGCAGGGTTGTCATCTCTGTTGATGAAAAGAACTGGAATGCCCACCTTGCTAAAATCACATGAATCTTGCATTTTGGATTCATAGAATTTCATTCAGAGTTGGAAGGGACTTTAGAAATCATCTGTTGTAGCTCTTATCTGAATAAGAATATACCCCCAAAGTAATCATCCAGCCATTGTTTGGAGACCTCCAGCAAGAAAGAAGTCACTATCTCTTAACACAGCTTGACCCACTTTTGGATAGTTCTAGTTACTAGGAAGTTTTACCTTGCCCTTTGGGGCCAAGCTGAACTAGTCTAGTCTTTCTTTCACATTATGATTATTCAGGCATTCTAAAATAGTGATAAGGTGTCCACTGTGTCTTCTCTTCTATTGTATAAATATTTCCAGTGCCTTAAAATGATCTTCACATGATAGGAATGATGTCCAGGTCTTTTGTCGTCTTGGATGCCTTTCTTTAGACATTCTCCAACTTGTCAATGTATTTCCTAATATGAGCTATCCAAAACCAAATATCATACTTCAGATGTATTCTAATAAGGATGAAGACACCATTTTGGACACAATGCCTCTTTTAATGTGGTGTATGATCACATTGGCTTTATTAACTGCTTTACCACACACATTAACCTTCTCAGATCTTTTTGCAATTAGCTGCTGTCTAATTCTACCAACCCCACTTGGGAAGTTGATTTAAAAAAGAAAAAACCACTTATATGTGTAAGTTTGTATGTATAAACTTAAAAGTTTTAAACTTATATGTATATGTTAATATTCTTTTTCAGTCCTGACTCGCCTAACGTGTTATCTGTCTTCCATAGCTTTGTGTCATCTGTGACTTTAATATGATTATAATCTATGCCTTTATCTGGGTCATTAACAAAAACATTAAACAGCACAGGGTCAAGCACAGATCCTAGAGCTCTCCTTTCAAGTTATCATAAAGCTGTTATTGCATAATCTTTGGGTCTGGACATCTGAACAGTTCTGAATCTACCTAATTGCAGTATTGCATCTCTTAATCTTGACTCCAAGAAGAATAAAAATATTTTTTTTCTCTATTTCTTTCTGGTAGATAAGACATATACACAGAAAAGAGAACAGGCTAGTAAGAGGGAATGATACTTTCCTAGAGAGAGACTATATGGGACAGAAGTAGAAACTGTATCTTATGGTGAAAGCACTTTTTAAAGCTAAAAAAAAAAAAATCCCTCAATTACATGTAAAAACGTCTTTTAACATTTTTTTTTAAAGTTTTGAGTTCCAAATTCTATTCTTTGTCTTCCCTTCCCAATCCCCGAAACAGTAAGCAATCTTATTTAGGTTATATATGTGCAATCATGTAAAACATTTCCATATTAGTCATTTGGTGGAAGAAAACTTGAACTAAAAGAAAAAAGGAAAGAACAGAAGAAATAAAGAAAAAGTGAAAAATAATATGATTTGATCTATATTCAGATGCCATCGGTTCTTTTTTTGGGAGGTGAATAGCATTTTTAATCATGAGTCCTTTGGAATTGTCTTGGATCATTGCATTGCTGAGCATAGCTAAGTCATTCACAGTTGCTCATAATGTAATATTGCTGTTACTCTGTACAGTGTTCTCCTGGTTCTGCTCACTTCGCTCTGTCAGTTCATGTAAGTCTGCCCGGGTTTTTCTGAAAATCATTCTGCTCATTGTTTCTTATAGTGCAATAATATCCCATTACAATCATATACTACTATACTAAAGCACTTTGAAGAAGATTGGACAGAGCAATAAAAATTCCCAGGGCTCTCTTGGACAATGGTCTTGCTAGTGTATTTTGGATCTCCTGGTTAGGTAGAACAAACAAGAAAGTTTCTGAATCTCTTAACCCTCAGAAGAAGAGAGCAGGCAAAACAAGCCAATTTCCACTGAGCTGTACTTCAAGGCAGAGAAAGGGAGAAAAAAAACTCTCAGAAACATAAAATCAGCTTCTCTAACAAAGAAATAATACTAAAAGAGAAAAGGTGAACCTCTTCTAAAACAAAACAAAACAAAAACCTCTCTCTACTGCTCAGTATCAAGTAATTTATCAGTGTATTTCAAATTGCAGAATGCATGGATAGCATTGACATTTCCCGTTTTTCTATGGTAGGAATGCCCTAGAAGCATTTCTTTGTTCTAACATGTCTATTTTCTTTTTAGCCTAGCCTTGCAAACACTTGTTCCTTTTCTGTGTAGACCAGTTTTGCTAGTGGCACAAAAATATCATTGTAGAGCACTTAGATATCTTCTTCAATGACAAGCTTAATTTTCTGTGCAGGAGAGATTGAGGAAAGAACACCTGTGGGGTCCTGCTTTCAATTGTGTTCCGTCAGGTTTGGGTCTGGGAATTACAGACTGGTCTTGCATTGCATAGTTTTTCTGGGCCTGATTTATTTTAATTCCAAGCAAAGTTAGGCTTTTCAATGATAAATTCTTGTAATATACTATGCAAATGGTGTGATATTCAGGCCTTTAGACAACCAGGTGGGTACTTTTCCTTTCTATTTCCAGGGGTAAGAAAGAGGAAAATGATTGTGTTTTCAGAAAAGTCAAGTCACTTGAGGGCACTTGTTTAATTCTTCCTGCTTCTCTTAATGAAACTAATTCAGTATTTACATGTGCCATATAGAAACATTATTGTCCCGTTAGTACATCATTCATGGGCCCTACCATAAATATACTACCCAGCACCAGTACGTTGGTCACTTGGGGTTGAATTCATTGGCTATGGCAATCTACAAATAAAGAATAATGAAATATGTGCCTTGGTCTTGTGTAGCACACCTCCTCTTCTATAGTGACATCACAGAAATTCCAGAAAGCAGAGTGACATGACTTTAAGATTGGCTTACATGAAACTAAATTTGTGATCCTTCCAACAAAAACTACTGAGTTCTCCTATTCTGGGAGTCATGTAGTGTTGGAACCTAGAGGAAGTCCCTAGCATGCCAGGTGGATAGCGTTTGGCAGTCATGAGAAGATGTGAATGAAAGTTGCATAGGATGGGAAAGCAATGTTTGGCAATGATCTGCACCACCGGACATGACCCACACTGTGCAGCCAGACGTCCTCATTTCATTGAAATAACCTCATGCATTGGGGTGCTGATACTAAGTAAAGCTTATAATAATTTTTTCTATAAATGCTACTTTTTAAATCTTAAAAGCTACTAAAGCTACTCAAAAATCACTACTAATACTCAGTATTAAATATAGCGTATTAATTATACAATCTAATAATAAAAATCACTAATACTCAGTATTAAATACATGTTATTTATTATAAAATATAATAATCAATTTGATTGTACCTCATTTCATTGAAATAATCTCATTCATTTGTGTGCTGATACCAGGTGAGGCTTATCATTTTTTTTCTATAAAAACTACTTGTTTAAAAATCACTACCAATACTCAGTATTAAATGCAGCTTATTAATTATAAAATATAATAATCAATTTGATTGTAAATTGTACTATTCATTCATAATTGGCACAAAATCTATATGCTGTTAATTATTTTTATAGAAATGGCTGCAGAGCTGCTATTTTGTTTAAAATTAATATTTCATTTTTAATAGTAAATTTGCAGAATGCCTAGAATCATTATTATTTTCTCTTGATTACATTTTTCTATAATTTTTTAACTGCATCCTAAATTTCTGGGAGTTGATAGCTTGTAGATAAATTTTATGTTTCATTTTGCTATTTGTTTACTCTACATTTCATTGACAGTCAAGTTTCAATTATGGATTTTCCATTTAGATCCTGCCATGTATTTGTATGAGCATGATAAATGCTCTAAGTACAGTGACTGATTTCTGGGCTGCCCTCCTTGCTGAAGGATTGTGCCTTTCTTAAGTCCTTTGTAAATCTGAACAGTGGGTGATGTCATCTGTTTGTGAAACCCAACACTCTCCGTAATGAAGGTTTTGAAGCATTTGATTTAGAAGCAGTGCCTCAGACCTTTAAATTAAGACACTGGTCTGTCCTGAAGCATGACAGCATTCCTCCAATAAGTAGGAAGTTCATTCCAGTGGCTTCTTCAAGCATTCAGTTGTACAGAAAACCTGCTTGGGCTGTGTATAAGTATTCTTTAGCAAACTTTTAAGGTGTGGATTCTATGTGCCTTTTCTACATTGAATGTGTTCTGTCTGCCAATGGATAGAAATCATCAAGTTGGATAAGGAACTTTATGCATGCTATTTATAATACAATTAAAGAACAATCATATTGTTTGTCATTTTCTACTTAAGAGTTAGATGTGGATGTGAAACTTTTTTATGTGATGTTTATAATTTGATTAAAAAGCCATATTACTCAAGCCATTTTGTATATCCATTTTCAAAATAATTGGACTAGGTTTAGAGGCATTACGGGGGTGCTATCTTTCCATCTTTCTTTGTATCTCACATTGTAGATTGTTTTACAGAATATATGGGAAGTAGCTAAGTGAGGAGTACTGTCCTAATATAGCAAGAAGGATTCTCAGGCATGCTTGACCAACTGCAGAGGGGCTAATGTCCTGAACAGTGCTGTGGAAATGGGAGCAGGACCAGTGGGTGTACACTGTATATTTCCCTGCGTTGTTTAGGCAGGAAAATAATTCCACCTACAGATAGTATTTATTTATTCACAACGTAGTAGGGTAGGAAACAGATTTTAAACCCAAATATTGAGTTCCAATTACATATCAATAAACATTTATTAAGCATCTACTGTATGTTAAGCACTGTGCTATGTGCTGAGGGTTACAGAGGCAAAAATAAAAAAAAAGTCTTTGCCCTTTACATTCTAATGGGGTAGACAACATAAGCAGCATTATGTAATGGAAACTTCACTGGCGTTGTAGTCAGAGATTCTGGCTTCAAATTCCATCTTGGTTACATCCTACCTGTGTGACCTCAGGCAGGTCACTGAACAAAGAAGGGGGCTGGGCTAAATAGTATTGAAGGACTCTTTCAGTTATAAATCTCTGATTCTTTGCATATAAATTAGCACATTTAAAATAAATGAATTTTGGGGGGAGTTGCTCTGGTATTCCAATGGATTCTTGCTTTCTTTGGAATTTTTGATGATTCCAATGTGATTCCAATCACATAGCACTTATTTGCTCCCCATTCTCTGTGCCTCTTGTCTGTTTTCCCATTGGTTCTTTATGGGGAGTCTACCCAGGGTGGTTGGAGCCTTCGTAAAGTTCTCTCAACATCATGAGGATGCCAGTGTAATACATGGACTGTCCGTTGATCATCTCTTGCCCTTTCCTCATGTCCAACCCATTTTCTTTTATCAGTCATTATTCCTGGTTTGTAATGTCTTGCATTCTATACACACCAACACAATGAGCTTCTTCATTGCCCTTTTATGTTAGCCACAATTTTAGCTCTTTGGAGACCATAGTGTTCCATGAGTCACATCCATGCATTTTAGGAAGAATGGACCTGGGATTTCATTGGCTGAGAGGATTCCCTCTACCAATGTAGGCAGGAATATTCTCTTCAACTTCTAGTTTTAAAGTCTTACCTCGGGCATGAAGAGATCAAGTGACTTACTAAGGGCTACATAGCCATTATGGGTCAGAGAGAAGACTTGAAGCAGGTCTTCCTGACTCTGAGGCTAGCTTTCTATATCCCTATACCATCCTGCCTCTCACAAGCAGAATAGAAAGTAGAGGATATGGACTAGATCTGTGATTTCATCAATACAGGGAACTCCCAGTTGAAAGAACTCCCTCTACAATGTAAGTCAGTACTCTCTCTTCAATTTATCATTTTAGTTGCCTAGAGCACTGAGAGGTTAAATTACTTGCCCAGGTTCATGGAGCCAGAATGCCAAGAGGTAGGATGTGAATCCAGATCTTCTTTGTTCCAAGGAGAGCTCCCTATTATATTGGCTTTCCATAGAAGAATACTGGCATTAAAAACATGGGCCTTTGTTTCACAGAGATTCTTGGAAACTAATTTTTGTGACTTCCTAAAGGCGATCCAGCCTCCTTTCTTCCTTCTGACCACTTTTGGGCCTAACTTGTTGTCCATTTGTAATGTCTATTCAAGATACACATACTTGGTGATAGATAGGATCCATAGGTTATCTATCTAGTTACGTATTAGAATTTTGTTTTATATATTTGGTTATTCCTGTGTGAAGAATTAGGCAAAACTCTTTTGAATGATTTCTGGATTTTGTTGAAGATCTTGATTACACAATCAACAATAATCTCAAGTCCCTTAGTGATAGATAAAGGATCAGGATAAGAAGTGGTGCAGCATACTGGATTTAAAAAAAAATGACACAATTGTTCCTTACTGGACTTCTGACATCTGTCCCATTCTTTTCAAAGACTGCCAGCTTTGATTCTACTGTCACATATGCACTTTTTCTGGGCTAGGGTATTTGAATACTTTAGACCACCTGCTTTCTTGTGATATCTTCTTTCTTGTCCTGGGCTTCGATTCCTTTTTAATAAATGTTAAAACAAAAATCAAATGGTTGCTTTTTTCCCAAAGTTTTTTTTTGTCATTTTCATGCTATCAGCTAATTTTTTTTGTTGGGGGGTAAGAATGAAATCCAAGATAGCAATGTTTGTTGCTTCTATTACTGTGTAAAGAAAATTATCAGAAAGGCAAATAAGCAATTCATCAGATAAGTATGTTTTCATATTTTAATTTCCAATCCATGTTGAGATAGTTTGGTTGAAATTCCCTCTCATTTTTAGATTTTGCTTCCCAGGTTTTTTTTTTTTATTAACATATCTGATATCAAATCTGATGATCTATACCTGGGTGGTTGGTAGTTCTTTATAAAGATTATTCTCT
The DNA here is from genome assembly GCF_900497805.2 of Vombatus ursinus. Taxonomy (NCBI): domain Eukaryota; kingdom Metazoa; phylum Chordata; class Mammalia; order Diprotodontia; family Vombatidae; genus Vombatus; species Vombatus ursinus. Next base: position 12,404,204 of record NW_020945237.1, on the reverse strand, counting down.
GTCTCTCTATCCAAGTACAAAAACCAAGAAATAAATACACTATACTTTTGCTCTTGGAATATTCGAAATTCACACAGGGATATATTTTCTTTTCTTTTTTTTTTTGTTTTTGTTTTTGTTTTAGGCAATTGGGGTTAAGTGACTTGCCCAGGGTCACACAGCTAATAAGTGTCAAGTGTTTGGTCTGAGGCCATATTTGAACTCAGGTCCTCCTGACTTCAGGGCCGGTGCACTATCCGCTGTTCCACCTAGCTGCCCCAATATATTTTCTTAATACCCAATACTACTCCTTATCTCTTTATATCAGATCAGTTTCTTTTTTAAAAAATATTATTAAATTGATCTTACTTAATAAAGTATTTTTTTTCTTCTTTCAACTACCTTCTTCCCCAATGAAAAATAGAAGAACAAATAGAATTGTGCTTTAGAAGCACCAAGTTGGCAAGTGTAAGAAAGATGTATTGGAGAGGGAAAAGATTTGAGGCAAGGAGACCAATTAAAAAGGTATTGAAATAATTTAGGAGAGAGGTGATTAGGTCATGAATGAGGGTGTTTGTAGTTTGAATAGAGAAAAGGTAATGGATTCATGAGATATTGTGAAGGAAAAGTATTGCAACTTGACATTGATAAGAGAGAGAAAAAAAGTCAAGGATCACTCCAATTTTGTAAATCTGAGTGAATTGAAATATGGTGGTACTTTTGATGGAAACAGGCACATTTGCAGCAGGAGTAGACTTAGGGGAAAAAATACTGAGTTCTGTTTTAGACACGTTGAGTGTAAGATTCCTTGGGTTGATTCCAGGAGGCAATTGATGGAAGCAAAATTGAAGCTCAGAAGAGAGATGAGAGTTGTATATTTAGTTTTGGGTGTCTTTGCCATAGAAATGATGGTTGAACCCATGGAAGTTGATGAGGTCACTGAGAAATTAGAGAAAAGGAGGAGGCCCAGGAGGGCCCTGGATTATAGGGGTGGGATGTGAGAGGTAGGAGGTCTATTAAGAATAACTTCTTGGTTTTGAGCATAGGAAAAATGTTGGTGCCATTAATAGACAGATAAGAGTCAAAAAGAAGAGTAGAATAGACAATTTGTTCTATTTGGGAAATGTTGACTTTGAGACGCTGGTACTTTGATATGCTGGTGTTGAGTAGGCTATTAGCCATCTGCCGAAGTGTAGAAGTCAAGGCTAAAGGGAATGAATGTAGCCTTCATTCATCTACTTTGTGGTGATGAATAGAGCTGTGGGAGTGGATGAGGTTAAGAAGGGATAAAATGTGGAAAGAGAAGAGAAGAGATCCAAGCACAGAGCTCTAGGCAATGCTTGCATTTTGAAAGGAAGAAAAGTGGTGGAAATGTTGCATCGGATATTCAGAATAGGGTTACCCTAGAGCCGTAGTTGTAGGCTGCAAAGAAGGAGTCAGCACACAATGAGAGAATGAAGATGTAAGAGAAATGGAATCATTGAAGGAGTAAGAACCTGGCAAAGAGCAGAGTGATAAGGTCCCAGGTAAAAGCTCAAGAACAGAAACTCCACTCTTCAGAGGTAAGAGTAGCAGAAGGATGAATTTCTGAAGGGTGGAGGAGTATAATAGGAGCAGCTCACTTTGCCTAGGCAAGATAGCAGTGGGGTAACCAGCAAAACCAATTGAGAATATGGCTTAGGAATGAGGCTGGGGCCTTGAGAATGGAAAATGTTAGGAAATAGTGGCCATGGGGAATGTGATAGAAAAGCCATAAAATGTCAAAAAAAAAAAAAAAAAGAAAAAAGAATTTCTGAACAGCCTGTAATTTAATGTGCCTACCAAGATTATCGAAAGCCCACCCAGAAATGTTGCTAGCGATATCTCTGTTTTGGATGACTATTTCTTGGCATATGCTCAGTGAGAATGAAAGTTATTTACACTAAAATTACTTTCCAAAATAAATAACAACAAATACTGCAGAACAGATACGTTAAACGTATGAAGAAAAATATGTGGTATTATTGTTGTTGGACAAGTACGACAGAAAGAAGAAAAGAAGGGAACAAGCATTTATTAAGCAGCTATTATGTGCCAGGCACTATACTAAGTGCTTTACAAATTAATATTTGTAATCTTATTTAAGCTTCACAATTTTGAGAAGTAAGTACCATTATTATTCCTATGTTACCACTGAGGAAACTGAGGCAGACAGAGGCTAAATGACTTGTCCATGTCACATAGCTAGTAAGTGTCTGAGGCAAGATTTGGACTGAGGTCTTCCCAATTCCGGGCCCATCACATATCAACCTTGTGATTTTTCTTTTTTTTTGGTCCAGACTTGTGATTTCATTAGTGCTGAACTCCTAGTATTCTCTAATAAAGTAGAACAGTGACTTCTCTGTGCCTAGGCACACTGAGAGAGGTGGAGTAGTTTACCTTTGGTCCCATAGCTAGCATGTGTCTCATAAGGTAGCTCAGAGTGAGAAGGAAACTGGAGCCTCCATTAGGGCTATTGGAAGCAGCCATTTTCTCCCTGTAGTAGCATGGGCTGTTCTTGAGAATGACTTTTCATAGGTCTTCCTTAGAGACCCTCCTCTTAGTCTTTCATCAGCTGGGGGGTTTCCCGTGTATTACTGGGGCTATCCATCTATCTTGGTTAGTTTCTGCTATATGAACATCCCATCTCTAGCCATGTACAACCTTTGTAATGTCTTTCATGTCACTTGTTTCCAAGTCATCCTGGTAATATGTTACAATTCACTGAAGTCTTTCCCTTGCCCTTTGGGCTATTTGTAATTCCACTTAGTAGCTCCAAAATAAATAACATGGGTTAAATAGTAGAAATCTCAGCATTGTGTGTGCAGCTGCAACAATAAATGTCCAAAGCCACGGGCAAACAATTTGTTGAGAATTTAAATGTGGAATTATTAACTGAGGCTAATTTATTTAACCCCACAGTTGATGGCAGAAGAACATATGTCAAAGTGTTAAGGGACATTAGAAACAGTGGATGATTGACCACCTTTTCAAACTGCCATGTACTTCACTGTTTTTCTATGAATTAAATTACACAGGGATATCTTCATTGACCTATGTTTATCTGGTGGCATCTAGGGGCGTAAAGAAATGTGTATTGTATACACGTCATTATAGCATATTGTAATGCAGAAATACAAACATTCCCTGAGAAATGTCAGCCTGGATATACACATAGGCTTTGTGACTGACTTCTGGCTAGGATGCCAGCTACTGCACGTCTCTGAAGGCAATCATCTTCAGTGTTAAAGGCAACTTTTGATGCTTTGCGTCTGACACAGCTTTATATGGCTCAGACTTTCAAGTCTTAGCAATTCATTTCTAAAGTTATTTTAATTGATCCAAATGTATTATTGCCACATTCTTTATCAATCTGTCATACTCTTACAGAGTGAAGGGAAGTGCTTTATTCTTCTTTTCTTTTTGACCACAGGTTAAATACAGAGAAAAATTTGATAACGAAATGAAGGATAAGAAACACCAGTATAATCCTCTTGAAAGTGCTTCTTTTAGGCAAAGTCAGTTTGCAGCTACCCTTGCAAGTGATGTAAGTTCATTTGTTTATTTTTATTATCCTGAAATCTATAGAGGGTATGTGTGTGACCAGAAACAACAACAACAACAAAAGAAAACCAAAAAAAGTCTTCTCCGTTGCTACTATATTCAGTATTGAGAATCAATTGACTTTTTTTTTTGTTGAAAAGGATTGTGTGCAGTGATTTTTAAATAACATTTTAAGGAAAAAAAAATAAATGTGATTTGGTTCTTCATTTATTTGTGTGTGTATATACATATATATATCTACAATACATATGTGTGTATGTATGTGTGTGTACATATGTGTGTGTGCACACACACACACATACACACATGCTGATTTTCATTGGCCTTTATTCTCTTTGAAGTTAGTTGCTTTCTTTTCCAAACAATGTCAGGGCTAAACAGCAAAGAGTTAAAAGCAAAAACCAAATAGTAAGACAAAGAAAGAAAGAAAGAAAGAAAAAAAAAACAAATAGTGGCAGTTCTTTAGTAGATTGACAATTTTTTTAAAATCCTAGATTATGATTGGGACCAAAATGACTTTGTGCATTTGGTTGAGCTCCACCATATGATAATCTGATTTTTTGAAAAGACAGACCATGGACCCAGATTCATCATCTTTTCTCTTTCCCTATTTCTTTCTGCCTCCTTCTTTCTTTTCCCTTTTCCATCCCTCTTTCCCCTTCTCCTTCCATTTATTTTCATTCTTCCCTCCCCTCTCCTTTCTCATCCCTGTTCTTTTTCCAGACTCGTGGTGTCATCTATGTAGGGAACTCTCAATGTTTCCACTCCATCCACTGATGCAGGTCAACACCTACTTCATAGCTTACACACTTAAAGAGTTGCTTGGGGACATTGAGGGGTTAAATGGCTCATAGATTGTCATATAGCTAGGCTGGATCAAAGGCTGTACTAGATCAGGTCTCTGAGTGAGGCCAAGTCTCTGTTCATTAAATATCTTTATTATGGGGGAAAGAAAAAAGAAACCTGTATTCTGCATTCGTAACTATTGGTTTTCATAAGCAAAAAATAATGGCCAAATGACTGTCACAAATGGATAAGCTCTTTATATTTCTTTAAAATAATAATGTAAGTCAGTGTGAAAATACAATAAAATTAAAACAATTACATTTAGATGCAACTTTTCAGGAATATATCCAAAATCTTGTAATAAACAAAAAAAAAAAAAAAAAAAAGAAGGCTGGCGCGTAGTACAAATTTTCCATGTAACTGACAGTCCTTCACTCTGTAGTCCACAAACTGAGTCCTCAATGTCTTTTATTAAAAAAAAATAGATTCCAAATTATTTTTATAATTAATTAGAAAACATTTACCTCCTAAAATACCTATTTTTAGGCTTTTCTTTTGCTTCACATTCCTAACTATGCCCCATAATTAGAAAAAAAACACGCATTTTGCTTCAGTTGAACATAAATGTTTTATTGAAAAAAAATCTTTAAATTATTGAATAATGTTTTGTTAAACCATTTCAACCTTTAACTCAAGGCAAGTCCTTCAGGAATTAGGGGATCTTGATTTCATGGATAATCCCATAGGAAGGACGTGTTCTTGTAATTTATATTTATAGCTACAAGTTGCTATTCTTATCTTCCATAGCATTAGGAATCTTGAGTTTCTTTTTTTGTTGTTGTTCTTATTTCATTATCTTTTTTTCAGATCTTATTAAATAAAAGTATAGTGAAAATAAAGACAAGATCTAATAAATGCAGGTTATTGAGGACTTCCTAGAATAGATTAGATTCATTCCACTTTCCTCCCTCCCAAGCAATCAATGTGAAATATTCTGCAAAGGGAAAAGATCATAAAGAATACTGATTCTTTTTTTTAAAAAAAAAATAACATTTTTATAAATTTTCATGTGAACTCAAGGTCAGTAGAAGATTAAATAATGTTCTCACAAATCATAAGTCAAACACTAAAGGATTGGTTTGGAGGAATTAAGTTATACATTTTATTCTTTTTTTTTGATTTTGAAAAGCAGTGATTTCTTGAAAAAAAAAAAGTGACTCAATTAACTTTGCTCCCTTGTTTTTTATGAACAATTGGAGTGCCTATCAAAACGTTTTTTCAGCATCTGAAAATGGAAATGGTTGTATAATTGAATTTTCTACTTGTTCAGAAGTGAATGAGCACCATCTAGTGGCCACTTGGAATTAATCAGGCCACTTGCCAACACAATTATTGTCATATTTTGCTTTTAAAATAGAGCTTACTGTGTCTTCTGCTGGATTGCATTTTGTTCTATATTATTTTATAGGTGCAGTACAAGAAAGATGCTCAGATGATCCATGATCCAGTTTCCTATCTCCCAAGCCTATTTTTAGACCATGCTTTGAAAACCAGCAAAATGCTCAGTGATGTAAGTTGGTTTTTATTACATGAGAGACTGACTGGTCATTTGTAATACAGATATTACTCTATTCTCCCTGCACTTTGCCCCATGTGTGTTTACTTCTTTCTTGATAACTAATTTGATTCAAAATATCGATTTCCTTGCATAAATCATCACAAGACAATCATTTTTGAATAATAATTCCCCTTAGACTTTTGGTGTCTGATAGAAAAAATTATTTTTAAAGTACAAAGACCCTGTTTTTCAGAGAAACGATTCCCATTTTGCTTCTTTTCTTTCCTTTGCCTTCTAATTTTTTAAACTGTCTCACTGTATTATTATATAAATGAAATATCAATATGAATCTCTGTAGATGCTCATTTTACTTCTTTCCTCATGTTGCTGCTTGTTTGTTTTAATCCATGATGGCAAATTTGTGAAGGAACAAACCAGTATATTTAGAGGTACACAATGGGAACGTTTTTTTTTTTAATTCCTTACTCAAATATTTCTGATATATACCAATATGGATTCATTGGTTTTGCCTCTTTCTTTAGTCATTTAGAACATTCAGACCCTTAAAAAAAGTATTTCTAGTTTTCATTATAGCTACCAGGAGTTGTGTTATGGGGCTCTGAGAGCCATTTTTTTCCCTGAGATAACCTTGGGCCAACTTTCCAAGGAAATAGTCACTTAGTTGAGCTCTTTTACTTGACCTCAAGCTTATTATCTTTTTTTTTTTTTTGTTGTTGTTATAAAGCATATTTTTAAAAGAGAAAAAGAATAAGATAAAAAATGTGTGTTGGATGAAGATACATGGCACAGATAGGGAATCCTTGCCTTGGACTGCCATGATCATGGATTCAAAGTCCCATTATCATTGTTTATATGTAATAACTCCAGACTCTTCAAAAATAAAGTTAGACACCCTCCGCTTTAGAACATACTGTTACTAGTTTTGGTGAAGAGGACTAGATTTGGAATGAAAGAAACCAAATGAAAGAAACCAGGAATTCACATGTTAGCTTTGTCACTCCTTCTGTGACCTTGGGCAGATCACTCAGCCTATCTGACTTTTTGCACAAGGCCTAGCCAGTCTGTTAGAAGCTTCTTGCAAGTAAGAATTATATCGTTCCTTGTACACAGATCCCTCTCCCCTAAAGCAGTGCTTGGGTCATTGTAAAGGTTTCAGAAATCTTGCAAGTCAGGAGGGCTCCCACAAGCATCAGTTTGTCATCTGCAAATGAACAATTAGCTTATTTGTCTGAAGTGTCAGCAAGGGATAATTTGTTAATTTGCTCTTGTTCTGTAGGTCTTCATTCTGAAACAGTCTCTTGTCATTCCCATTTTCCCAGATAAGGGTATCATCCACCCCAGCTGTGCGTGCAAACTATTTGACTTCCTCTAAATTTTAACCTAGCACAAGTTGCAATTTTCTTCTCTTAAAAAAAAAAACCACCCACCACTTCCATTATAATTGTATCCAATAATACGTTTATATTTACTGTGTCCTTGCTATATTTCAGATTAATATAGGAGAGACTACTTGTAATGGTATACTTATTTTAGGTTCATTCATTCATGGTTAATATAAACCCATTTGAGGGCAGAAATCTGGAAATTCTCTCTTCTTCCCTATCTCTCTTCCTCCCTCCTTTCCTCCCTCCTTTCCTCCCTCCTTTCCTCCCTCCCTTCCTCCCTTCCTCCCTCCCTTCCTTCCTTCCTTCCTTCCTCCCTTCCTTCCTTCCTTCCTTCCTTCCTTCCTCCCTCCCTTCCTTCCTTCTTCCTTCCTCTCTCCCTCCCTTGCTTCCTTTTTTTCCTCCCTTCCCACCCTTCTCCCTTCTCTCCTGCCCGTGTTCCTCTCTTTCTCCACATCTTCCTTCTCTCTTCTTCCCTCTTCCTCCCTTTCCCTCCTCCTCCATCTCCCCTCTCTGTCTGTCTTCTGTTTCTGTCTCTTTCTTTTTCTTTATATATCCAGCATCTACCACATGCCTGGAACAAAGTAGATGCTTACTATATCCTTGCTGTATCTATTTCATGGGTTTTGAGGATCACACACATGAACAATTGTATACATAGTTCACTGCAAGTCTCTAGCCTATAGAAATACCCACAATTATTATTATTACAATGCAGGAAATGAAACATAAAGAACTGTTGACAGACCCTAAATTAGATCTTAGTGTCAACCCACTGAAACCACATTGTCATGTCATTTCCTCTAAGCCCACAGATGTGGAATTCCATACTTTTACATGTTATTGACTTCTTGCCTCTTTTTCAATTCCATGCATTTATTCCTGATTCATAGCAATCCTTATAAAAATCAATAAAATGCTTTTCCTTGAACCTTCTGCTTCAGTTTTTTTTTTTTTTTTTGGCCTCCAAACAACCATTAAACCATCCCCAGTACTTTACTCTATGTCATACATTCTTGTGACCTGGGTTTTGTTCTAGGGTGCCGAAATTCTTTTACATAAAAATTCAAATAAAAGTACATTTAATTATATTATTTTGGTCAGAAACAGGGTTTGGAGGAATCTGGGCATAAAACAGAAAGAGGTTGGGTTTCAATTATTTTAAGGAGAATGTAATATTATACAACATTCACGGGTTAAATTTGTTATCAGCTGTAGGGGCATATTCGTAAGAGCCATCAATAAGCATTTAGTAAACTCTTGTCATGTGCTAGGCACTGTGCATACAGAAACATAGAGAGACAGTTCCTGCCCTCAAGGAGCTTACATGATAGGGACAAATTTTACTGTCATTGCTATGTATACCCTTATGCATCTGAGTCAGCTGACATTCACGTTACCAGTCAAAGCCATAAATTAAATTCTTATTCATATTTAACTTTGAAAGTTTAATGTCAGCTTGTCTAAGAAAAGTATACCATCTTGCTCCCTGGTTTTTCCAAGGGAAGGCAATGAGGATTGATCTTGATTTGCTGTTATGGAATGCTAGACTTGTGAAACTCATACATATCTGTGAAGTGCAGTCCCCTTCATTTCTTTTCAAACCTGATGCCTAATAGTAAACAAGGTGTAATCTTCTAGATAAAGAAAGGAACAATTTGCTTGTTTGAAGTGTCAACGAAGGATAATTTATTAGTTTGCTAATAGTTCTTTAGAGCTTTTCTCAGAAACATCCACCTATCATTCTAAGTTGCACAGATAGAAGTATTAACACATGCGGATGAGCATATGAAACAATCTTAGTTTCTTATTGACTTTAATAAAAAATGAGTTGGAATTATATTTTTAGAAAAAGGCTCATCCATTAGAATTGCATCAAAAGGTGCTAAATACATTTATATCCTACAGAGTTCAGGATTTGTGAATTAAAACTGATATTTTTTAATGATGACTTCAGCTGACCTTGATATAAATCAGAAGTCCTCAACCGTTTTTGTGTGACAGAGCCTTTTGGTAGTATAGTGAAGTCTCTGCACATCATTTCTGAATGTTATCTTGGTTTTTTTTTTAAAACATAATTGGAGGAAATTTTAAAATTTCAGATAGAGCTTGGTGAAAATAAAGATGTATTTTTTTTTCTCATGCAAGTTCGCTAACACCCTGAAATCTATCCATGGATCTCTTGATGGTCTGTAGATTCCCGGTAAAGAACTATGGACTTATAAATTGTTATCTGTTACAGCTTAATATAGGAGAGACTTAGAATTATAGGTTGTGAAATTAAATGCCCTTTTGCTTACAAAATATATTACAATAAATTTCAGGATGTTCAGTTTGAGTTTCTTGGTTTTTATGTTTTCATGAGGAAATTTTAAGTTTGTTAGGAAAATAGGACTAAAACAACATTTTGTTTTACTCCAATTTGTTGTACAGTTTTAGGGATTGTTTTTTTCTGCAGCTATGTATGACTTCCACTAGGAGGCATCAGAGACTGTTAAATATAGTGAATTTAATAAAATGAAAAGTTCTTTGTAGTTCCAGAAAATTGGTGTTTTTTAGACATTTCTGAAAGTGTTTAGAACTAAAGTTAATATTTATTTTGGGATCAAAGCTTTCATTGTATGTTTACTTTGCCAGATGTGATAATTACAAACTCAGAAGTGCGCAGTTTTAGGAAAAAGCAATTTATTTATTAGTTCATTCAACAAAGAGATATTAAACATGTACTGTGGGCCAGATTCTGTGGTGTAGGTGCTGAGGAGATAAAGGGGAAAAAAAAGAAAAGAAAAGCAACATATCCTGATGCCTTCAGAGAGTTTACGTTCTTGCTGTGTTGCTGGGGGTTGGAGGCAGGGATTATGATATTTACACAACTAATTTAACCCAACAGTAGTCAAAATAAAAACAAAGTATTTGGGGGAGAGAGGGACACATTAACACCAGCAGTGTAGGATTCCTGTAACCTCTCATAGATGAGCTGAACCTGGAGGGAGGCTAGGAATTACAGGTAATGGTGATGAGGAGAGAGGGCATTTTAAGTGTGTGGGAGATTGAATGTTGTGTTTAGAGAAGGGCAGGTAAGCCAATTTAACTGCAACTTTGTAGGAAAATAATGTGAAATCAGTGTAGTCAGGAAAAATAGATTGGAACCAGATTGCCGAGGGCTTAAATGCGAAACAAAGGAGTCCATTATTTTTCCCTAGAGGTTATAGATTTTTTGAAATTAAAGAAATTAGGAAAGAAAGCAGCATTTTATTAAGCATCTTCTATGTGCTAGGTGCTATGCTAAGCACTTTACAAATATCATTTCATTTGAGCCTAATCTTAGAAGTTAGGTGAATGTATTATGTGCCTTTCACAAATGAGGAAATCAAGGCTGGAAGTGATTAAGTGACTTGCTTAGGCAAGGGTGGGGAACCTGTGGCCTTGAGGCCACATGTGGCCCTCTAGGTCCTCGAGTGCAGCCCTTTAACTGAATCCAAACAGTCAAAGGGCCGCCATTGAGGACCTAGAGGGCCACAGGTTCCCCACCCCCGGTAGGTAAATGTCTGAGGCCAGATTTACCTGACTCCAGGCCCAGCTGTGCTCTATCCATTGTACCACCTAACTGCCTCTAGAGAGAGGCAAAAGTCCTCAGGTCCATCAATGAATCAGTTAACCAACAGGCATTTACTTCATGGATAGAATCTACTGTTATTTGTTACATCTGATTTATGATTATGTAACGTAATATGATTATAAAATGTAATGTAATAACACCAAAGATTCTTTTTGTCTTCCTAATTGGGAGAACCGTAGCATAGTGGTTAGATTACTGGGCTTAGAGTCAGAAGGCCTAGTTCAAATTCTGCTTCTGATGTTTGATAGCTTTGCAACCTTATTTGAGTCACTGAACTTGTGCGTGCTGCATTCACCCCCTAAGGACTTATCTCTCGATTCATAGGTGAATTGTGCTCTCCTCTGGTGAAGGGAGTTCCTGTACTGGTAGTTCTTGTACTAATGAAATGACGCAGCCTTGGATTCATTTGATGCGTATAGTAGTACATGAAATGATAAGACAGTAGTTGATGGTATTTTGCACATTGGGCGGATAGAGAAGCTGAATATTCAGGTTGCGATATGGATTGGGTTATTGGTGGCAGAGGCAGAATTCAGGATTGGGTTGTTTAATGTACAGTGTTGCCACGATATGTTTATCAATTTAAAAGACTTCAAGTCATCAAACATATGTCATATGCATACTGTATGTGATGTATGATGCTAGTCACCAAGGATACAAATATAAAAAACAGCAAATAGTCCCTTATATTCTACTGGGAGATCCAATGTAAACAAATAAGCGAGCCTTTCCATCTACCTTTCCAGTATTATAGGCTTTTTTGTTGTTGTTTTTTGCTTTTTGGTGAGGCAATCAGGGTTAAGTGACTTGCCCAGGGTCATACAGCTAGTTAAGTGTCAAATGTCAGAAGGGCAGATTTGAACTCAAGATCTCCTGACTCCAAGACCAGAACTCTATCCACTGCGCCACCTAGCTGCCCCCTCCAGTCTTACACCTTTCTCCCCACCTAGTAATCTGTGATCCAGTAACGTTGGATCTGTTCCTCACACACTACCCTCTGGGCATCTTCATTGTCTGTCCCTAAACCTGGATCTCTTTTTCCCCTCATCTCCATCTCCTGTCTTCCCTGTCTTCCTTTAAATCTCTGCTAAAGTCCCATCTTCTGCAAGAAGCCTTTGCTATCCTCCTTAATCTTGCGGCCTTTACTCTGACACTCCCTGCAATCTATCCTGCTTATATCGTTGTACAAAGTTGTTTGTAACGTTGCCTCCCCCATTACATTTCGGACATCTTGAGAGCAGGGACTTGTTTTGTTTACTTGGTTTTTTTTGTTGTGCCCTTTTTTCATATCCCAAACACTTAGCACAAATTCCTGGCACATGTTGCTGTTGTTTTTGAGATGTTTCAGTCCTGTCTGACTTTTTGTGCCTGACACACAGTAGGTGCTTCATAAATGTTGACTTGATTTGAAGTATATACCAAAAAACCTGAGGGTGCCAAGCATGAATAACTCAGCACCTGAACTGAGCTTTGAAGGAAGCTAAGAGTTCTAAGAAGTGATAAAGACAGAATTCATTCCCAGTAGGATGTCATTCAGTCATTTTTCAGCTGTGTTTGAGTCTTTGTAACCCAATTTGGGGTTTTCTTGGCAGAAATATTGGAGTGGTTTGCCATTTCCTTCTCCAGTTCATTTTACAGATGAGGAAACTGAGGCAAACAAGGTTAAGAGACTTGCCCAGGGTCACGTAGCTTATAGGTGTCTGTAGCCAGATTTGAACTCAGAAAGATGAGTCTTCCTGACTCCCAGCCCAGCACTCTATCCACCGCAACACCTAGCTGTTTTAGTAAGATATAATCCTGTGCTAAATGTGTGGAGGCAAGAGATGGAAAGCTAAGTCCATGGAATCAAAAGTAGGCCAGTTTTATTGTAATATAGTGTATGTGACAGGGAAAACATATGTGAACTATGTTGTGAAGGTAGGCTAGTGCCAGATGATGAGAAGTTTTAGATACTTTATTCTAGAAGCAATAAAGGACCACTAAAGATTTTTTGAGTAGGAAAATGATGTGATTACATCTGTTTTAGGAAGATTATTTTGGGAGTTTTATAAATAGTTCCTAAATACCTTAGTTTTCAAGAAACTGATGCTAGACTCATCTTTGTCTACACATTGCAGTTCTCTCTCTTCTTTTTCAACTTCATATTCCTGGATCATGCTTTTGATACATACAGTGGGACTTTCCTTAAGGTCTCCTCTCTTCTGGTTCCTCTTGATGTCTGTTTCCGACCTTTCCATATCCCAGTAACTGGTTCAGATTCGTGATAATCTCACTAGATGATGTCTCTTGGTTTTACTTTGCCTTTTGGCAGTCAAGATCACTCCTTATCCTGAGTGATTTTTCCAACTATCATGCCACCACATGCCCACCATGTTTACTCTATCAATACCTATGAGACCTCTATCCTATTTATTGCCACATTCTTGTTTTTCGTTCAGGAGAGCTCTCATAGTAACTCCTTTTTCTTCATACTCATAGCTTTCATTCAAGATCATCACTGGGTATTTCAAAATTGTTCAGCTGACTGCTTCTAGATACCTGACTTCCTTTACTTCCTTCTAGTCATATGCCTTTGTCCTCCTTTAAAGTAAACTAGGTCAGTGTCCAGTTATCCTGTCCCTGGGTCAGAGCCTTCTCTTGAACTTGAATCAACCCATGAGTCTGTCTTTCTTCTTCTTCTTCTCCTCCTCCTCCCTCCCCCTTCTC